>NW_017306270.1:5289611-5322901 GCF_000935625.1 Nanorana parkeri | reverse complement strand
TGTCAGAAGCAGGCTGTCGGCTCGGCCAGCTTCGGCTTTCAGCACAGCTCAGCCGAGCCGATGCATATGCGTTCGGCTCGGTTGAGCCGCTCGGCCATGATCGGGAGCTGTATGGGCTATTGTGAATAGCCCGTACAGCACCCCTTCAGTTCTACTGAACCGAAGGGGTCCTGGGGCCGAAGCTAGCCGAAGGATCGGCCGAAGCTACGGCCAGATCCTTCGGCAGCTTCGTGAATAGACCCCTTAGTCTTGTTATGTGCACAGTAACAATATTGTTGCAATGGGGTGGATTTAGTAAAGGGGAGAGCATGTTTACTTTCAAAGAGGATTTTTGCTCACACTTGATTGGACAATTGAAGTCTACAACTACGCCTCATTCACTAAGCAAACAAACTTCTCTTTCAGCTTAGCAAATGAGGCACAAATGTGCTGCTTCAATCATCCAATCATGTGCAAGAAAAATCCCTTTTTTATTTTGTTTCACGGTATTTTGTATTTTTTGCAAAGTTAATTTTTACTTGAAAACTCTCCTTGAAAGTGCACATGTTCTAATCGTTTAGTAAATCAGGGTCAACGTATTCTCTTTACTGTTCATGTGCAGTTCAAAGTATTGTTTTTTTTCATAAACTTTGGTTCTTATTAACCCTTAGTTAGCATTAATTTGCCCTTATTACACTCTTCATATAAACTTTTTTTTTTTATTCATTATGTTCGTTGGTTTATGAAGCACTGCATTAAAAAAGCGTTAACTTAGAATAAAAAGTTTACCTTCATTTTGCAAGGACGTTACCATATTTTGTATAAGAAACATAACTTAAAGGAGAACAATGGGGTCAGTGTTTTTCCCCATAGTTCTCCTTAGGGTAACGGGAGGACACAAACTAGCGTCCTCCCGTCACGCGAGCTACAGCTCGCGATATACTGAGACGCCGCACCTGGAGCAGATCCCGACGTAGATGACGGGATCCGCCCAGCTGCGTGAGTGACAGCTGGCTCTGCCTATCTAGAGGCAGAGCCAGCTGTACCCGCCCCCTCCCCCGTCCGTTCCGCCAGTCAACGCTGGCAGATCGGAGCGGGGAGAGGGGAATCCAGCCCCTCCCCCTGTCACGGCAGTGAGCCGTGACAGGATCGAGAGGTGAGGGAACCCGGTATGTGTTCGCTCACCTCCCGATCTACTGAGCCAACCCTTGACAGTCTCATTGTCACAGGTCGGCTTAGAACTATGAGGTGAGTGGAAATCACTCATCTCATAGTTCTCCTTTAAGTGCTGTTATAAATAGGACAAATTGTAGATAAGTCGATATGTGTATTACTTTGGCAAACTTCTTGGTGAATCAATAGTCAGAGGGATAAAATGTGCTCTATAAGCGGCATACCGATGTGAGATCTAAGGTGCCTAAAGGATATTTGTAGTTTGGTTAAAGATAGGGCTACAAAAGTCTACAAAATGAAGCCAATATGCTGCCCAACATAAAAAATACATCAATATTTTTGACTAGAATAAATCATTTTTATATCTGCCTGGCATGTAGTGGACTGGCAAAGTGTGAACACTTCTTGCACTTCTATAGTAACATAGGAGATGGGCATGGACACACTAAAAAAGGGTTGGGGCTGTGTCAAGCTAGCCAATAGTGAATAATAGCCATCATAAAAGACACTCCACCCCATGAGCTTGTGTCCACCTTACACCAACCCCTTGTGTCAGTATGCCAGATCACCAAAAAATACCAAGTATGTTCCATCCCCATACAGGTTAGAACCGCCTTCCTCAACTAGGATTCCATGGTTGGAGTGCCTCTACCAATAATCACCAATGTAAGATGGTTCTTCTCCCACTGACCACCAATCTAAGGGGGCCTTTCTCCAATGACCCCCAAATTAAGGGAGCTCTTTACTGACCACCAATGTGAGGAAACACTTCTTTATTTTCTGGTCTTTAACATTATTTTTTGTTTACTTTCATTATTGTTACTGGAAATAATTCTATTATACAGAACAGCCTTGGGTGTCACATAGTGTGTATGCCCCATTCTTTATTTGTTCACACTTATGCACCATGAGCTGTCACTACAGTAATTATTAGAAGGAGTTTCCTGTGACCCGAAAGTTATTTCAAGGGTTCCCTGTATTAAAAAGGTGGAGAAAGGCCGGGCTAGACAGTTAGAAAAATATTTTTTTTCTTAGAAATTCTAACACCTGATTGGTGGCATATTAAACATTGTTCGTTTATTTTTATTTATCCCATCGGAATGAATTTTAGTGGTTCTAATTGTTTTTTGTATTTTGGTTAGACTGGTTTTATTTATACTTGTTTATGAAGCTAGTCCTATTTTATACTTATATATTAGCTTCTATACTGACCTCGCCAGAATCAATTATAGCATATTCTTTTGCTCATATAGCTACCTTTAGCGCTTTGTTTCTTTTGATCATTGGTGGCATATTGCCTTCTATTTCATCCCTCATACAACATAGGGCAAAGGGACCGTGTCTCTGCCAAGGGCCCCTTGGCTCCCTTACATTCAGCCAGAGCTCCCAAGCTGCATGGGCCTCTGTCGCAGCCGGTACCACTGTCGGTCGATTTCTGAAGAGCATGTGACCTCCTCTACTGTAACAGTCCTTGGGCCAATCACTAGGCCTAAACATAGTCACATGGACAATGGAGTGATGTCATAGATACCCCTTGTCCCCAACACCACTGTTTTCAATCCTGGCTGTGAAGGAGTAGCAAGGAAGCATAGGCGAGATGACTATAAGGAGCTTGAGGAGCCACTTCAAAGACTTTCACTCTGCCCTACATAAACAAGCTGACAGTGTCTCTTTAAGAATGTATAACAAATCTGTTCCATACAGAAGATGTGAAATTGAAGAACTTAAAATTGAACTAAGTTGCCCGTGTGTTGCTGAAAGCCCCCAAGTGAGCCGACCCTAACAAAATTCACAGAAGACATCTGAGGATACTCATTATACTGATCAGCACAGTCACTCTCCAAATGATGGTAGGAATGAACTACTATACCATCAACAGCTGAATTTGTACAACTTGATCATGTACCCAAACATCAGTACAGTGCGTTCCTTATGGTAATCCCTCTTTAAGTGATAAAAGGCAGTCACAGTAATGTCACCCTGGGGAAATCACAAGACTCAGGTAGCTAATTGTGCATCCGTTTTACATGTCTCAAGAGTTAATAGGGAAGCCAATGTTTGGCGGTGTGCTGGAAATTAATAAAAATGTCACTGCATAATTTAATATGTAAACTTAAAGACCGAACATGTGCTTCTGTAACCTGTAAGTCTAGGTTGTTCACCCGATTCAGAATAACAGAGGTTATTTTGTGAGTCAGAACCCCCCCCCCTTCTTTCCAACCACTGTTGGTAAATCTTAGATAGGCCTTCTAATGTCTGGCACACTGTCTGTTTTCCTGGTGCTGAGTATATAAAATAGCTAATAGTGGTTAGCCAACCACTAGCTGTGAGAAGAGCATATTAATTACACTATACGGCCAAAAGTATGTGGACATCTGCCCATCACACCGACAGTATATGGCCAACATTATGTAAACACCCCTTCAAATCACTGAGTTATCACACATAAAACTTATGAGAACCAAAACAACTTAACTACTGGTATCCATAAAAGCTGAACAATCTTAGGGGTCCATCATGATGTATTTTACTTTATAAATTAGACCACAAAAAAACATGGAAAAACAACTTATAAATGAAAAAAAGATGACATGTAACCAAATGCAGTCTTGTTGTAAAATGTGATGTAATTTCATGCCCTTTTTGATGGTATGTGCTGGAGAAAATGGAGTGTATCTTTTGCATTTCTTCCCATTGTAGGAACCAAATATGACAAATCTCTAGCTTAGATGCTCTTATTGGATCTCACAGATTTTCTTTGCAACGCCATTTTGATCTGGATTGTATGGTACAGAGGCCCGGAAAATAATTCCATGTTTTGTCAGAATACCCTGTGTTTTGTACTTTTTTACCAGTGGCGTGCGGTACCTCTGGTTTCTGAGTGAGGCATTCCCCAGCCTCGCCCCCAGCACGTCCCGCCCCCCCCTGCCGGCCGAAACCCCGCCCCCAACCTGGTCCCCGAGCTAGTGTGAAGGAGGAAGGGAGGAGACTGGGAGGAGTCTCACTGTCCCTCATTTGCTCGTCACTGCTGAGGCATTGAGATCAAGATTTTTCTTTTTTTGATTAGACAGCTTGGACCAATGGTGCTTTGCCATTGGTCCAAGCCATCCACAGAGCTCACTTCTGTAACAAAGAGTAGAGAATGTGACAGCTCTTGCCTCAATAGTTAGGTTACACAAGCAGTGGGGAAGCCCGCTGCTGTGTAACCTAACTACCTGACAAAAGCCGGATGCAGCGCTGCCTGTAATTAACCGGCAGTGCTCCGTCCATGACATGTTACACAACAGGGAGGCTTTCTCTGCTGTGTAACCTGATAGAAGCCAATCTGAATGGAGAAAAAGCTGTCAGCTTCAGACTTGAAGCTAACAGCTTATTCCTCCATAACACCAGGTGAGGCTCTGCCGCACCTGCCTCCCCTGACCGCACGTCCCTGTTTTGTGCTCTCTGCCATTATCTGTTCAGAGAATTTTACTAATTTTGACTAATTTATTGCTACTTGGGCAATATATCTGGAACGTTCCAGCCACAATCGGGCCGGAACGCACTGAGGATGGTGTGAACGAGGCCTTAGACTGGTCCCTGAACATCTCTCCCACTCCGCTCCAGCGGTCTAAGGTCCCATGAGTCATCATGTCCAATGCACTGTGTATAGGACATAGACACATAATTACCTAGTTAGTCTGATTGAAACAAAAGACACAAGTCCAATGAGTTCATCCTATAAAGAGAAGAAAAATCTAAAACAGAATGCTATGCCCCCAGGTACCCACAGTTGATCATGAGGACGCCGGAAGACATACGATCGCTGGAGTGGAGGAGGCTGGATGGAGCATTGTAACAGCCAGCCAGCTGCAAGGTTCGGGTGAACAGAACTTTTTTAATTTTAGCACCTAGAGAAAAATGAGTTCTTCTTTAAACTACAGGAGTTCTTCTTTAAACTACAGTCTTGGGGGATGCTTTAAAGCTGTATGTGGTCTTACAGAACAGCACAATTATCATTAACAGCCTCAAGGACCGCATACTTTGGCAACTCCATTGTGGAATTTATATTATTTGCTCTAGGGTGAGAACACTGCTCCTCCATATGTGAGTGAAAGTTTCACACTAGGACTGGAAGTGTGTTGCTGGCAGGATTACCAGGAAAAATAAATGAAGAATATACTGAAAAAAAGAAAACTAATTCATCCACCATGCTAAGTAGTGGTAAGCTGAAATATATTACATTACTTGTTCTTGATTTAAGATGCACTTAATTAGTGAGGAGTCTATTGGTCTGAAAGCCTGGCAAATTAGGAGATTGCACATTTTCTGATGCGCCTGAAAGTATGTGCATTTGTCTAAGCTGCTTTGAATCATACAGTTCATGTATCATGAGTTTCCAATGTTGTCTACTAACCTGACATATCCACATGCAGACATTCAGGAAAATCAGAAAGTGACAAATTGGCAATTCTCCTGATACAACTGTCCCTGGTATTTAATATGTGAGGTTTTTTGTATTGCTGTCAGTAGCTGTAATAAAGCTGGGAGCGACAGCAGATTAAAGCCCTGTTGTTCCAAACGATTTGTTGGATACTTAAATATAGAGAACTATTGGCCTTAGGGTGGCTTTTATTCACTTACATTGGGTTTAAGTGCTTTAACAAGGCTTCTTAAATTGTCATTTGTACAATGAATAAAGTCACTTAGAGGAGCCTTCTGAGCATGGTAATAGAGCTAAATGCTGGCTCTCTTTTCTACAGTCATAATTGAATGGCACTTTTACACTTCCATATCTTATCTGAGGATAGGCTGAAGGAGATTGTTTGCAAATTGTACTAGACCTTTTAATGATGTTAATAGCAATATACTGCTTGCTGTAAGCTAGGGCGACCAATCAAAATGTACCTTCCATTGGTCTTACTACATTAAATTAACAAAAGCGGTTCTGTTACTATGCTGTAATAGCTCAAGCTCAAGATGTCTGTTTACCAAGTAACAAGTCCCAACTTTCTGAGATGAGAAAGAAGGGCACTTTCCAGCACAATACATTTGGGCAATGGACACACCCCTGCCATAATGCCAGTTACATGGACCATTAAAATGATTGGTTTAACCCGTTTTCTTTATTATTCATTTCCTTTATTCTGGATGAAGGTTTTAGTGTATAATAACACTTTTGGTAGTTACATAGTACACTTTTATAGTAATCTGTACATTGGACAAAAAATAGGGACAAGTGAAGAGGAAAGAGGTTTCAAATGAGGGACAGTTGAGGGGTATGCCTATGCAACTACCTAAACACAGGGATCCCAACCTGAAAGAATCTGTACATTGGACCTCGCGGCTCCCGATGTCAGAAAAGAAAAAAAAAAAACGATCGCAGGGAAAGGTTTATCTGCTCGATCGAGCAGATAAACCTTTCCGTGAGGCAGTGTTTCTCTCCCGGGCGGCCGGGAGCCGCTATCCAATAGCGGGAGACTCCCGGAGCGTCCGGGAGAGTTGGGATGTCTGTAAACATACGGGCAAACTGCTTGTAGACTCTGAAAGGTGAGATTGGGAACATTTGGAGCTATTCCATCCATCAAGGGGAACACACCAGTGTATCTAGAAAAAATCAACTAAAACAATCGATCTGAATTGTTGAATTAGGATATTTATTTGAAAATCCCCCAGAAAATGTGATGATGTGACAGAAGATTGTCTTACAATCCAAACTGGTATTTCAATGTACAGTAGAACAAAACAACTTCAGTAACCTAAACTTAGTGTGTTTGGCAGCTTCCCAGTCTTTGCAAAAGCAACACAATATACAAGCAGTCACTAATAGCTTTTAAATTAGATCAATTTTAGAATTATTAGCAGCTCTCCAATCTACTTGGACTGTATAATGATGTGTCAGTTTAGTTAATTTGTAACAAGAAGTCCCTAAATCAGAAAGAGTGTGATGCTGGGCACACACCTTACAACCATCGCAAGACTTTTGTCTTGCGATGGTTGTAAGGTATTTTAAAAAAACGTGCGATCTGCCTATCTTGGACAGGCAGATCGTACTTGTGATGATCGCAAGCCGTGCCCCCCTGAGGGGCGGGCTTCCGATGACCGCAATGCCGAACGAACATTCTACACACCCGCCGAACATCGTACAATGCTCGGCGGGTTTTCGAACATGTTCGTAAGTTAAAAGTCGTGCGACCTTACAGTAGTAGAGGTCGCACGGCTTCCGCACACCTTACGATAATCGTACGATCGCGGGATTTCCCGCGATTATCGTACCATTATCATAAGGTGTGTTGGCACCCTGACACAGATTCTCAGCAGTAGAAAGGAGAAAGGAGGGAGGATCTCACTCGGGCCCAGAAACTGGTGTCTCTTTGGCAGAGATTTCTTTAATCCATGATTTCTATGTTTCCACCAATGACAGTTCGTGTAATACGAACAGAGAGAGAGCAATATGCCACTGAGACTTATGCCTGATAATCGATGTTGAATGTCACTGGTGCCCCAGGTATGAATCAATTATGATCGATTAGCACAGTATGCAGGAAGCCATCTCCCAGTCCTCCACTGACCTCCATTTGGGCCCATTTACACCATATACCGTGTCCATACTATATGGAAACAACGACCAGTACAACCACGACGCAAGACAATGTAATTTGCCTTGTCATGGATGGGCTCAGTTCACACCACTGTAACACACCGGTGTTGTATAGTGTACACTGAAAAAAGTATGGCATGCAGTATCAGCTGGATTTGATGCAGTACAATCGCCTCGCATCACTCTGTGCCTGTAAAACTCAGTGAAATGTAACTTGTGACATTTCAATAAAGTTCTAAAAAAAATTACACTGGGTTTGGCACATGGCTGCGCACTTGGGCACTGCATACCAGATGCTGTGCATTTTGCTCAGTGGCTGGTGTGCATTGTTCCTTTCTCTCTCTCCAACTGTCAACTGGCCTCCCTGAGCAAACTATGCATGCCCCTTATTTCAAAAAAAGATGGCCGTGCCAAACAGCTGCCAAAAACATACAGCAAAGAAAAAAAAGAAACCCCCACAAACAATGCAAAAACAAGTGAATAGGTATAAAACAATAATTACATCAAATGTAGTATTTACATAAATATCCTTACTACAGGACTGCCGAGTCTTGTCACATCATTTAGTACTGTGCAACCCCCCTCTCATGCCCGCAGGTAGGGAATGTCCCCAGAATCACCCCATGTCCATTCACAGAACACCTACAGGGTTATTCACAAAAGGGTGAAGAGTTGGAGAAGGAAGGAGAAGTGAACAATCTAGGACAACATAGCTGAACTGGAAAGTGAGCTGAATTGGAGAATTTTTCCAAATCAGCTATGTTGTCCTGGATTGTTCACTTCTCCTGCCTTCCCAAACTCTTCACCCTTTTGTGAATAACCCTAACAGTATTATTTTCACATAAGGCAAGGCGGTCTGTGAATGGACAAGGGAAGAGGTGGATGATTGATGGGATGCCCCCTCGTCCATTCACAGAACGCCTTGCATTCTGTGAAAATAATACAAGGCCTCAGTCGCAGCCTCTACTGTTAACCCCGCAGCACTAGAACATCACCGTCTAGGATCCAGCATCACTGAAGGGAAGATTTGTACAGTAAGCAGAAGCCATCCCCACATAGGATACATTTCATTAGAGGTAAATGATGTAACTTGTGCTGTGTAACAAAAAAAAACCCAGAAGTTCAGGTTTATTGTTGTTTGCCCCGAGTCTCCCCTCCTAGATTTCTTCCCTCTACCAGAACACGCTGAGACTTGTAGTCCCTCAACAGCTGGAAGGCTGCGGCCCGCCCGCCCCTGCTGTATAACATGCCTCGTGGAATAGTCATCACTTGCTTATGCGACAGCAAACTCATCCGTCAAATCCCCGCTAATAACATTTGTAAGCGCTTTGCTCGCACGCTCGCTCAGATTTACCTAGTTTAATAGACAATGTAAATATGTACAGGCACATATACATCTTCATTATAAAAGCCCGCCGCCGGAGTCATCTGCCCCTCGAGACGTCTCTATTCATTTTTACACAATTTGCCTTCCATACAGTACAGATGGCTTCTATTAAGTAAGATATCCTTATGATTGCAATTTTTTATTTTTTCATGATTCAGTTGGTTTAGGGTGATAGGAGATTACATTACCCCCATTTATTAATTTTTTCTGAAACTTAATTTAGTTTCAAATTGTGTGCAAAGGACATCTAAGCAGCTTTTCCTCGTAATAAAATAACCTCCTTTAGAAACGACTTGGAATTTTGCAGGCGTTTTAAAAGGAATCTGTCAGCAGGACATGCATCAGTCCGCTGATTAGATCAACTACTGTTTTCCCCAAGATTATAATTTATTACTAAGGTCATTGATTGTGAACAATTGTCTGCAGTGTTGAAGCACGGAGCAGTGTGGGAGACACCCGACTCTTTGAAGCTTTGGATAAACGGCTCCAAAACTGCTGAATTTCCACAGCTGGTTACTTGGCAATGGTAGTTGAAATTAAACCCAGCAAGAGAAAAATGGGAAGGTGACAATTGCTGTCTTGCTGTGGAAAAGGGATCCGCTTGGTGTTGCTGGCAGCTTGGTGCCAGTATCTATTAGCGCAGAGCTGCCAGGGATTCAGTATTGCTGCCCCCAGAGCAGGGGCACATTAAGGGTTTTTTTTTATATTTGGATAAAGTGGGGAGGGGTAAAAAGAGGGGTAAGCAACCTTGGCCATGATGCCTCTGGCTCTGTTAGTCATGCCTGTAGCTGTCAGAGTCTTGCAATGCCCCATGGGACTTGTAGTTAGAACCTCTCTCAGGCTTTTTTTTCCTGTCTGTGTCCCCTTTCAGGAGATTCGCTCTCTGTGTCCTGATCACCAAGATCACTGGGAATAAAAGTGAGCGCCATTCCAAAATTCACTGTTCACAATTCACAATTCCAATGTCACCAGAACAGGAATAGATGGGAAATCTTCCAGTGGGGACAATTGGCCCTGTGATAGCTGTCAGGGGCCAGGTTCTCGACTTTGCTACGCCCTTGAAAAGCGGTCCATGTTGGATCACTTTTTAGAGGCAGTGCTCTTATTATCATTATTATTCTTATTATAATACCAATCCATAACCGAATCCCAACCATTTGGCACACAGTGTGCTGTGCGGTCCTTTTGACTTCAGTAGGCACGTTTGGCAAGCAGCACCACCTACCAAAGGTGATATAACAAGTTGAATTTGACACACTGTACCCACGGCAATGTATATGGACCTCAGTGGCCAGCATGTTAGTTTGTAAGTAGGCGGTCAGGGGCAATGAAAACGCAGCTCAATTGTCTATTTTTACCGCCCCTTTGCTCTCCGTGTGAACTTCACATAGGAATGGATTTCCCTCACTTTGAAAAGATATTCTCTCACTTCCGATTAAATCAATTCTATCCAGAATGAAAAAAAAAAAATGGCCTTAGGTAAACTTTAAGTCCCCGTTCACACCTTTACATCACGTTTGTTCCCGTATTTGCCACGCGTCGCCCATTGATTTCAATGGGTGCCCCACGCACGACAAACGCTGGAAAGTAGCCCATGTAGCAGACGTACCATGTTTTTTCGCCATGCGTTTTGCACCTTTAACACGCGTCAATGTGCACGAGAAAACCTGCGCTTTCATGGCCACGTTTAGGACGCAGGTAACAAGTAATGGCACTGCAAGCGCATTGCACTTTTTGATGCGTTCCGTGCACGCGCGTCGATATGTTTATTTTGCACGCGTTTGGTGCATGTTCATAGAGCATGAGGGTGTGAACGGGGACCAAGGCATTTGCACCAGATTTGTTGGCATCCATTTTTGAACGGATACCAACACAAGGACATCTGCAGATGAATGGGTGTGAATAGGAGCAGTTCACACCAGTGAGTTTCGTTGATGTCTGCTGCCCTGCACTTTTTTCAGCACAGCGCGTTTGTTTAATGACATCAACACAAGGCTGAGCCAATATCGGATATAGCTTAGTGTAAAGAATTAAACAATTCCCCCCCCCCACCCCCCCAAAAAAATGGCAACACAACCCATGTTAATGTACTATGCCAATGCAAGTGAACGCACTTTTCAATGTGAATTCACTCTGAAGTGCACTTGCGTTTTTGTATCCGAATTGGGATAACACCTATTTTATCATTGTGCCATGTTCTCATTCACATTGCTGCTTGCACAATACATGATCTATTCTGAAAGGAAAGCTGTCCTCTGTGCCATTGGTCTGGAATGCAAGCAGGGGCTGGGCAGGTTAATGTTAACATAATTACCCCTGTCTGAACTCTGCTGGCAGATCTTATTATCAGTTGTAAACTAGATTTGAACACTGTCTATATAACTTTAATACATCTGTCCCATAAGGTGCATCAGCAGGGTTTTCAAGTATGAAGGTTGAACATGGTTGACAAGTTCACTTGAAGCATATCTTTACCCCTAACAGAAGATGAAGGTGATGGCAGGGGCAACTTAATACAAGACCATTTACAAGTGTAAACCTGCTTATTCTGCATAGGCATTGATTGATGTCATATAAACGACTTCCTTGAGACCTACAAGAAGAAGATCTCATTTACTGGCCATTATCAATGCATGACATTTGTCAACGTGCCATAATGTCCACAGAAAAACACAAATATAAAAAAGCCATAAGAAGTTATACCGCCTTGCAGTATGTATAAACATTACAGCATTCAGCTAATACTGGTTAAAGGGCATGCATCTGGAAACAGGCTCTGTGACTCTTACAAATAATAAATATAAAAGCAAATACTGAATCTACAATTCATCGGGTATATTTTAGCCACCAAAAGGATGCAAATAAGTGAGGTCTGATCTTTTGAAGGAGCAAGTGTGCTAATGAGATTTAAACTGCATTCACTCTGGAAAAGTCCTCAGTGTTTCTTCATGTTAAAGGCGGCTTTTGTTCAGCTTTTTATTTCCTTTTATAAAGGAGAAAAACATCAACTTCAAATAAGTACATCAGGAGGATGAAAATCTTACAGTACAAGTTCTTGTACTCTCAGAATGAAAGCATTGTCAAAGAAATGTCCCAAATGTGTATATATATATATATATATGTATATTCCGTATATATACTGGATATATATATATATACTGGATATATACTGTATATACTGATCATCCATAACATTATGACCGTTGGCAAGGGAAGTGAATAGCACTGATTATCTTGTTACAATGGTACCTGGAAATGGGTGAGATATATTAGGCCGCAAGTGAACATTTTGTCCCTGTTGGAAGCAAAAAAAACGGGCAAGGGTAAAGATTTGAGCGACTTTGACAAGGGCCAAATTAGGATGGCTAGACAATGGGGTCAGAGCACAATGGGGTCAGAGCACAATGGGGTCAGAGCAATTCCAAAACTGCAGCTCTTGTGGGATGTTCCCTGTTTGCAGTGGTCAAGAGTTTGAGGTGTTGACTTGGCCTCCAAATTCTCCAGACCTGAATCCAATTGAGCATCTATGGATTGTGCTGGAAAAACAAGTCTAATCCATGGAGGCCCCACCTCGCAACTTCCAGGAGTTCAAGGACCTGCTCTGACGGCTTGGTGCCAGGTACCACAGCATACCTTCAGAGGTCTAGTGCAGTCCATACCTCCATGGGTTAGGGCTGTAGGGGGACCTACTCATTATTAGGTGGGAGACCATATTGTTATGGCTGATCGGTGTTTTACATATATATTATAAAATTATTAAACTTTTTTTTTCTCACTATTTTCCTTCCACCAACATTCTGTTCTTCTGCCAGGAAGGAAGAAAAGACCCGGTACTTCCAGATATGGGAGAGCATATGACTCAGTCCCCTTCCTCTCTCATGACTGTATTAGATCTTGTTGATTGACCCACCTCGGTCACATGAGGGTGGGGAGGCAGTCCTCAATCATGTGTAAGCTCTGATTTGCTCCAGTCAGAGCTTACACAAGACTGCCTTTCTTAGCCCAGAATGGCCGAACGGTAGAGCAAATTAAGCTGATGATGCGCTGTGGGGTAAAGTGGCATTAAAGAGAACCTGCTGTATGGGCAAAGAACAGATTTGCTATCAGTTTTTCAAATGTTATACATGAATAACACATGTAGAACAATGTAGCCATGCAACAGCATTCCTGTCATTGAAACTTCCATGCTAGAAACAGACAAATGTCAAATTGTAATGTAATATGAGTACATGTAGTGAGAGTACTAATTTATTCAAGTCAACGTTGAGTAGTGGTTAGTCACATTCAGCTTGCCTTTCTGTAATTTTGAAGACATTTCACCACTCATCCAATTAGCTCTAAGGACAAGTTTACACATTCTATAAACCCCCCCTAGCATTCTTCCTTGGCCCCCTTAACTAGCATGGAGTCGGCTTCCCGGGCCAATCAGGAAGCCGGGCGGCGGGTCCTGATTGGCTAGAAAGCCGGCTTCATGCGTAGCAACACTGCGAGGCAGCCTGGCTTCCTGACCAACCAGGAAGCCGGGAAGGCGATCATGATGTGCCGCCTGGCTTCCTGATTGGTCAGGAATGGTATATGTGTTCGATCCGGATTTATTATTGAAAAGTAGTTTGAGGGCTTGTTCACACCATCTCCAGACTGGTGCATTCTTTATCCGCACCAAAAACACATGCAGAGTAATTCCAATGGGTAGGGATGTTCAGATACCAGTTCAGATACCAGTGCCGATACTTGACATTTTCACGAGAACTACCAGGGTTGCAGCGGTTGCAGCTGGGACCTGGCTCTGGCGCTCCACCACTGTCCTGAAATCATTACTCTGTATTGTTTTAGAAACACTGTCACATGACAATAAACAAAAATATATCAGTACTTGTATCTGTGAGTACTTGGAGAAGTATCAGTACTTGTACTTGAAAAAAATGGTATCAGTGCATCACTTATATATAGTTATAAAAAACAAAATCATACATTAAAACAGAGATGTACAAATCCCAGGAGCTCCGTGTGCTCCTAACTTTAGCATTTTTCTCTAGTCTAGTCTTGCAGCTCAAAGTATCTGTACTTGTACTGAGTACGGTACTTGGTATCTGAACATCCCTAATTTTAACAAAGCTTAAAACTACTTTAAGATCTAAGTTAAAAAAATGGCATTCAACATTTGGAACATTATATGGAGAAGAAATCTGAAAGGACTATACATATAGATGTATAGATCAATCTGCCACAGCTCAAGGAACCCGTAGCATCCTCTGGAGGAACCGTAAGGTTCCATGAAACCCTGGTTGAGCATGGCTGGTGTACAGTGTCATTAGAGCCAAATGTATATTTCTTATAATTACTTTCTATAACTAAGTACCATGAAAAGGCAGACTATCAATGTATGTTTCCAGAGAAAGCCTCCTCTATGTAACGCCATAAAGTGTCATATTGAAGATAACAACTGTCTAGATGTCACATTTCTGTTGAAGAATGAGGAAATGAAGAGGTTAAAATGGCAGCCTTGTTTACACTTTATCCCTATATATTTCTGCAGACGTGAAGAGGTCGTCCTCAGAGATACTGGATCACCTTGCTTCTCTTAGCATATCTTCTGTCTGCTATTGTTCATTACACAACAGATGACCTATCTGATAATATTCTCCTTCTTCAACACATCTCTCTTGTACAAGAAGAAAGCTCCAAGCCCTTTTCATCTTCATTCTGCTGCTGATTATAACTTCTTCTTTTTTTCCCCTTTTCTTCTAAAGATCTTTCGCACGCATCTTCGCCTCCTTTTGGCCCAGTGGAACACGAATGTCTTCACAACTGCCAATTCTGACTTTTTTGCAGCTTGTGATCCCCCCCCTCCCCTTCCCCTCCAAACCGTGACAACTACTTCTGTGAAAACACAGCAAACCTTTTCAAATAAACACAACAATTGGAAAAAAAAGCCTATGGAGACGTGCGTTGCAACGGGAAATGGGGAGCAAAACAATTCTCTGATGCATTAATTTGCTGGCAATAAATATCACGTTTCTGTTTTTTTGATTTTGCGTAGTGTGCACTTTCCAAAAGTGAATTGAGGGAGGAAAAAAAAGTCTTCAGGAACCGAGGGATCTCTTGAAGCCATGTAAAGGGATACGCTTGTTAGGACGTCTTTTGGTTACATTCCGGAGTGATGTAAACAACATTCAAATTTAAATTTAAAATGGAAGAACTGCTGAAATAAAATGATAACATATATGTTCCTCTAAATCAATAATTAATCCAACATTGGAACATTTTAACTGTAAATTATTTATACATTTCTATTTGTTTTTTTAGGTTCTGCTCATAGCTACTAAAATGAAGCCTAGAGAGATGAACATAGGCTTCCATTGCTGACCTCTACTTCCATCCTAATCTGATAGCTTTAATGGTTTCTGAGACAATGATCCAGAAATAGTATGCTGATCAGTATCTGACTTCACTTGCTGCATGTTTGATCCAGGTCAGTTGAAAAAGTATAAATTATAAGTGACTGCCAGGAAACCAGCAATTACAGTAGTCTTATATTGGCAGCCTTCATGTTTTTCTCAGTACAAGTTTCCTTTAAACCAAATCTGTCACATTGCTGTGTTGCAGAGCAGAGCAAAATAATGTAGATATTGTTTTTTTTTTCCTTTGACTCCATGCTGCTATTGGGAAATAATCATCAGAGGAATGCCAGCCTTGGTACCTTCCATTTAAATCTCTGACCTTCTAGAGTAAGGACCTGATCAGACATGAGCAGTCCGATCGGATCGCCTGTCAGTTTTTCAGGCGGGCCTTATCAGGTGCCCAGTACTAGTCTATGGGCAGCCATGTATAAACAGACAGACATCCGTTTACACCCAGTTACCCCCGACTCCAGGCCAGAGATCCATTTCTTCATACCTGATTGTGCCGGATCAGGGGTAATCTTATGTAAATGGACACATGTTTACCTTCACAAGGTGGATATGTCTGTGAAGGTTCTCATTCATCCAGGTCATGGTATATCTGTAAAAAATAAGTCAAGGCAACTGGACTTGCTGTATTTTTCTTGAAGACGTTTCACTGGTCATCCAACCAGCTTTCTATTTATGCTGACACCCTCACTTCTCCCTCTCTCCCTTCACTTCCTTCCCTGTTGTGTCCTGTCTGGTAGGTGTTCCTTCTACTCTGGCCCTGCTGCCATCCTGTGTTTGCCTATGTGCCCCATACTTTGTGTCGAGCTGCGACTCTGCTTGGTTACTATACCCATGCCTCTTGCTGGCCTTTTCATGCTCACTGGTACTGAATGTGTTTAATATTTGTGTGGTGCTCTCTATTGTTCTTCTGGTTTGTCTCACCTTCACCAGTAAGAAGAGACCAGCGTGCATTTTGGATTGCTGGGCCTCCAGTGCGTCCCTGCACCTTTTGAGGAGGGGAGTAGGCTACCTCCAGGTACACCTGCATTCAATTTATCGACTGCATTAATATGCTCCCACATGGAGACTCATATAAATAGAGTTAGCACCACACTTCACAGAGGAGCCAGAACTGGGCAGTGTGGCTTCTACATATTTTTGGCCAAAGGTTTGTGCTTTTACAAATGTAATATTTTGTTTATTTTTTTTTTTAAATCAAAAATCATATGTCGGTGGAACGAAAGATTGCTCTGGATATCAAGAGTGTGTGTGCGATAGTGGGGTGCAAGCGAGTAGAGGGCGGCATGGGTGAAGATAGCCAGGGAAGTCCAGCCAAGGCCGAACTAGTGTCTTCCTCCCCTCCATGCCTACCCACTGATTGGTTTTCCGGTGGCAGCACCAATCCCATACTCGGGCAAGATGGGTCGCCTTGTGGTATTTGGCCAAATCCGGAAGGCCAATTACACCTCTGTTTTTGGGAAGGGTTACCGTGTTATAGCGGATTCTGGGGGGCGCGTGGGACCATAGAAAAGCCATGAGCATCTGGGTTTCCCTAGCCATGTCAGCCGACGAAGTCAATTTGGTTCCCGTGCTAGAGGTAACATGGGGTATAAAGGTAGCTTGGCGGGGGCCTCGTAAGGCCGAGGCCAAAGTCCTACCTGGTTTATTGGAGAGCTCGTACACGGTACGACGGCCCTTCAAAAGACCTTGCCTGACATTAGAGAGAAGAAGGCTGTTGAGTTCCGCTCGAAGTGAAACCAACTCCTTGAGGTGAGAAATAGCCATGGATTTTTTGTGTGCGTGCTCCAGAATGTGTAGCCTGGCAAATAGCTGGGCTACCCTAACAGTCCGCTCCCGTTTCAGTCGGGCCCCATGTCTAATCAGGACACCCCTTACCGCGCATTTGTGCGCTTCCCACACCACCGGAGGCGGTGAAGACGGAGAGCAATTTTCAGTGAAATAGGAGAGGATGGTGGATTCTAGCTCGGATCGGATCCCCGGATCCTGCAACAGAGATTCGTTCAAGCGCCACGAGGGGCACCTGGGGATAAATGGGAGGAGGTCTAAGATCACGTGAACCGGTGCGTGGTCTGAAAGTAGGATATCACCAATCGATGCACTAAGGACCAAAGGTAGGTCTCTGTGCCGGAGGAAAAAGTAGTCTAAGCGAGAATACGTATTGTCGGCCGAGGAATAGAACGTGTAGTCCTTAACTTGAGGGTGCAGCATGCGCCAGACATCCGTCAGTTGGAGGAGGTGTAATTCATACTTGAGTTTCCTGAGGCGGGAATAGGAAAGGTGGGAGGCTGTTCTAGACACATCCAAGAGGGGATCCATCGCGAAGTTAAAGTCCCCCCCAACAATCAGTAAACCCTCCTCAAACTCAAGTATGAGCGGCAATATGGTCTGGAGAAAGGAGACTTGATCTGAGTTCGGGAGGTATAGGTTAACCATGGTAACCAGAGTATCGCCCACAAGACGAAGAGGGGGAGGTGGGGGGTAGAGGGGGGGAATCTACCACAGGTGTGAGGGCCGGAAAAGAGGCAGGACAGAGATGTAGGTAAGCAATATGAAGCAAAGGGAACAAGGTCAGGTGAGAGGTACCTGGACCACGATGGGGGGTACTATGGCAGGCACGCGGCCTAAGCAATCGCAAAACTATACTCTCCGATCCGAGGATGGGAGAGTACCACCTATTGGGGGCAGGTGGAGTGGACTAAGCAAGCGAGAGGAACCTCGGGGAGGTGCAACCACTTGTACAGGACAAATGAAATTAAATTGAACAAATGCATAACATAACAATATAAACGTAAACGTGATGCTCAAAGATCTATCAATAGCGAAGGAGGAGCCATTTACTGACCCGGCGGCTCCCCTCATCCCGCTCCGCGACAAACCTCTGCTTTTAACGCATACTGTTGACAGGGTAATTTGTTTTCTTGCAGGCTAGCTGGCAAGTGTGCTGGGGATTTTTTTTGTGTTTTGTATAGGTGTTCCTTCTACTCTGGCCCTTGGTGCCATCTTGTGTTTGCTCCATACTTAGGGTCAAACCTCGACTCTGCTTGGTTACTATATGCCTCTTACTGGCCTTTTTATGCTCATGGCTACTGACTGTGTTTTATATAGGTGGTGCTTTCTATTGTTCTTCAAGTTCGTCTCACCTTCACCAGTAAAAAGAGGACAGCGGCAGATGTGCTGTTTTTTACTTCTTTATTATTTTTTTGACATGTTTCTGAGTTTGCTTACTGTTTGTTCTTTCAAAACTCGAATAATAATTAATTGAAAAGCAAACAAAAAGCTATAGATTCCCGTTATACAAGTAGAATCATTCATTCAGTGAACTCATATACAACTACTCTGCTAAAGCCTCAGGGCCTAATTTACTGTAGGCAAGCATAGTGTGCCAGGCAGGGTAGACTGTGTTATCTCTGTCTTACCAGTGAACCTGTTAGTCAGGAATGTGGAGCAAATTAGTTTAGAAGAGCAAATCATCTTTTCCCAAAACATTTAAAACATTTTTTTCTAACTACCAATCCTTATAATTAATAAGTATTTTAATTATAGTGACCCTGTCACTGTACAAAAGCTTCTCAAGGAAGGCATACCTGTAAAAGAAGAGTGTTAATAGTTATCTTGCCATCTGCGCCGCGGAATGCCACTCCAATCATGAGAAATTGTTCCCCAAAGTTCACATGGAAACCAGCACTTCTAGGAGTGTTGATCTCTTGGGTTGCCCACAGCTCTCACGGCTTCCTTGTACTGTCCTTCTAATGAGTGGAGGTCAGCAGAAGAGGCACTTTTTACAGGTTCGCCTTCCCTGGGAAAATCTTGTATAGTGACAGGGTCACTTTCATTAAACGAAGTTTGATGTAAATTTGCAAGCAATTAAAAACTTTTAAAATAAATGTTTTACTTAGTTGGCATTAATATTATCTACTACATTCACCAGGACAATGCTTTTCAGGCTGTGCATAGGTCCACCCATTATGGTGTGCAATGACAGCGAACCCTTCCACAGGATTAGAATACTAATACCTGCCAGTCATGTCCAAGGGGACAAGTCTCAGGTTGGATCATAGCATAAGAAAAATGTTGTGTTGTAGAGCATGTTTTTGGCATGCATTTAGCCGTGTTTCTGTGTGCTTTACTTCTTTTGAACATAATTTTCCTGTCTTCTTCTACCTTTTGCTGCATTTTTAATTAGACACATTGCATATATAAATGCAGTAAAATACACTCTAAAAATCGGTGTGGTAAAACGGCAGGGCTTGTTTCAACTGTGTCAGACAGGTTTTCTCATATAAGTCAATGGGATAGCAAAAGCTACCATAAACTGGTTTAATGCAGGTCAGAAGGAAGTCAACTGCAGGTCAAATGCACCTGTCAATGAATTGTAAATTATGTCAGAAGAGTCTCAAACTGATGTAAAAATGCCATCAACACAAGCCCAAGGCCTGAATCTCATGTCCTATTCTTTTTTAAATGCCTCCTCTGCTCCATAATTTATAAAAAAAATAAGCTTTATCAAGCAATACTTTCTCTCTACACACTCTTACACCGCCCCTCGCCTCTGCCTCCGTGGTCCAGCGCCAGTTCTCTTCTTCTTCGACTGGAGACGCTAACTTGGTGGTGTCTTGAAGCCGCCTTGGACTTACAGAATACTGCAGAGAACTGTGCTGATGGCATAATAACAGCATTAAGAATTGACCAGCCCCAGAGGATTGAAGAGGACCCTGCATGTTACTTGAAACATTAGGAAAGCAGGTATATAGAAAGAAAATTGTAAAACATTTGGTGGGTAGGGCTCAAAAATGATATTGGTTGTAGGTTGGATTAACATTCATGCGCTTACTTTGCTGCATGCTTTTTGCCATTCCTATCCAAAGCCATTATAATGCACATTGGCAAATAAAAAACATATATTACTTTTTGTTGACCAATGTATGTCAATGCTCTGCATATATGTTAATTAGCACCATAAAAACCAATGGCCAACCTCTGCACATGCCCCAGTCCACCATGCCCTTATCTACTGACACAGAAAAAGTGTTTCACAGGGTGGACTGGGGATTTCTGATTGTCACCCTGGCACACTTGTGCCTAGGCCCCAGAATGCTCAACATCATATAAGCCCTCTATTATCTTCACTCAGCAACAGTAAGGACGAATGCTCTCTAAACCATTGACATTAATTATTGAAACTCGCCAAGGCTGTCTCCTTTCCCCACATCCTATGTGCACACTCTCTGGAGCCCTTTTTATCCATGTTAAGAATTAACTCAAATATACATGGGGTGAAAGTTGGAGGCCAAGAATACACCACATGGCTTACACTTATGACATTCTTTTTTTGTACAAAAACCTTGAGTGTTTCTACCTAATCTCTTTCCAATTTTAAAATAAATCTGTCAAAAGAAGAAATTTTAAATAGACCCATCCTGGGGAAATCCACTATCTTTGCCACCACTTCCCTTTCATTTGGCAACCGGTTAAAATAATGAAGCATCTACCTGACTATCAGCACTGATAGCCTTCATAGAACAAACTTCCTCCTCCTTCTGCTTGCTAGCACCAAAGATTTTGACCCCTGGAGGAATGTTACTTGTTCCTGAGTAGGTAAAATTAACATACTCAGAATGAATATCCTGCTCATGGTTCTATTCTAATCTCAAATGTTTCACTAAGAGTCCACTCCTCATTTTATCAGACTCTACAAAAAACGACCACTCCATTTTTTTGGGGGTTATAAATGAACAAGAATCTCCCATCTAACTCACTCGCTTAAAGAGGCACAGTAGCCTTGCACTCCCAGATTTTTAGAAATAGTATACTGCTGCTTTTTTGTTGAGAGTCATTGGTTGGAAATAAAGCTGCCAACACGAAGAAATGGGTTTAAAGGAAACTTTAAGCATCGTGAAACTTTCCAATCAACTTTGGATTCCACACTCCTATAGACCTATTTCATCACTTCTCACTCCCATTTGCAACATTATATATGTCATTGGGATTCCTTACACAAACCTTCCAGGTGACACTGGTATTTCCCTTTCCTGACTACTTTAACAAATGGAAGCAGGACCTTGATACAGC
The DNA here is from genome assembly GCF_000935625.1 of Nanorana parkeri. Lineage (NCBI taxonomy): Eukaryota > Metazoa > Chordata > Amphibia > Anura > Dicroglossidae > Nanorana > Nanorana parkeri. The sequence goes on along the minus strand of NW_017306270.1, from coordinate 5,301,300 downwards.
TCTATCTGATGAACAAAAATTAAAGGAGAACTATGGGGTCAGGGCTTTTCCCCATAGTTCTCCTAAGGGTAACGGGAGGACACAAACTAGCGCCCTCCCGTCACCCTAAGCTCAGTATACCGTGAGCTACAGCTCGCGGTATACTGAGACGCCGCAGCCGGAACGGATCCCGACATTACAATCGAGATCCACCCAGCTGTGGGATTGACAGCTGGCTCTGTCTATCTACAGTCAGCGCTGGAGGATCGGAGCGGAAAGGGGGGAAATCCCGGCACGGAGCCATGACTGACAGTCACGGCTCTCTGCAGGGATAGATCGAGAAGTGAGCGAGCGACGGTATGTGTTCGCTCACCTCCCGATCTATTGAGTCGACGTGTGACAGTTTCATAGTCACAGGTTGGCTAGAACTATGAGGCTGAGTGATTTTCAATCGCCTCATAGTTCTCCTTTAAGTTAGTATGACTGTGTCACCCCTCCCTCTTCAGGACTAAGGTGGAAGAACTGAATTTTAATCCACTAGCTTTCTGGTACCTCACTTCCTCCCGCCTAGAAACAATCTCTGTTTCCTCATTCTACTAATGTTGGAGAGGCAACGGCACTGTAGGAACTTGCACATATTTGGTGGATGGGCCCAATTACTAAATCGTATTGGAAACAAATCATATTTCTGATACAGCTGATCACAGATTGGGCACCACCACTTGACCCCTAGATGATTTTATTCCATTACTCTGCAATCCCATATGGACTTTACAGGAAAAGAGTCCTCCCACACTTCTTGAATGCTGCCAGAGCAAATGTAGCACAGCACTGGAAACTCAGGAAAAAGCCTCCCATAAAAACCTGGTGTAATTATGTAGACCACGCCATGCTCATGGAGGAATGAACCTATGGCCTTAACAATTCTTTTGACCATTGTTCATTGGTCCTGCTGGACCAAGTTAACATTTTCTACAGATTATCTCTTGATGATATCATCCCACTGATCTATTGTACCTTTTCACTTCTAAAATGTTACTTTCATGTTTATGAAAGCAAATGTTCTTGTTCATTGTGCTCTAGGACATTGGTGAATGCTCACACCCTCCCTCTTTAATGCTCTTCCTATACCCCCTCCCCCACCTAACCCCTTTCCCATGATTATGCTTTTCCCCCCCACGCTCAAAGTCTTCTTTTTTTGTCTTGTCCCCCTCCACTTTTCATTTTCCCTTTTTCCCCCTGTAATTTATATTTCCTCAAATTTGTGAAAAATCTGTTAACAGAGGTTATACCAGTGCTCACTGTGACAAACCTAATTGTGTACATCTGTAACAATCTTAATAAACATTTAATAAATGAAAATGCGTGGGCAAAACACATAGGCTATTCTTGGTCATGCATTAAAACATAGCGTCTTTTTATAATGCAACATGAATCCTGTCTTAGCAATGTGTTCACATGCACAAAACACATGGCTGCAAAATCCACTCATATGCATATTCATGGGCATGCATGCAGGTAGAGTGCGGCATCATAAATATTAATGAGTGTTTAATATAGGTTTGTTTTACATTGTAATTAGAAAAGAAAATGTTTATTATTTTTCCTCATTTAATCAGTTTTGCATTGGGATACATGACATAATTCAGTTGCCAGCTTTGCATTATGCACAGCCACATGTGAAGCCTATCTGAAGTATCATACGGCACGTCAGGAGTAATTATCATGAATACTGGCGTTTGTTGTATAAGCAGAATAGCGCAGGTTAATTTCAAGTGCATAGGAGATGCCAATATTTATCTTGTAACATATTGTAATGACACGTGTGTAATTCTCGAACATGTACAACAATTAGAAGACACCACTGAATGTTAATGTTTCATTAAGACCTCATCAACATGATTTCATTCTGCTTTAAAGTCCCTGCCAATTCCTGTAAAGGAAGGAGATGCAGTTTGGAACTAGGCATGACCATGCGGGTGTTGTATGGGTTTGGTGATTTCCTCAGTCTCAAGCCACATTTGCTTTTAGCCTGCAGCATCACCCAAGATGAAGTGGCCCATCAAGCTAGCGCACAAGCTTAGTCTAAATGTCCATAAATTGCTCTCTGTTTACCTTAATTCTGGTTTTATGTAATAATTCCATCAGCACATTGTGCTGGAATTTTAGAAGGCCTCTGAGTGTGAATGAAGCCTCTTGACAGTGATTCTGTGCTCCCCCACCATGTAATGTTTTAATGAAAGCACAGAAGAAGCATGATTACATTCCTTCTAAGTTATCAGAGCAGTACATCCATAAAAACTTGTGGTGATATAAACATACACGCTTGGTTTGACTGAGCATTCCTATTTATACTATGGAGAGAGGAAGGGGAACCACTACCAGATGCTCTAAGCACCAGGTTTAAAAGCAAAATTGTAGATACTTTCCTCTCCTCTCTAAGCCACAGAGTGAATAAAAGCAAATACATTAGAAAAGAATTACACATGAACACATCTTCTCATTAGTAATGTGCATTTTATTTGTTGTTCTCACACCATTTTTTTCATGATGTTTATAGAAAAAAAAATGATTTCTATATACACATCAATGTATCTTTTATTATTATTATTATGATTATTATCATCAAAATACAAACAAAATATGTTTCAATAATTTTGACATAGATTTTATTCCTATTAAAAAAATCGTTTCACCTTTTTCATCAGTATTATTAGGAATATTGAACACATACATAACATAGAGAGCTAATATATACACATTCTGCAATACTTATATCCAAGAAAGTCTCTGCACAGCCTTCTTTCTCATCGCTTCTTAGTTCTTTATTTTTCAGATCATTTTTAAGTAACAACAGGTTCAGGCACCCACTCTTCGTTTCCTGTACCTGACAAAGGGTGGGCACGTCTGAAACTGTTGCACGTTGCAGACTTTCTTGGAGATATATATATATATATAATATATATTAGGGATGCACCGATACCAAGTACCGTACTCAGTACAAGTACAGATACTTTTCAAGCTCTAAGACTAGACTTGTAAGGAGCACACGGAGCTCCTGGGATTTGTACATCTCTGTTTTAATGTATGATTTTGTTTTTATAAATATAAATAAAGGGCTGCACCGATACCAGTTTTGCAAGTACAAGTACTGATACATTTTTGTTTATTGTCATGTCACAGTTTTTCTAAAACAATATCGACTAATGATTTCAGGACAATGGTGGAGCGCCAGAGCCAGGTCCCAGCTGCAACCGCTGCATACCCTGGTAGTTCTCTTGAAAATGCCAAGTATCTGCACTGGTATCTGAACTGGTATTGGTGCATCCCTAATATAAATATATATATATTTTATTAAATTATCCATTTTTAGTATAAAAATATTACTTTTTGAAAATAGACTTGATGCAATAACATGACATTTGTTTTATGCTAATCATGATTATTATATGTACAGGAAAATGTAACTACCATTAGGTTGTGATCAATTTTATATATCTATGTTCTTCCTTTATCCTTGTATTGATTATTACATTGATCTTGTATTTTGCATTTTTTTTATCCAGTGTCTTTCACACCAATCCTGAAGTGGTGATCCACAAAATATGTCAATGGTCATCCTTGTTTGTGTTTGATGAATAAATACCCATCTTCTGAGGATTTAGTCTTCAGCCATCTCATAATTCCATGCAGGTGCTTCAGCTAACTGTTCCTTTTGAAACAATAACTTCTTCCTTAAACCCCAGCTTATCAAGCGAGTAACACAATGATCTTTCCAATAGGAAACATAACTGCTTCCCTGACATCTCCTTTTGAGGATGCCTGACGTTGCCTATACATAAGAAATCATTGTCAAATCTGACCAAAATATAATTTAATGTCTCAATTTTATGTCTGCACCAAGGTGTGTTTTATTAAGGCTATAGATAGGATGTGGTTGGATTGAGGCCCTTTGTAGTGCATAGGGGTATTTAGAGTTTAAAAGGAATATTAAGTGTTTCAAGCACTGCCTCACCTCAGCCTCTCAATTGATCACTATCATTGTAACTTTCCTTGAGTTCCTGAAGCCCCGATGAAGGGGGTCTGTGTTTGCCCCCAAAACAAATTGGTACTTTGGTGCTTTTATTGTTACCAATCAAAAACTCTTTTGAACGTTTCCTCATTTGATGGCACCTCCATTTTGTGTTCTAATTAACTTCTCCAGGAACCACTCTTGCCTTCTGTGGGGTCCCTGTTGGTGTAAATGCAGCCACTGCCAAGCAATTGAGCCCCACAAAAGAACCCCATATTGCAACCACGGGACATTTGAGAGCCTCTCATACTTCCTCGCATTTGTATCAGCTCCTTCATGACCTTCCTGGAAGACAAATTACCTGAGGTGCATTTTCTAGTACAAGGGTCTCCCAACATGTTGTTATTGGCAAACCTTCCTGTGTAAGACTACAGTCTGTGGGACTTGTTAGGTTTTGTTCTGGAATATAAAAACAGGATTCAGCTAATGGCTGCTAAACATGTGTTTCCCATCCCACCATTTAAAGATTCACTCTGCTCAAATTCAGATATACAGGAAGCAATGCCAACTTGCCTAGAGTAGTTGTACCCTTGCTTGCTTGAGTATACCATGGTAGAATTTATTCTTGTGGCTAATCACTGTAGAACTAACTGCACCTATCAGAAGCAAATTATGGCTAATTGTTCATTTAATTTTGCAAACCCATGAACATACTCCACCCACTACTGCAGTCTATAGGAAGCAATGTTTGCAGGCAGGGAGAGATTTTCCATTGGGCATGAGCCTATACGTAACAGAGGTAAATACTATGTATACTTATTGGCATACATTTTTTTTCCGTCATCAGTAGAAATAGTAATCTCATGAAAAGTTATATAATTATTTACACAGTATCATAATATTCTAAACCAGGTTAGGACTCCTAGGGGATCCTAGCAGAGGGCAGTCGCTTAGGCCATTAACGCAGTGATGTGCAGTAAGGTCCATGCTAGGTTAGGCATTCCCCCTGCCCACCCCACACCCCGCCCCCCGCCTGCCGCAACCCCGCTCCGACGCCCCGCCCCCCAACCCAGTCACCGAGCCATGTGTGGAGGAGGGAGGGAGAAGGGAGGAGACAGGAAGGAGCCTCCCTGTTCCTCACTTGCTCGTCACTGGTGAGGCATCTGGTGGTGCTTTGCCATTGGTCTAAACCAGTGGAGAACTGGAGAAGCTCTATATTAGGAGAAGCTCTATATTAGGGATGAACACCAGGCACGAATGTAGTATTGTAGGCAACGGTTTAGAAAAACTTGTGCAGATCGCCAGGTGTGAACAGGGGCCATAGAAATGAACAGGATTCCTTGTGTAGTGTCCCCCTGACCCCCAAAGACATGTGGTGAACACCACAGGTAGGGAAGGGTGACATTTAATTCTCAGGGGTGGATCCTTAGCCGGGTTATGGGATGTGAACAGTAAATTGGGCGCCAGTCACTTTAAGTACTTTTTCAATGCTTAATTATAGAACAGGCAAAACTGGGAGAGAGGGCATAGGGCTACAAACATCCGTGGACAAAATAGACTCCAGACTTACCAATCCCTTCCAGCTTCCGTAGTGCAGGAATATAGTAATGCGCGATTTGTTTTCGGAAAAAATAGTTTTTCTGACAAATTTTTGTTATTCGGATGTATCCGAATTTCCGAATAACAGAAATGATGAATGAAAACGAATCCGAAAATTTCGGACGAAATTCGTTAGCGTTAGTCTGTACGAATTTTCGTTTATGGCCGAATTTTCACGGCAGCAAAGTGACATTAGGAAAAAAAAATTTTAATATCACTTTGCTGAAACAAACGAAAACGAAAATTCGTACAGACTAATGCTAACGAATTTCGTCCGAATCCAAATCCCGAAACGAATTGACTTTCGGACCCGAATCCCGAAAAATGAAATAATGCAAAATCCGAATCAATACGAAACGAAACAAATTTTATGCCGGTGCACATGTCTACATAAATACTTTAGTTGAGCAGAGGATGACACTGTGTAATAGAACCACAACTGGAAAGAGGACATTCTAGAGATCTTCACAGGGAGAGACACCAGACTTGTTCCTGAGGTCCATGCTATCCTGGCCTTCCTGGCACCTCCAGCTCTACTGGTTCTCCATCCCAGACCCCACCTGGGTCCACATCTGGCCTCTGCAGACTTCAGGCCGGGTTAGCTTCTCCAACTGCAAGACAAGACACAGAGAGCGCCTCCATCGCATAAAAACTTTTTAATAAACTAATAAAAAATGGTATAAAGGTACTCACATTGGACGAATAAAAACAGGCATAAAAGGGTCAGAACGAAAGGTGCATATCCACCGGTTGTTCGTCTTCCCTTTGAAGTGGTTTACGCGTTTCAGAGGTCACGCCTCCTTCCTCAGAACCAATTGGAACACTCCCATTTTTTTATTCGTTTATTAAAAAGTTTTTATGCGATGGAGGCGCTCTCTGTGTCTTGTCTTACAGTGCTGAGGTTGTTCTGAACCTGGTCAGAGCCGCCCCGTTATCGCCCTGCACTCCTGAACATCATTGATTAATACTCTCTTGAACCAAAATCTGCTGGCGCGGTGTTTGATTCTGTCTGCAGCTTCTCCAACTGTGTACACCCTACCCCCAGGCTAAGCTTGGGGGCAGACTGCCCTGAGCACATGGCTATTTCTGAGTATTTATGCACATCTTCAGCATGCACCACTGGCCATGAAACTCCTAATGATTGGCTGAAGAACACTCCCAACGTTCTCCCACTGGTTACCCCACTCTGTGGCAGGGTCACACCCCACTACAGGAAGGTGCAGTCAATAGCAGAACACCTGGGAATGACCAAATGATCACAGACTACCTATCATCCAGACTGATTACAGTTCCAGCAACATCAAATTTAAAGAGCCCCTCCACTTAGTGTGAAGGGACTACACTTGAGTGATTTGTGCTTACCTTTGAGTGACAAAATACCTAGGTGTAAATGGAGCCTTAGGGGTAACTGACATCCCTTATTTCAGTAAAGTTGTTTCCTGACTACCATTTTATCAGTTAACCAAATTATTTTACTTGTTACCCTCGGAGCCATTCTTTAAACACATACCGCGGACAATACCGCAGAAAAGCCGTATCGCTCATAAGGATTTCATAATTCTATTAAAGAGCCATAAATGAAAATGTAGATTGAAAACTTTGCTCATATATATTCTTCTAGTGGTGTTTAACGCTGCTCCCTTTGTTTGTGTTGACAATGGATCTTATCTCCTGCTAAGGGCTGTGTTTGGCCTATTATTACCCCGTATAAAAGCCTCTTAAATTTCCTTTTCACTTGTTCAGCAGCAGTAGAGTGGCACAGCAAATTTAATCGAAGGATGGAGCTCTAGGGAGACTCATCTGAGACTACCCCTCTTTATAGAGCGCGTTATCTTTCCTTCCTTGTGTCGAAGATGCACGGAGGAAGAAAAAAAAAAAAGCACACAAAAAAAGCCATTCTGAGTATATTCTTCCCCGATAATTATTGTTGGAATTTCAGATAAGTTTTCTACGTGATGTAATGTATGTCAAGTCTGGCTTTGTGAATGCAAATTCAGCATTACTTTCAGGGCAGACAATGGTACATTCAGGCACTGGGGCCCGGCATTTTAACTTAGACAAGAGGAAGCTTTGATTTTTTTGTGTTTTGATAAGGCACAATCTCTGTGCTTTTATCTCGGCTGTTATATTTAAAGATGACATCCTACCCTTGCCTTCCGCGCCATTGTCTCCGATCTCGATTATGCTCGAATGTTGTTGTTTAGGAAAGAGGGATGAAAAAAAAAAGAAAAGAAAAACCCTGAAAGGCCAGCTTGCTATTTAAGCAAAATTATTTAAATGCGGCCTCTCCTATACAGCTTGGAATTCTAAAGGACGGGGTAGTTAATCAGAAGTTAATTGTATAATTTTAATGCAGATTAGAGCTTCTTGCAAACAAATCCCAGGGCGCGATTATTAAAAAAACTAAAAAAAACGGATGTAGTGGTGAAGTAAGGCACTTGGGTCTTCAGCCTGGTAAACAGAGAAGGGGTTTTAATTTGTTGTAAACAAAGTGATCATACACCAGGGGTCTCCATTGAAGAGGAAAAAAGGTGGAAATAAATAAAAAAAAATGATTCTCACATACAAAAATACAAACAGATAGGATTTTTTTTTTGTTTGTTTGTTTGTTGCCATCTTTCCAAAGCGCAAGCTAAATGAATACAAAGGAATTCATTAATATTTAAAGAAAGCCTTGCTGTATGCAAATGAAGCTGGTTCTATAAATACAATATGGAGCCCCTAGTATGAAAGAGGCAATTGCTCTTGTTGCCTGTAGCAACTGTATTCTGTCTTTCATAGCCAAGCCTGCCCTGGGAAAATTATACTTGGAAGTGGCATGATTATAGGCAAGGCTGATAGTGTCCTACATAAAACCTGAAGGGATGGAAAACTGAGAACAGAGTACCATGGTGGTGCAGTGTTGTGTACCAGCAGACAAAGCAGCTCATCCATTTATAACCAGTAAGGATGGGGCGCGTAGGAGGAGCAATTCAATCTAAGTGCACAGAGCTCATCCATTTATAACCAGTAAGGATGGGGCGCGTAGGTGGAGCAATTCAACCTAAGTGCACAGAGCTCATCCATTTATAACCAGTAAGGAAGGTGAATGTAGGAGGAGCAATTCAATCTAAGTGCACAGAGCTCATCCATTTATAACCAGTAAGGAAGGTGAATGTAGGAGGAACAATTCAACCTAAGTGCACAGAGCTCATCCATTTATAACCAGTAAGGAAGGTGCATGTAGGAGGAACAATTCAACCTAAGTGCACAGAGCTCATCCAACCAGTAAGGAAGGTGCATGTAAGAGGAGCAATTCAATCTAAGTGCACAGAGCTTATCCATTTATAACCAGTAAGGAAGGTGCATGTAGGAGGAGCAATTCAATCTAAGTGCACAGAGCTCATCCATTTATAACCAGTAAAGAAGGTACATGTAGGAGGAACAATTCAACCTAAGTGCACAGAGCTCATCCATTTATAACCAGTAAGGAAGGTGCATGTAGGAGGAGCAATTCAATCTAAGTGCCCAGAGCGCATCCATTTATAACCAGTAAGGAAGGTGCATGTAGGAGGAGCAATTCAATCTAAGTGCACAGAGCTCATCCATTTATAACCAGTAAGGAAGGTGCATGTAGGAGGAGCAATTCAACCTAAGTGCACAGAGCTCAGCAGCAATTCAATTTAAAGCGGACCTTTACACTCAAAAATCAAATCCTGCCAATGCATCCCTCTATGTATGATTAATAATAACAGATATGACAGGTGTAAAATGCTGTGATTGTGAAATACTTACACTTGCAGAGCATTCACTTCCTACTTTGAAAAGACAAATAACTACAGTTTGCCAAAGCAATGCACACTGGGATCGCCTTGTCATCAGCAGAGAAATGGGAAATCTCATCTGTAATCCCATGAGATCTTAGGGAAAGGAATTTTACTCCCACTGACACTCACACTTTGAGTTAACATGAGATGATGTGTATGGTCACATGTCCTAGTTACATGTGCCAGAAATCCAGGAAGTAATAGGAGAGCTAGTTATCTGCCCTTAGTAAACATGGTCACTGTCAGAAGACTGGGGAAGAAAAGAGAAATAAGATATGTAAATAATACAAAGCCGGCAATTATCTAGAAGTATGTGTGTGTAGATTGTCATCACTAAACATTTCTAAAGGTGTTTGTTGATATTTTAAAGATAAGGGTAAAGGTCCGCTTTAAGTGTATTAAACACATAGAACTGTACCCTGCTAGCCAGCAAAAGGGATCTCATTACATCCTGTTTCCAGCTTAATAATAAATCAAGGTCTGGTTGAGACCCCGCCCCCTGATTTTGTTTGGCATCCAGGTTTGCTCTAGCTGTTGTCCTTCTAGTACTTACCTTTACACATGGACGGTCATGCTCGCCAATGCTTTCCTTCTTCACCTTGATTCTTTGAACTTTCCCTGTCCACTGGTTGTGCTTTGCTGCCTTTCCTCTCGTCTTTGGTCTTTCCCTTTTTCTTCTATGGATTCTCCTCGGTATCTAGTCTCAGGTGATTGCTTAGTGAAGAACACTCTACCATGGTTCCACATATGTTATTTATTAGGGATGTTCAGATACCAGCTCAGATACCAGTGCCAATACTTGCCTTTTTTATGAGAACTACTGGGGTTGCAGTGGTTGCAGCTGGGACCTGGCTCTGGCGCTCCACCACTGTCCTGAAATCATTAGTCTGTATTGTTTTAGAAAAACTGTCACATGACAATAAACAAAAATGTATCAGTACTTGTATCTGTGAGGACTTGGACAAGTATCAGTACTGGTACTTGGAAAAATGGTATTGGTGCATCCCTAATATATATGTATACAAAAAATGGATACATTAAAACAGAGCTGCTCCTAACTTTTGCATTTTTCTCTAGTCTAGTCTTGGAGCTGGAAAAGTATCTGTACTTGTACCGAGTATGGTACTTGGTAGCTGAACATTAGACATGTGTGATTCGTTTCGTTCCGAATCGAAATTCGGACGAATTTTCGGACATTCGGACATTTGGATGTATCCGAATTCCGAATTACAGATATAACGAATGCAAACAAATCCGAATTTCCGTTTCCGAAATTCGGTAGCGGTAGTTCGTTCGAACGTTCGTTTAGTTTCTTATTCGTTTCGTTCGTTGAAGAAAAACATTTTCCCCCCTCAAATATCACTTTGCTGCAAGCGAACGAACGAATGAACGAAACAAATAAGAAATTAAAACGAAACGAACGTTCGAACGAACTACCGCTAACGAATTTCATCCAAATCCGAATTCCGAATCCGAATTGACTTTCACACCCGAATCCCGAAAAACGAAATAACACAAATCCGAATTTAAAAGGAAACGAAACAAATTTTTTGGCAGTGCACATGTCTACTGAACATCCATTTTATTTATGCCTGTGAAGGTTCTCATTCATCGAGGTCATGGTATATCTGTAAAAAATTTTTGGGGCAATGCATTGACCTAGTATGTGATCTGGCTGCTTATTATGTACTGTTGAAATGCTGATACCTGATGACATAGTTTTGAGATTTGTTTCTCATGCCTTATGTTCCCTCTTTTGTCTTTTCTGTCTATTCCTTTAATAAAAAGTTATTACTTTCTATGGACCCGCTGATCGCCTATATGTGAAACACCTGGTAACGGGTGTGTTTAATCGTCGGGTCTTTTCTGCCCGTGCGTGCCCGCTAGGGGGCGCGCGCGAGCAGAAAAAAATTGCCGCCTGGAGACGGCAACCCGCAGATGTAGCAGTGCCGTCCGTCCCTTTTTTTACTACGGGCGGACGGCAAGAGGTTAAAAACATAAATGTAAAAAAAAAAGTTATAATGTCTAGAAAAAAAAGCAGCACTTACGGCAAAACTCACCGCCTCTCCGGTGCTGTCCCTTGTAGATTAAGTCATCTTACTCACCAAGTTGAGTGATGGAATGGTCGGCTGAACGACCCAACCATTGGAGATATACTGTATCATCAGGTCACCCTGAACTCAGTGAGTGACACCACATCATTGTGTGCTGCTACTCACTGCAGACTATAGGCACCTGGTGAAAAGATTTCCATACATGGTGCATGGATGGGGGTGGGGGGATGCAGCAAATG
>NW_017306270.1:5284415-5289563 GCF_000935625.1 Nanorana parkeri | reverse complement strand
TCATATGTTCCTAAAGCCATGTATAAAAATAGAGAAAGCAAATAAATGTATAGTTTTCCTTGCTCTGCACCTATTTTTCCCGCGGTAGACATACAATCATTAGCAGCAATAAAACAAAACATCCATTCGCAGCAAACTCTGAAACTTTTAATTGAATTTTGTTACCCTATAACAGTGGTTCTCAAAATTTTCTAGGGCCGGGACCCCTTGGTAACATTTGCCAAGTTGTGGTGACCCCCAACAGAGCACTGGACTCAGGACTTAGTAACGCACTGGACCCGGGACTTAGTAACGGACTGGATTCAGGACTTAGCAACGGACTGGATTCAGGACTTAGTAACGGACTGGATTCAGGACTTAGTAAGGCACTGGACTCAGGACTTAGTATGGCACTGGACTCAGGACTTACTAAGGCACTGGACTCAGGACTTAGTAAGGCACTGGACCCGGGACTTGGTAACGGACTGGATTCAGGACTTAGTAACGGACTGGGTTCAGGACTTAGTAACGGACTGGATTCAGTACTTAGTAACGGACTGGATTCAGGACTTAGTAAGGCACTGGACTCAGGACTTAGTAATGGACTGGATTCAGGACTTAGTAACGGACTGGATTCAGGACTTAGTAAGTCACTGGACTCAGGACTTAGTAAGGCACTGGACTCAGGACTTAGTAAGGCACTGGAGTCAGAACTTAGTAAGGCACTGGACATAGAAATAAAAATAGAAGCACACTCACAAGAATACAAGCGCTCCCCAGCCCCTGCTACCTGCTTGCCTGCTCTGCAGCCTTCTCAGCCCCAGCACTGCTAATATGCCTCCTGCAGAGCCTGCACTCTATGGGAGGCAGGAGGACAGCAACGGCTGTGAATAGAAAAGTCCTGCTGTAAACACTCCCCAGCTACTAGATGTCGCGGCCAGGGAGTGTGTACAGCGGCACTTTTATATTCACAGCCGTTGCTGTCCTCCCGCTGACTGACAATGCTGCGCAAGGAGGAGGCTGAGGCTCTCACCCAGCGCAGCAGAAATGGACGCGGCGACCCACCTAACAATGGGTTGCGACCCACTTTTGGGTCGCAACCCACAGGTTGATAACCGCTGCCCTATAATATCAGAATATATAACAGGTGTGCCTTCTGAATTATGAAGAAACATGCCATCTTATGGTGAGCCATTACGCTCCACAATTAAATATGACGTTTAACCCGGTGCCATGGCGGGACGCCCAATCAGGCCGACGCGCCGAACCCGAATTTACATCCATCATACCAGCGTAATACAACATGCATTGCTAAGCCTTCGGCCCTCTTTTCATTTGGCCCCCAAAGCAATACTAAATCTGACACTTTAAAGAATGATACTCGCAAATACGTTTAAGACGTGTATTCATTTCTGCACAAAACTACTGGTGGGAAATTTTAATAATAAAAAAAAATAATATAAAAAAAATCGGAGATCTCATTCAAAAAAGAAATTAGTGGGAAAACTTTCGTCGTTTCTCATCAGTGGAAACTGATTTAGTTATGCAAATTACCGCAATGAATATTAAACCACTGATGAAAGGTTTTTAATGAAGGGGTCTTTTGTTTTGAAAATGCAAGGGTATATGCTTTAATTTCTTGCTAATTTAGTGTTCTTTGATAATGTTCAGATTTTCCCCAAAGTGACTTCACTGATGGTTTTAATGCCGTGAAAGGAACTACAGGCCAACAATGCAGTCTTTGACAAGGCCTCCCTAGTGTAAGTATAGATCATGATTTGCAGCCCCTAATGCACAATTCTATTAGGGTGGATTCTGTCTATGGGGGCTCTGCTTAAAATGAATTCTCATTTTAATGTTAGCCTCCTGCAGTTTTTAATCTGTAATATGAAATTGCAAATTTTACAAACATAATTTGAAAAAGCCACTAGGACAGAGCCGAATGCCAAAGTTTACATATTGCCTAATTAGACGCTTATGAGAAGCCGCTTATCAAAGTCAAGCCAAAGATCATCAAAAAATCCAATTACAAATTTGAGAAAAACACATATATTTATGGGTTCATTTTCCTGCATTTGCATCCTATTAGCTTAATAATTGTTTAAAAATTAAATTAGAGCTAATAATTTTAGTATGACGATTAAACACCTGTGCGTGAAAGGCTGCCTTGTCCCAAAGAACATTGTTTTTGGGGGAAAAAATCCAGTTTTTTTATTTCATATTAGATCTGCTGAACCCCTTCCAGCCCACATTATTTGTATAAATATTCCCCATTATGATGCCCCCATGCTGGGTATGTGTTTACAAATGTACCCCTAGTAAAACCACCTGCTGTAACTTCCTGCGGCTCATAGGTTTCAACCCCAGCTGGCAGTGTCAGCTTGGGTCCCCATTAACCATTCAGGACCAACCAAAGTCTTTCCTTATCATGCGATCACTATGTCATATTGACCACATGCAGGCTGGTAGCTCCATTGAAAAAATAAAAGCCTTCAGCTAGCAGATGAACACCACCACCTTTAGGCTGCCTTGGCAACTGTAATATGTTTAATATTTGTAATTGTCAGATACAATTATAGTATTAAAAGAAATGATAGTAAATAAAAACAAATTAAAAAACATGTTAAAAAAAACTAAAACTTTTTTATGTGAGCTTGTAATAAAAAAAGAGCAGGGTTTTATATTAGGAGTGTACCACATAAATATATATCATGTATTATATATCTTACATATATACTGCATATCTTGCATTATATATCAAAATATTAACTGTGCGAATTAGTCATAAAGTTATTGTTAAATTAACCAATGAATGCTGACACTGCAAAATTTAGCCTGCCTGCCTTGTCATCAATGACCTCTGGTCATGAAAGAGTTTTATCATTACACCAATCTAAATGTTAAAAAAGAAAAATACCCCAATCAACACAAAAAAAAGAGTAATAAAACAGAAATCTGTTGGATGGAAGGGTCGGTAGAGAACAGCTGTAAAAAGAAAAGTTAATTTTTAACCCTCATTATAATATTCTTTTAATTTTCAGAATTTTTTTTTTAAATGAATGACTCGGGTTTAGTTTCAAAAGAGAACACAGGGCTAAGTAGTAAATATGTAAAGTAAAGCATAAAATGTAACTCCATCCAGTAGTGGCCCCTCCTACAGTACTTATATTACTTGTTCTCAGCGAGTTGCGCCATCCCAGGACAGATACCCACAATTTATGGTGACATGGAAACCATGGATAGTGTCTGACATCACTACCATGTGCTTACCAGGAATATGAAGGTCCTTTGCAGTGGCGTAACCAGAGTTATGGGCGCCCGAGGCAGAATTTTTTTTTCCGCTCCCCCCCTTATAGCCGGGTGATCGTGTCAGAGAGAGGGAGCCAGGGGCTTCGTTTAGCGGGGTCGTGACGGCGCCCCCCCCTCAGTCCTGAAGCCGGGGCAAGTGCCCCCCCGGCTGTTACGCCACTGCATTGGAGGAAGGGAGAGGAGTGAGGGAAGGAGGAGACGAGAATGGAGACTGTGAAATTCCTTTTTTTTCCCCTTCATTTTAGTTTGGGGGTTTTTTTGGGGGGGGGTTCGTGTTTTAGGGATGGGAGGGATTTTGGGTTGTGTTTCCCTTGCTTTTTTCTTTTTTTAGTTGAGACCCCTAGCAGGGGAAGAATGGTTTAAATACCAATGGAAAGGGAAATTTATGGTGGCTGTTTTAGGAAGAAGTTCTGAATATCTTTCTCTTCTGTTTCTGATTGGATTTCTCACTGGGAGAGTCTTTTAACAGGTTGTTGATAAGTCTGTTTTGTTATATACAGTATAGAAACAATAAAGAAATATTATTTTAAAAAAAACAAAAAAACTTGTTCTCAGCAGCTATGGGGCGATTTGTAGCTTTTGGTGTTTTTTACTGGTAAAGTTCTCCTTTAAATGTACTGACCTTAAAGCAGACCTTGCATGGAAGGTCTTGCTCATCTTGCAGACCCTCATCCCCTGAACAAAAACTGCTCTATAAAGCTATATCAATACATTTTATATGAACCCATACACTCCCACATCTGGCATGCTCACATGCGCAAGGTCGATGTCACTGGGCTTTCCTGGGGATTCTGGAGATGCTCAAGATCCCAAATCCAGCAAGGATGTGCTCCTGCAGAGCTGGAGCATGCTGTCCCAGGATTTGGGATGCTGCGGTGAGGCCCAGAGACATCACCAGTACCTACAGGAAGCAACCAGAAGCAGCTTGAGTATAAGGATTTTTTTGTAACATTCATTGAGTGTTTTAATAGGGGGATGGGATGCTGCAACATAAGCAAACCATACACTTTCATGCAATGACCACTTTAATGGTAGATGGAGTCATCTTTCCAGGTCTAGCACAGACACACAAGCACTGGTGGGGTAGCTTAGGAGTAGCAGTATTTGAACACCTAAACCATTGATAAGACAATTGCTCTTTTCAGGCAACATGCCTAGGACAAAGTGCTATGTTGTGGAATGTAGCGGAACTGGAGGGAGTGCAGAGAAGGGCAACTAAGTTATGAAGAGGCATGGAGGACTACAGCTATGAGAAAAGATTCACTGAGTTGAATTTTTTCCCCTTAGAATAATTAAAGGAGGGATAAGATCATCTTGTATAAATATATAATGGTCTATCTAGGTCAGGGGTAGCCAAACTCCAGCCCTCCAGCTGTGGTGGAACTACAAATCCCATGAGGCATTACAAGATTCTCACAGCCACAGACATGATTTCTGGAGAGAGATGCCTCATGGGATTTGTAGTTTTACCACAGCTGGAGGGCCGGAGTTTGGCTACCCATGATCTAGGTCTATACAATAAACTTGGTGCAAAGATGTTCACTTTAAATTAAATCTATACAGGGTCACTTGTAAACAAAAAGGAGGCGGCCTTTGTGCCTGGTGGAAAAAAGGTTTAACCTCTGTTCTAGCCAAGTCTACACCTGGAGAGGTGGAGATCTACTTGAACAATATGGAAGATATTAAAGATCACCAGGACGCAGTGTGTGTGTTTTTTTTAAGGAGTTTACCTAGCAATGCAAAGATCAGTAGTAAGTAATGCTAATGAGTTCAGAGGTCAGTAGTTAGTAACGTAGAGTGCAGGTGTCAGTGGAAAGTAATGCAGAGTGCAGGGGGCAGCACCATAGCACAACCCCCCCC
>NW_017306270.1:5271929-5284324 GCF_000935625.1 Nanorana parkeri | reverse complement strand
CCCCCACCTGTAATGTACTCATACACTTCAAACACAGCAGTGCTTGGCTAAGTGAGAGAAGCCCACCTAGGTCTCGCTTGTGCTGTCATATGACACGTTAGAGCCAAGGAGGAGCCTAGGACTTCCCTCTGCTATGCATTCACATAGCTGCTCTGATCTAAGGTCTGGGACGTGGCACGGCAGGGTTGGTCACAAGCTACCCATTACCGCCTCATGTTCAACAGGAAGATGGCAATTAACGGGTTGCCAACCACCATCAGGAAGGATCTTTTTTGCTCTATTGAAACAAATTTGAGGGCATGCTTTGAGCCGGATTTGAGAAAAGAGTCAACTGGGAGGTGGAGTTCTGATAAGTCCCAGATCCATACTGTAGACAGTTGTCAAGGTTACAAGGAAATTCATTTTGACATTACAGGAAATCCTGTCTAGCTGCCAGGCGAAGAAGAACTCTCAAACTTTTTTTTTCAATAATTAATCCAAATCAAACATATGCACATTGCCCAGCAAAGTATTTTTTTAAATTAAGATTTTGCCTAAACACAGTTGTCATGTTTCCAAACAGCTCCAACTCTCTCAGCTCGACTTCCCTGAACCCCCTGTCCAATACAAGATCACAAGGGACAGAGCAGTCTCCAGCAGCTATCCATCTACTAGCTTGGAGCAGGAAAGATGGAGGAAGAAGGAAGAGAGGGGAGCAGAGAGCAGAGTAGTGGCTTGCCTGTGTATTTGTGTACAGGAGAATCCTACCACACTCCTTACTGGTATGTTGCTTGCGGTGGGTGCTGTAGTGACTGCGGATGGCGCCGCTTCAGATTCAAGTAGTAAAATATATCACCAGCACGCCGTGGTCAAATCTTCGGAAAGTGATCATTTTATTGATGCACACACGTCTTGTCACATTGCAACATTTCAGACCCACTCGGGGTCCCTTTCCCAGGTCATGCCTGGGGAAGGGACCCCGAAAAGTTGCAATGTGACAGGATGTGTGTGCATCAATAAAATGATCACTTTCTGAAGATTTGACAACGGTGTGCTGGTGATATATTTTACTACTTGTGTGTTTGTGGAGACACACACAGCTTACTAGCACACACAGCGGTGGCTCCATGGGACCCTGCCAGGAAAAGGAGCCACCCTAAAACAGGATATCAGGGCCAGTGCTCAGGGGAGCAGCTGATTCTGCAGGAAACGACAACTTTTAAACATCAAGGGGCAGCTCCCATTGTAAGTCATTCAATAAGCATTTTTAATAACGTAACAATCTTTTGACTTTAATATCACTTTAAGTTGTTAAAATGTCTTGTAAAGCTCAGTTACCAGCTTTCTTTTTTGTTGCAAAACTGTCGTTTTCCCCCTCAAAAGGGAATAGAAAGGAAACAAAATAGACATTGATTGCAAACGGAACAGATTTTTGTCTAATTATTGGTAAAATATATATTTCCCATATGATAAAGCGCTTTGATCACGACTGCAATACAACGAGCGGTTTTATGAGAGATCTTGTAATATTAAACTTGACTCAGCGACCAGGTGATGCAAATTACAGCGTACAGCGGGCCCCCGCAGAATCATTTCTGTTCAAATAAATCTCCGACTGCAAATGCAGCGCTGTACAGGTCATTCCCTCTTGTAAGCAAGCAAACTGTTCTCCTGCAACCGGCCAAGATTATGTATCCTAATTACACGGCATTACATCAGGTACTTAAGATGTGATGGTTTAATGTTGTTACTTAATTAGGGAAGGGATTGACAGCAGCAATACAAGGCCCACTGGGGAAGGATACTGTACATTAGCTAGTAAGTAAAAATCTAAATTCCCTCCCTCCTCGTACGTTACCCGGTAATGCTCAAGTTGCTTATTGAAAACATGGCATTTCTGCACTGTTATCAGATTCCATTTCCTCAGCCCACCGTGCTTAAAGCACATTAAAGTCTAAAGTCTTTTGGGCATACATAATAATCTGATCATTATAAACGGTTTTCATGTACAAGGGTGGCCGCAGCTGACCTAACACTGTTTAGATTTGATTAGGGATGCACCATTGTCAATACTAGTATCGGTATCAGTACTCCTTGATCTCACGGGAGAAAGATGTTAATTCTCCCAAGATAGCTTTGCTATCTATATGACCTGGATCGTTTTCTCACATCTCCAAAACTCTACTTGGCTTCTTTATAGCTGCCCTACAAACACTTACCCCAGTAAGTGATCGCAATCCCAATTATAAATGAAAAGGAAGAACTTTCATTGATGAGGATGGAAACTCTCATAGCCCATATGCATGATACCCATGCAAATGAACGATGGGCCCCCTGGATTCATTGTATGAGTTCTAAAGGGTTTCACTCATTGTCCACTCTGTTGGTGGGTTTATTCAGATTTGCAGTACTCTACTGGAAACTCAGGCCTAAGGTCACTGAAGGAAGGCAGAAAATCTGACATTTCATAGTGCTGAGCCAACCCTGGTCCAGACCCTTGAGATTCACACCAAGGAAGTATGCCTTTCATGTCCGCTTTTAACATCATAAGAATCACCAAATCAGATGGTGATCTAGAGCTGCCTAACCTAAGAGGTCTCTCAATTCCAGCAGAAGAGCTACCTAACCTAAGGGGGCTCCTGATGCCTGCGGAAGAGCTACCTAACCTAAGGGGTCTCCTGATGCCTGCAGAGGAGTCTACCTAACCTAAGGGGTCTCCTGTTTCCTGCGGAAGAGCTACCTAGCCGAAGGGGTCTCCTGGTTCCTGCGGAAGAGCTACCTAGCCGAAGGGGTCTGCGGATTCCTGCGGAAGAGCTACCTAGCCTAAGGGGTCTCCTGATTCCTGCGGAAGAGCTACCTAGCCTAAGGGGGTCTCCTGATTCCTACGGAAGAGCTACCTAACCTAATGGGTCTCCTGATTCCTGCGGAAGAGCTAACTAACCTAAGGGGTCTCCTGATGCCTGCAGAGGAGTCTACCTAACCTAAGGGGTCTCCTGATTCCTGCAGAAGAGCTACCTAGCCTAAGGGGTCTCCTGATTCCTACAGAAGAGCTACCTAGCCTAAGGGGTCTCCTGATTCCTGCGGAAGAGCTACCTAGCCTAAGGGGTCTCTTGATTCCTGCGGAAGAGCTACCTAACCTAAGGGGTTTCCTGATTCCTGCGGAAGAGCTACCTAACCTAAGGGGTCTCCTGATTCCTGCGGAAGAGCTACCTAGCCTAATGGGTCTCCTGATTCCTGCGGAAGAGCTACCTAACCTAAGGGGTCTCCTGATGTCTGCAGAGGAGTCTACCTAACCTAAGGGGTCTCCTGATTCCTGCAGAAGAGCTACCTAACCTATGGGGTCTCCTGATTCCTGCGGAAGAGCTACCTAGCCTAAGGGGTCTCCTGATTTCTGTGGAAGAGCTACTTAACCTAAGGGGTCTCTTGATTCCTGCGGGAAGAGCTACCTAACCTAAGGGGTCTCCTGATTCCTGCGGAAGAGCTACCTAACCTAAGCCATTAGGCTCAAGCAGTGATTCCACCCTCCTCTGAAAAATTTAAGAAAGATACCAGTGCAGCACCTTGTTTGCTTCTGGACCTGTCTCCAGGCAGCTTGATACTAAAACCTCCAGCAAACCAGCAGCTTCAGCAACTAAGGAACCCACAACTGATGGCGTTCTTTCACCATTGTCAGACCTCATTACTTGACCAGATAGGCACAGTGAAAATTGACTTATCTATCTATAGACGGGATGCACAGAATATCCAGCAGCAGGTACAGAGGAAAGAAAATAGAATTAGTAAGACTGAGGATGAGGTTTTCTACCTCCCTGAGGATATGGGATGCACAAAGACATCCATGAAGGAGCAGGCAGCCAAACACTGGGATTCTCAGATTGTACAGGGTCAACAGCCTGAAGCCTTCATGGAGAAATGGCAGCTGCAGACAGTGGGAACTTAGAACCTGTCCTCCCTTTTTGCTATAGAACGTGCACATTGTGTATCAATGAGACAGTTCCCGTGGTTTGCCTCTTCACCTGCAAATACAGGTTTCAGTTAAAGAATAAGGAAGCCATTTCCCAATCTGCAAGACAGCAAAAAAAAAAGAAGATATCCATGTTATTTTCCACAACCACCCAAAACAGCATGCAGCTTCTTCTACAGTGAAACGATGACTGTGGGAGAATTTGCAGTATAGCATGTTATACCTAGCTAAATTGAGGGGGTAGCTGATGGGAAAACCCTTTTCTTTGCATCCCCTAAGGAGGCTGTTGAATGGCTAGATCAGCATCCACAGTCTGCACCCTGATATTACCAGGAACTGCTTGTTGATTTCCACCATTTTTGTTTTGCTTGGTTTTTTTTTCTCTGCAATGCTTAGAGAGGAATTATCTCTATAATGACTTTTCCTTCTCATCCATCGTAGCTCTCTTTGTGAGGACTCTCATAACAGGATATCTGCTTTGGAAGAACTTCACTTCCAATGATTATCCTTTGAGGCTTGTAGACCACAGATCTGAATGGTTTATACTCGGTAGTAGTGCTGTAAGAACTTGTCACCCTTTCACCATGCCAGCACCTCACTACATCTTTGTTTCTCCTCACTAAAGACATAATTATTTGTTATGGGATTACAGGTTTCACTGAGTTGGGCTGGTGGGCAAGGAGGGTGGGTTAGTTGTGTTGTGATGGCGTATGTTACAATGTGAGGGTATATTACAAAGAAGTCCTCTTTTGGGGACGTTTTTGTGTTCAAACTGGGTTTGTTTTAGGGATGCACCGATACCGAGTACACGTACAAATGCTCCCAATGCCTCTCCTGATACCGGAACTTCTGGTATCAGGAAGCCAGCGGACGAGTCAATATACACTGCAGGCTTCCTGATTGGCCTGGTGAACTGACTAGGGATACACCGATACTAGTATTGGTGGGTAATGACTCGCCCCTCGGCTTCCTGATTGGCCAGGAAGTGTGTAATGATTCGCCGCCCGGCTTCCTTACTAGGACTTCCGCTATAGTCATGTACTGAAAGAAAAAAAAACTTTCAGTATTCGATACCGAAAAAACGGTATCAGTGCATGCCTAGTTTGTTATATGTTGTTTGTACACCACCTTGTTTCGATTATTTATTATTGGGGAGTGGCACTACATGCAACATTTTGCATTGCATCTTCTAGCATCAGGTTACTCACCAATTTGCAAGCCAACCATGATAATCCTGGGTATATAATTGTAGCATTGGCTGCCCACAAAGCGTTTGACTCAGAGTAGACTTATTGATTTACATTTGTTTACTATTGCAGTTTGGTTTTGGCCCCAGATCTCATAATTATCAAATTTCACTATCCTGGGGTGGAAAGTCATTTATGTCATGATGGAAGCTGTTCTGTCCTGGTCAAAGTTACCATTAAATCTACTCGGCAAAATCACCATGTTCAAAATTATACTCTTACCCTGGTTTCCTATATATTTTTATCTCACCGGTGTAAATAACATCTTTGCAGAGACGGACAAACTGCCAGCACCCGTTTTCTCAGGGGAAGGGGTAAACCTCAGCAAGTATTCTTAGAGATATTTGTTACCTATCCATAAGGGTTGGCTAGTTCTGCCCAATCTACGGTAATATATTGCCTCGAGATCAACGTATGTTCATTTTGGTGTATACGGAGTCACCGTGGCAAAAAAGATACCCAAAGCTTATTGAGAATTCCAATATGATCACACAGCCGTTTTAAAAGGAGGGGGTGATTGCTATACCTTGGAAAAAGGAAAGACCTCTGGCAATTGCAGAAGTCTAGTTAACCAAAGAGTACCTCTATATATACACTGATTACCCATAACATTATGACCATACACCTAATAGTGAGTAGGTACCCCTTTTGCCACGAAAACAGCCCTGACCCACTGAAGCATGAACTTCAGTAGACCTCAGAAGGTATGCTGTGGTATCTGGCACCAAGCCGTCAGAGCAGATCCTTGAACTCCTGCAAGTTGTGAGGTGGGGCCTCCATGGATCCGACTTGTTCTTCCAGCACACCCCACAGATGCCCGATTGGCTTGAGATTTTGAGGCTGAGTCAATACATTGAACTTGTGTTTCTCAAACCATTCTTGCAAAGAGGCCACTGCCTTCAGGTTATACCATTTACATGTGTACTTGAACAGCAACAATGCTGTCAGTAGGTAGTGTGTCACAAGACCATCTAAATGAATGCAGGACCCAAGGTTCCCAAAGCAGAACATTGCTCAAAGCATCACCCTGCCTCCGCCAGCTTCCTATTGTGCACCCGGGTGCCGTCTCTTCCCTAGGTAAGTGACCCACATGCACCCAGCCATCCATATGATTATCTGACCAGGTCCAGTCCCAATGCACAACAAATTGCAATGCACTGTGTTCAGACACCTACTTTTTCTACAATTTAAGCTACAGCAGTTCTATTAAATTGGACTACACAGGCCAGCCTTCACTCCACCCATGCATCAATGAGCCTTGGCTGCCCAGGACCCTGTCACCAGTTCACCAATTTTCCTTCCTTGGACCACTGCACACAAGGAACATCCCACAAGAGCTGCAAATTTGGGAGTTGTTCTGACCCCGGTCATCTAGCCCTCATAATTTGGTCCTTGTTAAAGTTGCTGAAATCATTACACCTGCCAATTTGTTTTTCTTCTCAAACACATCAACTTCAGGGAGAAAAATGTTCCATTGCTGCCTAATACATCCCACCCACTTCCAGGGGTCATTGTAATGAGATAGTTATTCCCTTCACCTGTTACTGGTGAAAATGTTATGGTTGATCAGTGTAAACCTACGTATAAAACTAGTGGATAGCCCTGTAAATTTGAAGCAATATGGGCAGAGTGGATAAATATTCCAGATATAGCTGGACCTAGAAGTTCAGGTTGAACAAACTCAACTCCCTGACCAATCTACTATATAGTGCCAACACTTCTGCAGCTGTATGTACAACGTGCACCCACGTTCTTTGAGGACTATACCAGTAGAATGTTTTTAATGTGCCGTTAATGATACTCATGCACTGTTGTGTGGGGAAACTTCTTTAAAAAAAAAAAATATATATATATTAAACTGTTTAAATATATTTTTACCTTTTTTAAAAAAGGTAAAACTACAAAAAGGCATCTATTGCATCGACCCACAAATCCCTTGATGCCAGAAAGTCCATGTCCAGCATGCCCCACCGGCGGTGACGTTAATGAAACATGAAGGGAGGGACCCGTGTTCCTCAATCTACTCCAAGAAAAGGATTTTACAGCAAGTACAAAAATATCCTATTTTCTTTGTCCATTGAGGGACACAGTAGTTCTTAAACTGTTGGGATGTCCAAAAGCAACCCAACAGAGGGGTGGACAACACAGCAAGACTAGAAGAGATCTGGGGACTGCCTACAGCTCAAAGAGCTGCACAAAGGACCTAATGCCCAAAGCTAGCATCAGGATTAGGCCTGAATAGCCATTTGGTAGAAAAAAGGTGCCGTTACCGCCTGTGAGATTCTTAAAAGGAGAACTATGGGGTTAGGGCTTTGCCCCATAGTTCTCCTCAGGGTAACGGGAGGGCACAAACTAGCGTACTCCCGTCACCTTAAGCTCAGTATACCACGAGCTACAGCTCGCGGTATACTGAGACGCCGCAGCTGAAGCGGATACCGACAATGATGTCTGTATCCGCCCAGCTGCATGAGTGACAGCTGGCTCTGCCTATCTAGAGGCAGAGCCAGCTGTACCCGCCCCCTCCCGTTAAGGCAGTCAGCGCTGGAGTATCGGACACGGGAGGGGGGAATGGTTGAGTAGCGAGCGAACGCCGGTATATGTTCGCTCACTTCCCGATCTACTAAGCCGACCTGTAACAGTTTCATTGTCACAGGTCGGCTAGAACTATGAGGATCAGTGAAAAGCACTCACCTCATAGTTCTCCTTTAACAATTACACAGAAAAAGCATAGCCCCAGAAGGAAGCAGAATGCTTCAGACTTAAGTCAAGTCCCTGCAAGCCCAGAGGTGGTACAGTGACTGCTGACATGTAATTGGTCAGGTGTACCACCAGGAGGGCGGAAACACACGGGGCAGAGGTGTTGCAGCTGGCCTTTCCATAGACGAGAACTGCTTGCGCTCACAGGCTGCACTGGGGAGGACTACAAAGTTCTATATATCCAGCCTGTCACCAGGTCAGCAACTTGAAGAAAAGCATCTCCAAAGCATTAAGCAGACAACAGTGGGGTGCTACAGATCAGGGGGTGGGGACGGTGGCTTTGGGCCGATGAATCTACACTTTATTCCACAGATGAACACTGAACATACTAAAAAACACCATCAGAATAGCGGCAGCACAAGATTTTCCCCTGGTTTTAGAAAGACTCACTTTTAACATCTTTAGGGCTAGTTCACACCAGCCACAGTGCGTTCCGGCCCGATAGGTCCAGTGTGTTCCGGCATCAAATTCCGGCTTACTTAGTTTTATCAAAAAAAACAAAACAAAAAACACATTTACTGAAATCCAGAAAATATAATTTATTTTTGAGCATTTACAAATCATGTTTGATAGAGAATCTGTCTTACAGGATGAGTAAATTTTGGCATTAAACATAAAACGCAACATTCTGATACAAAAGACTGTACAATCCTTTACTGGTGGAGTACCACTTTTTGTTTAAAAAAACATTAATGAAAGGCTTTAAAATGACTTTGTTATTGGTTTACATCTTACAGTAGACGTCAGAATTACAACCTGACTGCTTCAGAGCTACGAGTTGCACGATCACCCACAGCAGCAGCAGCATGAGCTGGCCCGGTCTGGATAATTTATTAGGCTTACCATGTTTCATTTTTTTTTTTAGCAAAGGCAACAAAATTTTGCAAGGTATCAAAACTTCCAACTGTGAAAAAACGATGAGCTTCTTAAAAACAAAACATTTGCATATTCAAGAGATCCCCCAGCTTTGATCAGACGATTGAATAAAACAAGTTGTGCCATCTTGCAACGATTTAATACATCTTAAGCCAATTTACCGACTAGAGTAAATGGCTTTAGGTGGCTACAAGATACAATGCAGTTGTTGAAAACAGATCTCCTCTTAAACCCCTATGAGCTGCTTTGAGCCCCTCCCATCCTCTTTGTATCCTATACCCGTAACACTAACAACAAC
Organism: Nanorana parkeri; assembly: GCF_000935625.1. Lineage (NCBI taxonomy): Eukaryota > Metazoa > Chordata > Amphibia > Anura > Dicroglossidae > Nanorana > Nanorana parkeri. The sequence continues at coordinate 5,275,203 of NW_017306270.1, read as the reverse complement.
TAACCCTAATTTTTCTGGGTTCTGTCCACTTCCTTCCTTTTCTTTATTGCCGGAAAATGTCAAGTCTTCTACAAGTCACCATCTAATAAAGAAGCAAAGGATCTAGCGAACAAGGCCCAGAAGCAATTGTGAATTGGTTGTACAGAGGCAAGTCACCATACTGGACTTTCTTCACCTATCAAATGACTTTGTAGAGTGATGATTAGGCCTCAAGAAGAAAAAAATTTATTAATCTGCAGAAGGAACATGTCTAGCCTTAGCTGATTTTAGGCTCACGTAAGAGTTTGTAGTAACGGTGCATTTACTCAGAATAGAGCCGGCCCTCTAAGGCCTCATTCACACTGCCATACAATACGCTGCGCATAGATGTGCGCAGCTTATTTTTTCCAGATGCAAATAAATGGCTCCATACACATAGCTGCGTAGAGAGCCATTTATTTGCACTGCATAAAGATGCGCAAAAAAGGGAGCCGAGATGCGTCCGGGCTCCGTATTTTATGCGCGTACAGGCATATACACGTGTACGCACGTACAGTACATTAAAAGTTCTATTCAGAATGATGCATTCTGGGATTGCATACGGTGCATGCGTATATACCAATTTTTGCGCTTGCGTTGTATGTGCATGAGGCCTAATCGACCACTTGTTGGAGGACCACATAATCCAGTGTAAATATGAATCAACCATCTGAATTCTGCTCACTGCAACTACCACAAGGGAGCCGTATTGTACTATGAAGAAATAAGAACTCCTATGTTACAAACTGCCGAGGCACCTTTGTTATCTTTCATGTAATACCATTTTGTTGGCTACGGCTGATAAATGCTCGAAATACAACATGGCAACCCTCAGGAGTAAGAAAGCAGCTTCTCCACCCTTTTCACTCCTTCAAAATTTATCAAGCTCTAACATTTGAACGCTTTAAAATAAGGCAAAATAAGCAAGAGCTGCCACAATCACATGAAGGCTGGACGGAAATATATAAAAGTAGCCATTTTAGAAAATAAAAATCTTATGGTGCTTTAGGTTCCCAAACAGCAGTAAATAGCAAAAAAAAAAGAAACAAAAAAACACACACACCATTAACACCACATTTTATCATCTACTGTGGTAGACAAAATGCTTCTCGATATAATACATAAGAAAAAAAGAAATTAAATACTTACATATGAGGTTCAACACAAATACTTAAGACATTTTTCGTGATTTGGCTGGAAGTTATAATTACAAAACAGCCACAAACTGGAATGCTCTGAATACAATCTCGCAGCATCACGCGGAGCAACGGGAATGATAAATGTGACGAGAATCATTCCAATATTTTATTATAAAGCACACGTAAAACTGTATATCAAAAGACCGGCAACTTATCTGACATGTACACCAATCTAATATATAGCAAATAAAACCATGTTAAAACCACTTGGGAAAGAAAGATGTTCCAAATTTCCACAGTTATTTGCTAACTTTTTCTTTTGACAATAAGATTTAAAAAATTCTGAATATAAAAAAAATGTACAATTTCAATGAAAACAAAAAGCAGTGCTAAGGAATTAAAAACATCTAGGATTTTAAAACCACTTACAAAGATTACAGCTGATCTATTACTAAGTGAGAGTATATAAATTATTTTACAAATCTGGAAAGGCGGGTGAAGTGCTGGATTACTTCCTGCTGCGTGTGCTTGCTCTGCCTCTTGTCGCTATGGGGGATTTCACTTTTTCTGGTTTGGAGGTCTCTTTTAATTTCCCGCTTTTTGTAGCTGCCTCTGAGGAAGAAAATTTAGGACAGGTTATAGAATGTAAATTAACATAAGTAGCTCACCAACCATACTGATCATGTAGCCTCATTCATTAAAAGGAGAATTATGAGGCGAGTGATTTTCACTCAGCCTCATAATCTGAGCTGACCTGTGACAATGAGACTGTCACAGGTCGGCTCCGTAGATTGGGAAGTGAGCGAACACATACCGTCGCTCGCTCACTTCTCGATCTATCCGTGCAGAGCCGTGACTGTCACTCACGGCTCCCTGCAGGGATTTCCCCCTCCAGCGCTGACTGGCGGAACGGACGGGGGAGGGTACAGCTGGCTCTGCCTCTAGATAGGCAGAGTCAACTGTCACTCACGCAGCTGGGTGGATCCAGACAGAATTGTAACGATATCCGTTACCCTAAGCTCAGTTCGCGGTATACTGAGACGCCGCACCTGGAGCGGATCCCGACGTAGCTGACGGGATCCGCCCAGCTGCGTGAGTGACAGCTAGCTCTGCCTATCTAGAGGCAGAGCCAGCTGTACCCGCCCCCCTCCCCCGTCCGTTCCGCCAGTCAGCGCTGGCAGATCGGAGCGGGGAATGCAGCCCCTTCCCGTCACGGCAGAGAGCCGTGACAGGATCGAGAGGTGAGGGAACCCGGTATGTGTTCCCTCACCTCCCGATCTACTGAGCCGACCTGTGACAGTCTCATTGTCACAGGTCGGCTTAGAACTATGAGGTGAGTGGAAATCACTCATCTCATAGTTCTCCTTTAACCTGTTCTGAAAAAGTTCCTGCAGTGCCTGGAATTTAACACTTGGAATCTGAGCTTAGAGTATCCAATTGGCTTTAGATGCACCTGAAGGGGCAACAGAGATGGGCACCCGGTACAGCAGATCACAACTTGATTGAGAGATGATTTTGCTTCTATGGGCGTGAATAGCTGAATAGACAGTAGCACTTCCTAACCAGTTTACAATGCAAGCAACGGCAATAAACCACATAGGTAAAAAGCAACTTGGGAAGAAAAATGAACTACAAGATGCTGGCCACACACAGATTACGACTATAAATGGGTCAGGGAGGGGACTACTAAAGGAATTTATACACCCAGCTTTCCAAGAACACAAAGTCCAACTGTGCAAGTTAAAACAGCTGTCACAAGAGGCCGAGCTCTCCTCCCGCACCACCCCACTCAGCCTCCTGTGACCAGCGAGTCAGGATGGAGAGCAGGCTGCAAACACTCAGTGACCAGCTGGTCGCCAAGTGTTTGTAAATAACTTGTAACATATGCTTACTATGTCCCCAGTTATGAATGAACAGGAAGTGTTCTACATCACTTCCTGTTCATATACTGTGGATAGAGTAGGAGTTACTCTGTCTACAATCATGAACGGACATGAGCGCTCAGTATAGATCTTTTTTTCTATTTTAAAACTGGAAATATCAGGGGTCTGTGTAGACCTCTGATATTTCCACAGGGACCCCAACAGTAAAAAAAAAAAAAAAAAAAAAAAAAACAA
>NW_017306270.1:5241404-5271826 GCF_000935625.1 Nanorana parkeri | reverse complement strand
AAAAAAAAAAAAAAAAAAAAAAAAAAGAATACATCTTTTAAAAAGGTTGGGGGGGGAATAATTTGGCTTCAGCCTGACACTATTTTCGGTTTAAAGATTCCATTTCAGTAGTGCATCCCTATAAAGAAGCACAGCAGAAGTCAGGATAAGTGGGTCAAGGGGTGAGGTATAGGACCACTGCCTCACCATGAAATTGGAAAAGTGACATATTACGTGGTGCCTAATTCTAACCTGTGCAGAAATCAAGGTGCAGCCTTGGCTTAGGATCCAATGGACCCTTCTACAGGAATTAATATAAAAGACTGAAAAGGGTACTTCAAGGCAGCATGTGGTCCATACATATCAGAAGCATTTAGGCCAGGTAATTTTTTCACACAGTTATTAAAGCACTGCTGTGAGAAATGCTAATATGCAATAAATCACAGTAGACAAATTATCAACGTCAGATGAGTGAACTATGGCCTGGCTGCTTTTGGTCACTGCACCATGGTTTAAAAGTAGTCCCCTACCTAGATACGCATTTTGTAGAATAAAATTTTCCTTACCAGTTTTCCTTCTTTTTGCTGGGGAATTGACCATTTGTTCTACCAAAGACTCTTCAGTGTGTTCGCCTTTTACTGCTTTTGTATTCCTCGCATTTCTTTTTCCACGAGCAGTAGGAACATTTTCTGCATCTGCTTGGTTAGCCGTGGCATTATCACTGCTAGGTGTTTCAGTAGTAGCATTTCTCCTCTTTACACCTTTCGCCGGTTTTCTGGACACACCTTCTGCTTCAATGTTGCTCTCTTTAGCCAAAAGGTCTTTTTTCTGGTTTTTTGATTTAGCTGGAGATTGGCTTTTGCTCGCTGCAAGTGCAATGCTGGCTGCCGTACCTCTCTTTCCTCTTGATGTTGACACTTCAACTGCTGCCACTTCATTGTTCTCGCTATCTAAGGGCTTGCTAGATGCTGCTGCTTTCCTACCTCGAGTTTTCTGTAAAGCTTGTTTGGCTGGAGACCGTGCAGTCACATCTGGGGAAGACTGTACATCTGAACTTTTGTCCTCTAAGTGTTCCTGAGGAATTGCGGGCCGCCTTCCTCGCCTGCCTTTGCTGACAAAAACATCTGCAGCGTTGGATGAGGTATCGCCTTCGGAAATAGCTGGAGGTTCAGATTTGTCGTCAGAATTTTCTCTACGTGGTCTTTTAGCAGGGATGGCCTCTGACATGTCAGCTTTCGTTCTACCTTTAGACCTGCTACCACGGGTAGAAGCTTCAATAGTGGTTTCTTCTACTTTCGCTGTGCTTTTTGCATTTACATCAGTGGTCAGCAGAGGGTGCCATTGTACAGATTTTGAATGCCTTTCGATAACACTGGGCTCACCTGAATCTTTGCTCCTTGCAGTCTTCTTGCCCTTTATTTCAGCAGGTTGAGGTTGTTCACCGTCAGGTAAGCCCCTCTTACCTCGTGTGGCTCTTGATGTTTCGGTTGCTGTAGGTTCAGTTTGCACCTGAGAAGTCTTGTTTGTACTCTCTTGATTTTTTCTTCTTCCTCGTTGTTTTGATACTGGAGCACTAGTTCTAGATTCCTGTTCTTGCTCCTCTACAGACACATCACTAGTGTCTATTGTTGGGGATCTGCCCTTTGTTGGAGTTCTTTTTGGACTTAAATCTGTAGTTGCAGCAACTTCTGAAGTGCTGATTTCTGCAGAGTTGTCCTTTTGAGCATTTCTGCTCGGCCTACCACGTACTTTCTTAACAGGAGGTTCAGGCTGTATATCTTTCTGATACTTGGCAGATCCTTTAACAGATTTAGCTGCTGGACTGTTGGCCTGGTCAGGAACATCGACAGTCTTTGATGTTTCGTCTAAGTTCTTGGACTTCGACTGGCCTCTGCGTCTTGACTCCAACTTAGGCTCTTCTGGTTTGGGACCAGCAATATCTAAAGTGAGGGGGGAGAAGACACGTTACAGCACTGGCAACAAATCTGATAAACCTCACCTACATCTGCCATGAAAAGCCTGCATTAAAAACACACCTGCCAATTGTTCTTCATTCCTACGTCGTCCACCTCTTCTCGCAATAGGTTTACCAGCGGGCGAAGTTTTCACACTTAATTCTGCCTTTTGTGAATCTTCCAAATTGGACTGAGGTTCTGTACAATAGAGGGGGGGGAAGCATAAATAGCTTTAACAAGCTGCAAGAACTGGACAGAACAAGGCATCAGTTCAACTAATGATCTTCAAACATAATATATTGAACAATGCAGCAATTCCTTTACTTTTGTGTAAACCCAAGAAAAATGTGTGTGTATATATATGTATATATATATATATATATATATACACATACATATATATATATATATATATATATAATGTAATTTAATTTAATTGGGTGGCCAACAATCTTGAGATGCATCTGCAGATATACCACAGTATTAATGACCTCATTTAAAAGAGACTGTTGCTGAAACAATTAAAAAAAGGAGCACTATGAGGATGAGTGAAAATCACTCATCCTCATAGCTTGAGCCGACGTGCAACAAACTGTCACACGTCAGCTCGATAGATCAGAAAGTGATTGAACACATACCGTCACTCGCTCACCTCCCTGCAGAGAGCCGTCAGTCACGGCTCCCTGCAGGCTCTGCCTCTAGATAGGCAGAGTCCGCTGTCACTCACGCAGCTGGGTGGATCTCGACAGTAATGTCAGGATCCGTCCCGCCTCGCGATATATACTTGGCTTTGGGTCACGGGAGGACACCAGAATATGTCCTCCCGTGACCCTCGAACTTAATAATCGGCTAACTAATCGATGTTGAAAATAATCGTTAGCTGCAGCTCTAATCGTTAGTTTGTGAATGAATGAGAAGCCTCTGAAAAAAATAAAAAAAAAATCCTGCTAGACTCAGTGGTACGAGCTCATGCCCTGTGTCACTACTAGGTCTTGTAGTGAGGTAGGGACCCTGGAAACAAGTGTTGGATTCTGCAAATTTTTGAGGTGGCAGTTTCTCTTCACTACTGTAGACATCCACAGCACTGGGAGTGAAGTAGGAGAGTATAAAATTCTATGCAGGGCATACTTTATTTTACATTTTAGCATTAGAGTTGCTTTAACCACCGAAAAACCAGGTTCTGTTTCCAGAAATTAAAGACTAGAACTGTTACTTTTGCAGGTTTTCCTTCAAATTCTTTAAAGAAGCTTAAGGTGAAAAGAAAATGCTTACTTTCTGTAGACCTGGCAGGCCTTCCTCTAGGTCTAGGTGATGTACCCTCCACAGAAACTGGTAGAGATTCTTTGGATGCTTCTCTGTTTTGGAGTCTTCCACCGCGTGCAGGCGACGTTACCTCGCTGTCTGAAACAGGTTTTTCAGGTAGGTCTGCAGTTTTAGGTCTTCCTCTGCGTGTAGGAGAGGTTACCTCACCCACAGCTGGAAGAGGCTCTTTAGGAATATCTGTAGTTTTAGGTCTTCCTCTGCGTGTAGGTAACCTTACATCACTTGCTGCTGGAATAGGTACTTTAGGTACCTCCACAATTTTCGATCTTCCTTTGCGTGTAGGAGAGGTTACCCCAGCGGCAGCTGGAAGAGGCTCTTTAGGAATATCTGTAGTTTTAGGTCTTCCTCTGCGTGTAGGAGAGGTTACCTCACCCACAGCTGGAAGAGGCTCTTTAGGAATATCTGTAGTTTTAGGTCTTCCTCTGCGTGTAGGAGAGGTTACATCACCTTCTGTTGGAAGAGGCTCTTTAGGAATATCTGCAGTTTTAGGTCTTCCTCTGCGTGCAGGAGAGGTTACATCAACAGTTTCCTCTGGAACAGGCTCTTGAATCACTGCTGCAGCTTTAGGTCTTCCTCTGCGTGTAGATATTGGGTCTCTACTTGAAGCAGGAACAGGCTCTTCAGGTAGATCAGTTTTTGCTTTAGTTCTTCCTCTACGTGTCAATTTCTCGGGAACATCTGCAGCGATTTTTGCTCTTCCTCTGCGAGTCGTAGGTGCTTCTTCAGTTACCGCCACGGGCTCTTTGGCCAATTCTACAGAGGCTTTAGGCCTTCCTTTACGTGGAGATGTAACTTCAGAGGCTGGTTCCTTAGAAGCATCTGCAGTGCTTTTAGAATGCCCTTCGTGTGTCTGCAGGGTCTCCTTGTCAACAGATGATTGTGTGCTTTTAGTCGTTCTAGTGTGTGCTGGGGAGGTCACAGCAGACGTAACTGGAACAGAGTCTTTAGGTACTTCTACAGGGTCTTTAGATCTTCCTCTACGAGTCTGTAAAGTTACTGCAGCAACAGAAACAGATGATTCCTTGGAAACATCTTCTGTCCTCTGCGGTCTCCCTCTGGTATTCTTAACTTTTCCATCTGTAGCTGGGTCCAGTTCCTTGGCCACCATTTCTGTAATAGCGTGTCTTCCCCTGCGTTTTGGTGAAACAATTTCATTAGCAAATGGCAGAGATTCTTTTGCGGCTTCTATAGACCTTCCCCTTCGTGATGGTGAAACTACTTTGGTTTCAGAAACTATAAGCGATTCCTTCAGTTCTTCAGAAGTGCTCAGCAGGTTGCCATTACGAGATGGAGAAGCCACCCCAGCATCAGTTTTATCAGATTCTTCCGCAGCGGTACTTGGTCTTCCCCTACGTGCAGGCGAAGTAATCTTTCCAGAAGAAGCTTGAGGAGAATCCTTTTGGTTTCTTGTAGTTGTGCTAGTTCTTCCTTTACGTGTAGGTGAAGTACACGTCTCATTTGGAACTGACTCACTGGGGGTCTCAACTGTGCTAGCTCTCCCCCTATGATTAGGTGAAATTATCTTATCAGAAGAATCTGTAAGAGGCTCTTTTACTACTTCTGAAGATTTCCTAGGTCTACCTCTACGTGAAGGTGAAGTAATCTCCACAGCAGAAGCTAGATCTTCTGCTACTGCTGCAGTATTGCTAGGCCTTCCCCTGCGTGTAGGCGATGTCATCTCCTGAGAAGCTGGATGAGATTCTTCTGTTGCTTTCAAAGTTGTGCTAAGTCTTCCTTCACGTGCAGGCGACGTTACCACCTCAGTAGCAGCATGAAGGCTCTCTTTTGTTACCACTGCACTAGCTCTTCCCCTCCGGGAAGGTGATGTCACTTCAGTAACAGAGTCGTTGGGAGTTGCAGCAGTACTTCTGGGCGTTCCTCTACGTGAAGGTGAAATTGCCTCCTCAGAAACAGATTCAGTTTGTACTTGTGAAATACTTCCCTCATTTGCCTGTAAAGTTGCCTTGTCAGCTATAGGAGATAGAACAGTGCTTCTGGGTCTTCCTCTACGTGAAGGAGAGGTCACATCAACATTAGAAACTTGAGACTCCTTTGGTACTTCAGGGGTGCTTCTGGGCCTTCCTCTACGTGAAGGTGAAATTGCATCCTCAGAAACAGATTCTGTTTGTACTTGTGAAATGCCTCCCTCATTTGCCTGTAAAGTTGCCTTGTCAGCTATAGGAGATAGAACAGTGCTTCTGGGTCTTCCTCTACGTGAAGGAGAGGTCACATCAACATTAGAATCTTGAGACTCCTTTGGTACTTCAGGGGTGCTTCTAGGTCTTCCTCTTTGAGAAGGTGAGGTCACTTCAGGCATTTCAGCAGATTTAGGCATTTCTGTAAAATTAAATTTTAGATTTTCAGCCCCATATGTGCAAAAAAACCCAAACCATTAGAAATCTGACCATTAGCATTTTATTCAGAAATGGGAATGAGGAACAAAATGGCACCCTGTGATTTTGAAAGGACCAATCCATGCTAGTTTCTAGACAAATGGCAAAAATACAGTAGGGCAAGTCAATTTGCATGGATCTGGTAGGAGGCTGTAAAAGTTGAGGGTTAAGCTGGCAATGATTGGCTCAAATTACAGTAATTTCTCATTCTCTGCTGACCTTTAAGTGTATGGTCAGCTTAACGCTAAAGGGTACACATAGTGGTTATGTACATCTTATGGCCAGGACTAAAAGTATTTCTTGTAGCCAGGTAAAAACTAAAGAAACTCCAGGATTCTTTCAAATTAATCCTTGCAGTGGGGCTACCCAGTGCTCATTTTGGTCCAGGGACAAAAATAAAGAATATACTCCCCTGATCCACAGTCCCACTTGGCTACTAGACCAACCCCTACAGACTCCTCTTTCCTGGTCCAAGGCCCCCAGGATATCATTACATAATACAAGTCCGTTAGTCGTGAGGATGCCGATGGACCTACCTCAGCTGGAGCACAGGGGGAGAGAGGTGAGCAGTCACTACCACATGGCCAAGGAGTAGAGGAGTATATCTATTTTCACCCCATACCAAAACAAACACATAATCCTTCTAGTTCAGGGGTAGCCCCACTGCAAGGGTCAATTAAAAAAACAAAAACTATAGTTCTTTAAATATGGAATAATTTGCTTTCTGCTTGTACCAGTAGGAGCAGCCTTATGCTTTTTACATTTAGCAAGATCTTATTCTGCTGCTTTGCTTAAAGGAAACTTTTAATGGGCTTTACAGCACAATGACTGGTTAACACTTTAATTGGGTAATCTGTTGAAATGGAAAAAATAGAGGGAGAGAGAAAAATAAATTTCATTCAGTATATAAAATGTTCTCACCAGATGCAGGTAGAGCAGGAATATTCTTGGATGGTCGGCCTTTCTTCTTATAGGCAGATTTAATAACCTCGCTGATACTCTGCCCACCAGATTCCTGTGCAATCTCAAACTCTGCTACTGCCATTGTTTTCTGTACTTCATTCACTGTTTGAAAACATCAAAATTAGTAGAAGATAAAAAACCCCACAAGACTGAGAAAACAGTCAAACACAATCTTGTAAATGCCTAAGCATTTGGAATTATTGTAAGGCAAGAGGAGAGATCAACTAGCCGACATTCGGATGTGCAAAACCTGAATAAAAAATGTCAGGCTTAAACGCATAGAATCATCCTAAAGAAAAGCAAATTAATACATTTGCCAGAAGCTATACCTGTAGTAGCAGTTTCAGCTGGAAGGGACAGTCGCTTGGATTGTCTTCCTCTCTTCGCAGGGGTATTAGAACTTGCAAGAGCTAGGTAACAAAAACAAACAAAAAAACTTTATAGGGTGAAAAAGAGCAAGTTGCAATTACCTTTAGAGTGGGTTCACATTGCTGAGCTGTAGTAATGCGTGCCAGTACATCATGCAAAATCATGGGTTTGTGCTATCCATTCTTAATGACACCCCAATGCACCCTGCCAACAGACATGTGTTGCAGTGCACTACAACACAATGCAGTGAGCTGTCACAAAGCAGTACACACCATTTCTGGTGCATTTGACAGCCCATTCAAATAGGCTGCCTTGGTGTAACGGAGATGTGAACCCACTCTCAAAATGACAGTGCTTCTAAAGGCCGCTCCCCTCATCTATACTCTCCTTACCAGCACTCCCCTGCCACCAATCAGGAAGCCAGGCTGCCTAGCAGTAAGTGAAGACAGCTTACTAGCCAATCAGGCACCAGGGTGGCACGTCAGGACCCACCGCCCGTCTTCCTGGATTGTCAGAAAGCCAGGATGCCTCGCAGTGTCGTGAGGGAAGTGACGACTGTTCTTTTGATAGAACACCGGTTTCCTAATAATCCAAGCCCACGGATGACTGTATTAGTGAGTTAGTGAGTACCGAAAACAAAAATATACAAAATCGGGACTCGTACTTGATACCGAAAAAATTGTATCCGTGCAGCCCTACTTAATTGTGTTTAAAAAAAAAAGAAAAAACCGCAGTGAACCACACTTTAAAGAAGCCACTCCTTCCTTTAACCAGAGATTACTTGGCACTCTCTAAACACATCAAAGGGTCCAAGCGACATACAAAAAGTTAAGTCACACATGGCTTATTAGCTGAGGCACACCTAAAATCACCTCTGAAGCCAATAGTTTAGGAACACTGCTATAGTGTAAAATTATCTGAAGCCAATATTGGATAATAAAGAGTGTGAATTGAATGTGTTTAGGACCAGAAAGTACAGAAAACCAGCACTGGGGGTGATCCATTCAAAGCTGACCAACTCAAAAGGTTAAAATAAACAAAACAAAAAAAAAGCCATGGACCATAGCACATTATTCGAACCAGGCCAACAGTCAAGCAGCACTCAAATCATTGTACGTAAATCCGACAAGCCATAAACAAAGTATACTTACGTCTTAAAGCTTCACTGGCATTTTTGAAATCTGCAGCCAAAGCCTGCAAACAAAAGAAATGGTTATTTGAAGCTCTACCGGCTAGAACAGTGCATTACAAAGTCTAAAAAGACAAGAGCCAAACATTTACACGGCCAGTTGACCAAGATAACCATAAAGTATATCACGTTTACTAGTTCCCATAACATCTGGCTGGAAGCTGAAGTCTAGGGAGGAAGGTCTCCATGTCAATGTTTGTCCATTTGAGTGCTCACTCCGTTGGATTTAGTATTTATTAGGGATGCACCGATACCGGTATCGATACTGATTTTTTTTTCGGTACTTGCCGATACCGAAAGACCCATTCAGAAAGCCAGGTGGCGTGTAATGACTAGCCCCCCTGGCTTCCTGATTATCAGGGAAGCCGTCCCCATGCTTCTCGTCACTAGGCGACGAGAAAGCATGGAGCTGGCTCTCTGGCCAATCAGGAAGCCGGGCGCCGTGTAATGACATGACACCTGACTTGCTGATTGGCCGGTTCCATTCTCCCTCGTCATGAGGTGACTAGGGAGCATGAAGCCGGCTTCTCGGCCAATCAGGAAGCCAGGCAGAGCGTCATTACACGCTGCCCGGCTTCCTGATTGGACAGGAAGCCGGCTCCATGCTCCCTTGTCATGAGGGAGCATGGAGCCAGCTTCCTGGCAATTCAGGAAGACGGGCAGCATGTAATGACTCGCTGCCCGGCTTCCTGATACCGGAAGTACCGGGCTAGGCATCGAAGCATTTGGGCGAGTACGAGTGCTCGCCCAAATACTCAGCATCTATACTAATATCGGAATTGGTGCATCCCTAGTATTTATTATAAATCCAAGTTGAATAAACCCCTCAAAAGGGTCTTTGCAAGAAAGCAGACTTGGGGAAAATGTGGCCTCCCCACAAGGGTCCACAAAAGATGCAAGAAACTAGTTTTACCGAGGTGTCAGCACACCTAACTATATTGACAGTAGTAAGCATTAAAAAGTAGCATCTACTGATCCTCCCGTCTCTGAACCTACAAAGAATTCTGTAAAACGGACAAGTTTCCTTCTAGCATTTAACAATTACCTGTTGAGCTGCAGATTTCTTTGGAGGAGTTTTCACTAGGTTCTTTATGCCAAATATCTCCTCTATTGGACGGGTATTTTCAGCTGACTCGGTGTTTGTAGTAGGTGTACTCATCAAGTGACTTATGTCAATATCCTCCGCCGGTTGCCCTCTCACTTTGGGTGTCGTCATTAAGCGCTTTATTCCAACCATGTCTTCCACCGCCTCTCCTCTCACCTTTGGTGTCCGCATTATGCGCCTGACACCGGTGTAAACTTCCACAGGTTCTCCTTTTTGTCTTGGCGTCTTCATAATACGTGTTATTCCCATCTTGTCTTCCACAGGTACTCCCTTCTGCCTGGGAGTCTTCATGAGTTGTGCAATGCTAAGCACCTCAAGGTTAGCGGATCGACGAGTGTATGATTGTGTGGATTCGGGTTGTTTTGGCGTCTTCAACAACTTCCGTAGTGCATGTGGATCGGTAACAGGTTTTCCCTTTTGTTTTGGTGTTCTCATGATGCGCTTCACCCCTGTAAGCCCGACTGATTTTCGGTTGTTCTTACTAAACTTTGAGGCTTCTAGCTCAGCATTTTCGGACACTGTAACTTTACTTAATTCTGGTGACACTGGAACTTCAAGGAGTCTAGAAACAGCATCTCTGGCAAATTGCTTTCGCTGGGTTGTAGCAGGACTGTTTAATGGTGAAACCACCATTTCACCTGGAAACAAAATTAAAACTATTAGCAAAGCCTACCAGCATTTAAATGTTAAAGAGACACTGACCTTGCTCATCAGGTTAAGCATGCAGCATTGTCCCTAGAGGACAGAAATGTTTTAGGACTACAGAACATCTCCTTCCTGTACACTGTTAGGATAAAGTGTTCTGTAGTTGACAATGAAAACAGTCAGGTGGCAGAGAGAACAGAATGTTATCGGTTCACAGGTTTTCTGGCAGGACCAAACAGTTGTATTTTTAAATTTGACATAAAATCCTTTCAATGGCATATTTAACAAAACAAAAACAAAAATAGTAATTAGGGTTTAGATTCACTTCAAGTTCAATATTGTAAGTGAAAAAAATGCAAGGACTAGAATCAAAGAAATCATGACAAAGTAGATCAATGTGCTTTGTTAAAATAGGTGCAAGCCAAATGATAAGGAAATAGAGCTGCACCTGTATCAGTCAGATCAGTAAAAAGGAAACCGATTGGCCACAGACCCCACTATGCCAGTCCTAACACTCACCTGCTTCCTCTGGTGTTTGCATCACAGACATTTCAGTGGTTGACTTTGGTGTGCCTGCTTTAGACCCATCAAATCTGTTGCTTTTGCGCTGTTTTGCACTCTCAGGTGTGCTGAATAACTCTGCCATGCCTAAAATAGAAAACAAATCCTGTTATAGCCAGCATTACAAATCAATGGAATTAAATATCCTAATTACAGTATGAATCTGCATCCAGGAACACACAAGAGCACACACACCAATGGGACCTTTTTTTTTTTTAGTCTGCTCCTCCCTTGCTTGGACTAATGTAAAAATAAAAGTGAGAAGCTGGCTGGGTGCATGTCCTATATTAAAGGAGAACTATGAGGCGAGTGAAAAATCACTCAGCCTTATAATCTGATCCGACCTGCGACAATTAAACTGTCACAGGTTGGGGAGTGAACACATACCGTCGCTCGCTCACTTCTCGATCTATCGCTGCAGAGAGCCGTGACTGTCACTCATGGCTCCCTGCAAGGATTCCCCCCATATCCTGTCCGTGATACCGACAGTGATGTCGGTATCCGTCCTGGCTGCGGCGTCTCAGTATACCGCGAGCTGTTGCTCGCGATACACTGAGCTTTGGGTCACGGGAGGACGATAGTTTGTGTCCTCCCGTTACCTTGGGAGAACTATGGGGAAAAGCCCTAACCCCATAGCTCTCCTTTAAACATAAGACAACTTATCACAGGGACCGTGCACCCGCAGAAATCAGTGTATGGTGTTAACTTTTAAACGGTCAATATGAAAAAATTAAAGCAGACAATGCTGATGCTAGAAATTTGTATTTGAGTGCACTCAATGTGCTATATAGACTGAGTAAAGGTCGGTGTTAGAGCTACAATGAATGGTACCATCATACAACAAGCAGTGAAGACTAAGGTTTGTCACCAGCAACGGTCAATTACAAATAGAAGTATTTAGTGTTATCATAAAAAATGGTGCCCCGGGTGAACCCTATTAAGGCAACAGGGGCTGCTGACGTAACGAAGGTCTGCCTGAGGCCCTGAAACGTCACATTTTCTTATTATGCGACAGCAATAAATACTTCTTGTAATTGACCTGGTGTGCTAGTGACAAATCTTAGTCTTTATTGCTAGTGACATGCAAAACTGACACTTTCACAAACACAAGGACAGAAAGACAAACAGCAAAAGCAGGGTTCTCAGACTCGCAGCACCCTTGGATAAAAAAGGTATTAACTAGGGATGCACCGATACCAGTATCGAGTATCAATATTCCCAGCTAATCAGAAAGCTGAGCGCCGTGTCATTACACGGCGCCCGGCTTCCTGATTGGCCGGGAAGCCGGCTCCATGCTCTCTCGTCATAAGTGTGACGTGCTGCCCAGCTTCCTGATACCGGAAGCATCGGGCTAGGCATCAGCACCTAGTATCGGTGCATCCCTAGTATTAACTGTAGAAGAGGTCACAAGACTCATTTCAATTTTTACATTAGCCACCTGAGGCCAATAGCACTGTTGTCCAAGCAAATTTCGAAATACAGATGCAAGTTACTTACCAGTAAAGCTTTCATTGTGAGGTGGGTTCAGTTTTACAGCCTCATTTCTGACCACCTTTGGTACGTATCCGGTCAAGTTCAATGTTCTTGTGTAAGCTCTTCCAACAATAATAGTTGCAGGAGAATCTGCATGGCCTGTGCTGGATACATCCTTTGCCCTTTTTGCTGGAGTCTAAAAACACACAAAAGGAGAAGTGTGAATACACAAAAACAAACCCCAAATCATAAAATTAAAAAAGGCAAACAAGTACCTTTGGTTTAAGTTTCTTCTTAGTAGCCACTGCCTTCCGAACAGGTTTATCGATTTTCTTCTGAGATTTTGCAACACCGATTTTGACCACATCCGCCCATGATTTAGCCACTGCAAAGCAACAAGAAGCACGGTAGCTCTTCATGCCATTTAAAGACAACAGGAAATATTTGGTGAACATGCATTTTAAAGCATTTGCATTTAAAAAAAGGATTGTGGGTGGGCAAACTATGTCTGCCAACAATAAAAGTGGATTACCAATATGGCTGCACTGCCTAACAGGGCCATGCAAGTCTCAGGAGGGGTAGACTAAATTAAAAATCCTGACAGGTAAAAGAGCCCATTTTAAAAAGGAACATTTGTTTCTCAGCAAGTGTGTTTTTCAACTGCATTTAGCTGTGTCTTGAGTTTCGCTTTAAAAACCTCTGGTACAAACAAAATATTACTACCCAGAACCATGTAACCCAAGTGGTCTGAGACCTCACCCCTGTCAAATCACATTGTTCCAAAAAACTATAATCCTAGTAGTGTAGGGGTTTTTGAGCAGGCGCTTCGTTCAAAGCTTTTAAAAATCTATCACAACGCTACTCAATATTTTAAGGCTCAATAGACTTTTAAATAATCGAAATCAAGATACAATATACAGAAAAAACACTTACCAAGCAAGTTGGCTTCTGAGGCGCCACTGCGCCTTCTGGCACGAATAACCTCAAAGGCATCAAATTTTCGACTTCTTCGGGCTGGTGTTTTCTTTGATGTCAAGGACTTTCGAGTATGCTTTGGAGTGTGTGATGCAAGAACTTTAGAAACATTCTCTACCACCTGGGGTGGTGTAGCCACACGAGAAACAGAGAATCGCCCCTTGGTATATGGTGTAGCAGGAGAACGATTTGCTGGAGATATTGAGACGGATGACTTCTTGGCAGATGCTGGAGATCTTGTGAGTTTAACAGGGGCTGGAGTACTGGGTGATTTTGCAACTGGAGACTTAACTGGAGACCGCTTGGCTGGGGTGGACAATTTAGCAGGAGACTTCTTAGCCGGAGTCGTGGATGGTGATCTTCCTGGCGACCTCTTGCCTGGGGTGGACAAGTTGGCAGGAGACTTCTTAGCCGGGGATGTGGATGGAGGTCTTCCTGGTGACCTCTTGCCTGGTGTGGACAATTTAGGAGACTTCTTAGCTGGAGACCTTCCTGGCGACCTCTTGCCTGGGGTGGACAACTTGGCAGGAGACTTCTTAGCCGGAGTTGTGGATGGAGGTCTTCCTGGCGACCTCTTGCCTGGTGTGGACAACTTGGCAGGAGACTTCTTAGCCGGGGTTGTGGATGGAGGTCTTCCTGGTGACCTCTTGCCTGGTGTGGACAATTTAGGAGACTTCTTAGCTGGAGACCTTCCTGGCGACCTCTTGCCTGGGGTGGACAACTTGGCAGGAGACTTCTTGCCCGGAGATGTGGATGGAGATCTTCCTGGCGACCTCTTGCCTGGGGTGGACAACTTGGCAGGAGACTTCTTAGCCGGAGATGTGGATGGAGATCTTCCTGGGGACCTTTTGCCTGTGGTGGAAAATTTAGCAGCAGACTTCTTAGCCGGAGATGTGGATGGAGATCTTCCTGGGGACCTTTTGCCTGGGGTGGACAATTTGGAAAGTGTAGTGGCTTCAGATTTTATCAGGGACTTCTTCACTGGAATGGGAGATCTGGAAGGAGATCTCTTACCTGGTGTTGTGGATGGGGTTATTAAAAATTTCCTGACAGGAGTGGGAGGCAAGGATTTTACAGGCGACTTCTTGGCAGAAACTGGCACATTTGAGAAAGAGCGCTTGGCAGAAGTTGCGGGCTCAGGTTTCACTGGTGTCCTTTTGACAGGAGTCTTGGATGGAGAAATGACAGGTGACTTTATGGACGGAGAGGTTCTAAGTGGAGTAAGGGACAAAGTCTTGGATGGAGATTTGTTTGGCGATTGTTTAACAGGCGTTCTAGCAACAGAGAGTGGAGATTTACTTGGTGACTTTTTATTCACAGCTGAAGATCTTTTTGGAGAGGACACCGAGATATTTGCCGGGACTGCCTCAGTCACGACAATCTGTGCTCCTTTTGAAGATGAAGCTCTCCTGGTTGGTGTTATGAATGTGACTAAGGGAGAGCTTACATCCTGCATAGCAGATCGTTCAAGAACTTCCTACAATTTACAAAAAAAATAAAAAATAATGAACATAACAAGAAGTCCTAAAGTCATTAAAAGTTTAAATACTGTTAATATATGCTTGTCTTTACCTTTATCATAGTCTGCCGTAAACCAAAACTCTTCCTCATAACAGCACGTGGAGAGTGAAGCGATAAACTTCGTCTAGCAGGAGTCGCCCCCTTCTTAAGGGGAGAATTTGGAGGAAGCCTTTTATCAAAAAGCTCCGGGCTCAGATGTCCACCAAAAGAGACTCTCTTCCTTTTAAGGGGTGGCTCAGTCAGTCCAAGATCATCACTACGTCGTTTCTTTGGAGACTTTCTTGTTGCAAGTCCTTAGGAATAAGAAACATTGAAATTTGGAGTAAAACCATTCACAAAGTAACATTCAAATTAAAAAGTCTGATTTCTAATTATGTGCAACATGTGAGATGCAATGACTAGTTTAATCCCTTGCAAAGCCACTGAAAAGAATATACTTCTCTAAATAGTTCTTAAATACACTTTTCATAAGAGCAACAATATGGGGGACATCTGCCACTGCTTGCCACCTAAAAGGCAGATAATCTGGCTATGTATGCGTTCAATATACAAGTAAAAAAACTTGGAAAATACATCTGCCAGTAATTTATCGAATCTAAAGCATTCACTTTAAAGTCACTGCAGAGGACAAAGGTGCGTCTGGAGCGAAGAGCATACAAAAAGCACCACAGGCTGGTGACCCAAGGAGTATCCGATTGC
The DNA here is from genome assembly GCF_000935625.1 of Nanorana parkeri. Lineage (NCBI taxonomy): Eukaryota > Metazoa > Chordata > Amphibia > Anura > Dicroglossidae > Nanorana > Nanorana parkeri. The sequence continues at coordinate 5,256,676 of NW_017306270.1, read as the reverse complement.
CTTATGTGTGTGCCGCGCATGTATTGTGTGCCGTGCATTTATTGCGTGTTCTATGTGTGTATTAGGTGTTGTATTGTGTGTACCGTGCGTGGAGTCAGTGGTGCAGCAACTGGGGAGGGAGGAAACAGTTTGGCTATGTCAAGCACAAAGATTTGGGGGTGGTCAATGGCCAGGCAACCAATACAAATAAGCCTGTGAAGCCAGTGACACTGGCTTCACTAGCCCCTTGCATCAATACAGGATACTGTAGTGATGTAGGGGCCACTTGATTAGAGCGCAGCATGAACAGAGAATCAGATACTCCCAAAAGTGTCAGTTTCAGAGGATTCTTCAGCTGGCAATTTCTCTTCACTAAACCAGAGATTGGCAACGGGAGAGGTAAACATCTAAGTTCTATGAATGGCCACTTTATTTTTGGTGTTAGCATGTTGCTAAACAAGAGCCAAATTTCTTACGCTAGAAAGTATTTTTTTTACAGGAAACAGCAGCTTATTTGTCCTAAAATCCAGCAATTTCAAAAACATGAAAACATTGCAAGACATTACCTTGAGCTCGTTCATTTACTTTTTCTTCTGTTCCAACAGGCTTAGCTGGTGTTCCCTTAGTCTGATCTTTAGATCCGCTTCGTCTGCCCTTAGGAGATTGAACTGGCAGAGGAGAATTTTCTTGGTTCTCTATACCAGTTGGGTGAGGAGCGGACTGGCCCCTGCTTGTCCGACGGCTAGAACCAGCAGGTGAGGGCACATTCTCAGCACTTCTAGATCTCCTGGGAGATTCCTTCTCCAGGGAAACTGAAGCCTCTTGTTCTTGAGACACTTGTTGGTCGGACCTTCTCCGTGGAGTCTGGACATGGTCCTGTGCAGCCTCTTCATCTGTTGAGCTGCTCTGTGCAGAATTTGAAATGACAGGACTATTGACTCCCACTGCACTGCCTTGCTTCTGTTTGGTGAAAGAATTTCTGGGCCCTCTTGAGGGGCTTTTTGACTGTTCCCTGACGCTGTAAGCAGAGACTGATCTAGGTTCCACCTTTAGATCTTTGCTTTGAATTGTTGCGCTGTCACTTGACTGACTTCTTTTAGAGTCTCGCCTGGAAGTGGCAGGAGACTGAGAAACTGCTTCGGCCTGAAAATTCCTCTTCACGTTCACATTTTTTGGAGAGCTGCTACTTTCCTTTACTGGGGTCTGACCATTTTCTTTCTTTGTAGACTCGACTTTGCTTTTGAGCATTTTATAGAGTTCACCGAAAGGAGACTGGTCTTTCTTTGACTCTGATGAAGTGGTCTGCAGCGAGCGACGAGTATGAGTTGTTCTAATAACATTTCCTTCAGATTTTCTCTGGACTTTACTGGTCGTTATACTTTCTATCCGCACCGTTTCATCTGTGTAAATACAAAGACATTATTAGTAAAAGGTTTCAGTGCTTGACAACCTAATAAAGTTACACTTAAAGACAAAATCTTACTTGTGTCCTCAGACTGGTTACTGGCAAATAACTGGAAGGAGAAAAAAGAAAAGGAAATGTAGAATTATATATACACACACACACACACGCGCAGGTTTGCCAAGAAAAAAAATGTACCTTAAAATTTTCAGAATCAAGCCCTGCAGATCGCCGCCTTCCTTGTTGTACCTGAGGGCTCTCAAATCTGCAAATACAAATTGAGAACTTAAATGGCTTTCCTGTCATTAAAGATTCATGGTTTGCAAGTTTTCAAATTGAGACTATGAAAGCATGTGCTACTACACCATTCTGATCTTTTGCACTAGTGAGGTGCCCAATTTATAATCTAATACCTGCCATTAAAAGGTTACACAACATAGAGACCTGAAGAAAACTATGCAAGATAATTTAAATAGGAGTATGTAAACCCAAAACGTTTCTGAAGGGGTGAAGTGTTAGCACCTCTGCCAGGTTTCTATTGCTGAGCGCTCACTTTAGGAGATGCATTCTATTAGTCTTGTTCACCATTGTCACTGGATCAGAAAGTAATGTGAAATCCAAAATTTGGATTTGTCAACAGAACTGGAGGTGAAGGTTAAAGTGTATGCATCTGCCAAACTCCTGCCAGTTTACTTTTTGCTGTCTGTGTGCCATTGAGGAAATTTTCTTTCACTTCTGGTGCCTTTAAATGCAACAGGAAGTTAAAGTTAGAGGAAATTTCCAAAAATGAGTGCAGCTTCCTGTTGACAGCCAGAACAGGTGTGCCCATTAGAAGATGTCCCCTTACATCTTGTTAGATGACCGCTGTAAACATTTGGATCTCTCCTCTTTTTAGGCTAGGTTCACACCTGCACGACACCCGGGATCGCACGGTCCTGCACAATGAGGGCAGCAATTGCTGTGCGGCCCCATTTCAATGGGGTGCCATCCGCGCGTAAATCGCAGAAAAAAAAAGGGTACATTCACTTTTTTTGCGATACATGACGCTTGGCTGTCTTAGCGTGATCGTGTTTGGAAGCACGGGCAGAATTGCGGCAGGAAACCGTGCGATACGCCTGATGTGTGCCATTTGAAAATAATGGCACCCACCTTGGTGACTTTCGGCTGCGCTGCAATTGTGCACGATTGCCGCGCGGTGAGGTGTCGCCTAGGTGTGAACCTAGCCTTAGGGTGAATCTCCTCAATGAGGACAGACAGGCGGGAACGAGTGCTAAGCCCAGGACCTGAAGCAATCAGTTCTTGGGCTTCTGAAGCTTCTACAGCTTACTCCATGGCAGGCACCACAATAATATACACATGATAGCAATGAGAAAATGTAAAAAACAATTCTCAAGTTTAAAAACTTTTCTAACCACCGCATACAGTCCACCATCATATCATCTGCAATGAGGGCACATTTGAATCCCTCTTAAAGTTATGTTTAAAATATTTTCATTTGTTAAATCTGCCAAATTTACTCTGCAATGGGAACATTTAAAAACCCGAGAAACAAAAAAAAAAAAACATGCTTTCCCACAGTAATACGCCCCCAGTCTCCTTGTCCATAGCACTCACATTTTCTTATTGAAAAAAAAAAAGTCTAGATTTCTGCAAGAAAAAGAAAGAACTTACCTAAAAGAGCGATCAATAATGGTGATGATATCTCCATGTTTGAGGCGTACAGTCTGTTTAAGAGCATTCCCATTCAACTGAGCTGGGTTCACTGAACTTAAATTGGTGACCAACACCTAAAACAGGAAAATCCTTATGAGTATACAGGCACATTATACGAGTAATGCGGCATATTTTACTACAGGTCTTTGGGCAAGTTCTTCAAACACTTCAAAGAGCACCATCAATATAAAATGTGTTACATAAAACCTTTTCTTAGGAATTCTTATTACTGTCACTAGAATTCCAGTAAACTTGAAGGGTGGTGTGAGTGGAACATCTAGGTGCTGACAACTGATTATACAAGTCTCTTTAGCAACAGGTGTATTTAACCCCTTCGTGACTGACGTACAGTGTACGTCGCCAGCATCGGGGCTCAGCTGCGGCGGCTCAGTATACCGCGAGCAGCAGCTCGCGGTATACTGTGGCGTCTCAGTATACCGCAAGCTACAGCTCGCGGTATCTTTAATAGTGAAGAAAAAAAAAAAACATTTAAAAAAGGAGAACTATGAGGTGAGCGATATACACTCATCCTCATTGTTAGAGCGGGTGTGTGACAATGAAACTGTCGCACTCCAGCTCTATTGATCGGGAAGTCAGCGAACACATACTGTTCCAAATCATACACTTCCAATCATCTCCCTGCAGAGGAGCGGTAACTATTAGGCACCGCTCCCCACAGGGATTCCCCCCTCCCCTCTGCAATCCACCAGCGCTGACTGGAGAAACAGATGGGGAGAGGGCGGGCACATCTGGCTCTGCCTCTAGATAGGCAGAGCCTGCTGTCAATCAGCCAACTGGGTGGATATCAACAGCATTATCGGGATCCGCCCCGGCTGTGGCGCGCTCTCAGTATATAGCAGGCTGTAGCCCACTATATACTGAGCTTTGGGTTGTAATGTTAGTATATGTCCTCCCCTGAGCCTAAAGAGAACTATGGTATAAAAAGGTTACCCTGTAGTTCTATTTTAAACCTCATGAGTGTAATTAAACCTGGCAAGCTGCAACCTGACATTGGTGGATAATTGTCACTCATTTTTGGTAAACAAAATATTTGTGGGCTTCTATATACTCCAAGCTTGATTTTTATAAGCAAACACCAATAAAAAAATATATAGATATCAGCAAAAGCATAATATTTACCTCTCCATTTTCCTTGACTTCAACTTTACAATGCTCTTTGGAGACATGTGGCAGCTGAATGCGAATGTCACATTCTGATTTCCTGTGTCAAGAAAAAAAAAAACACCACTATTAATGTTTCGTACTTATCCAAATTTTACCAAACAAGTGTGTATCCCCAATTCAGGTCAGAATTTTTACAAAATATTAGCAATCATGCAATCCTGGCACGCCTAGCCAAATTTGATTAAGTGAGGCATCCATGACAGATTTGTAGGCCAAGAAAATTAGATGCTGGGGTGTACTCCAGCCTTGTTACTAGTAATGGCAGAGATGAAAGTAGGAAAGGAGTGTTGGGGTTCCTGTAAGTTATCATTACACCTGAATAGTTATAACATTCAAATAATAAAAGATGAATTTCCTTACCTTCCAAACAAGCATGTAGCTGCAGTCAGTGGAAAATGGGTTCCATCAGCACCACTTCTTTTAATCACAATAATTTTACCACGGCAAGGCATCTTTAAAATATTCTTACCTACAGAACAAAAAATAAAGTGTCAATGTAGGCATGATATCACAGCCTTTAGGTTACCTGATCAATGTCTCACAAAGTAATGCTTCAGCATGTGCCACAAATTACACTGGCAGATGCCAAGGATCATCACGATGTCTGAATATCTATGTGGCACAAGGTACTCCACTGGCCAAAGTTAAAGGAACACTAAGCTCAGGAGTTAAATCTTAAAAAAGAACTCAAGCACCTTAACTGTTAACAAAAATGTATCTTATTTGCGCATGTCAGCACCAATTCAGAGATGAGTTGAGGATCTACAGCCGAGTGATACACAAATAAGATACACTTTTGTTAATAGTTAAAGTATTTGAATATATTTTTAAGATGTAACTCCTGAGTTTAGTGTCACTTCAAATTAGTATACTCGACCATCAGGAAAATTACAAGCAATGCCAGACTGACAGTACATGAAATCGTGTTGTTCCTTTGCTACAAATGCAATAGAAAAAAAAGGAGTCATATGGAGTTCATTAGATTTTAAACTTTATAGAATATATAAACAATCTACTAAAGTATGTAAAGTTTGTCAGCTAGAGAAACCAAACACCGCCCTCAGGAACAGAAACAAGCTGCAGGCTTTGACAAGGAGCTGTGGCAGACCGAGCACATGGCCATGTAACGCATGTGACTGATAAGGCCCTATCCAGCCCAGCAAGTGCTGACTGTTTATTCAGCTTCACCTGAAGTCATACAATATGGTGTCAGGATACCGAACAAAACTGAAAGCATGGCCCCAACATTCTAGAATAGAAGTCTGCCAGTGAAATCTGCCAGCAATGCACCTACAACATGAACCTATACAATAGATCTGAATATTTTATCTTTGAACCGCTTATTCAGCCCTCTTCTGACAATTGGTCTCCACGCTGTCCATGGTGTTGAAGACATGAAACAAAATCAGTAAAAGGCAGTTGAAAATATTCAACTATACCTCTTCTCAAACCTTCTAGTTCCTAAAAAGCTGATGGAACGGATGCCAAGTTCAACAAAGTACTGAACGTTTCACAAGTACGAGTACAATGAGTACAGTTACACTTTAACTGGACAATCTTTTACACAAATCAACGACTATATGTCTAATATCACCATTCATTAGCGCAGACATGACCTCAAGACCATCATCAGTTTTGTAATTAGACCTAGAAGTATATCCAGCAGGTACACACCCACCTCTTACACTGAGCTCAATGTACAGTCTAGCAATCAGAACTATCACGATGCCAAACTGACATTACATGAAATAGTGTGGCATCAACACAAACTTTCTCATATGCACATTACAAAGTATTTATACAGCGCTTTACATGGAGCACATTCACATCAGTCCCTGCCCTCAGGGCACATTCACACCACATCAATCACCAGACCAGATTGTTTCCAAACCCAAAATGCATCCTAATGTATCCCTATGCTATGTCTGTCATCTGTTCACACCAGCACAGTCCGTACCAGACCAGACAAATACTGCATGTCTCATTTTGTCTGGAATGCACTGGAACTGTGGACAGGTTCACACCATTTTCCTTGCAGATAGTGTCCTGACCAGGATTCAAACCAAGGACCTCAGTACACGGCAAAAGTACTAACCACTGTGGTTTGCTTGGGTCAGGGTTCTCCGCTTGTCACCAGCTAGCAGAACCTTGGCAGAATGGACCCATACTAGGCACAAAAGCAATTGGCATGTACTTACCAACCAGCCAATGCATATGGCGTTAACCTTGCCTCGAATGAACTCAAGACTTTCAGCAGCTTCGATACCTCCCACTAAACACATACGTGGCAGCATACAGTGGGCAAAATATATTTATCGTTTGCGTGCAGGGAGAGGGCTCATTTGCGCGCCCTCAGCAATGTGACCGAGCCGTCACAGGTCTAAAAGTAATGGTTGGGAAACCCATAAAGGAGAATGTTACACTATTGTTGCTGGACACCTACTACAAGCAATGCACACCTATGTGGTGTCCCCATGCAGGCCAGGAGAAATTATTTTGGCTGTTTTTCGGTGGTGGTCATGGCAAGAAATATACAGCTACATTTAAAAAAACCAATGTGGGGGTTATCACAAATGGGGCTGACAGAATCTGGAGCAGTTGCCCATGGTGACGAATCAGCTTCACACTTACTAAACTAAAGAGAGAAGCGGATTGGTCACCATGAGCCACTGCTCCAGTTGCGATACATTCCCCTCTCTTTATAACTATTTTGAAACATTTTTCCTTTACTAATTAAAAAAAAAAAATCAGACCACCATGGACTTCTGGCATGAAGGGGGTTAAAAACCCTGATGTGTCAAGCACACACATCTGTCAGACTAAGCAATACAAGAACTGCGCTGCAACAATAAGACAGAATAGATCAATAAATATAACTAATAACTTATGTAAACATCCAGCAAATAATTATAAATAAAGCCTAAAGTTGTACATCCTAGCCCCGACCTGAAGACAGATTCCCCGCTACACAGCAGCCTATTACAGATTCCCTGCTGACAAGCATGCACTGCACGCAGATCAGAGATTGGCATAAGCTTGTTAGTCGGTCCATATACCCAGACAGATGTACACAGAGCCACGTGGGACAAGGGGGGGGCACCATGCTCCCATCAACATGTGAATAGCCCGCTCCCCCCATGCTTAGACAACATAACAGATGTTTTTACAACATCAGCAAAAAGTAACCAGAGACAAGAAAAAAAAAAGGAGACAACACAGGGCTGCTAGCTGCAGCCATCACCTTCCCTGACATGCAGCACCTGGCAGCCACCCGCACAGGCCTTCACTGCAAACAGATGTGCCCAGCATGGCCACCAAACCCTACCTGTGCCAGTCAATGTAAATGCAGACCTGTAGGCACGCAAGTAGACCCCCCCCACCCCAAATTAGGCACTGTTGTAACCCTGAGCAACCAAACTCTGTACAGACAGGGCCCATTATAAGGCAACGTGGTGTCCGTGACAACCACGCATGCAGGCCCCCGATAAAGGTAATGTACCCCCGGCAACCAAGCCTGCTAACAGGCCCCTTATACTCAATGTGTCCCCCAACAACCAAACCTGCAGGCAGGTCCCCATAAAGCAATCTCGTGACTGTTGACAACCAAACCTGCAAGTAACCAGAGCCCTTATAAGGCAATGTTGTAACACCTGACAACCAAAACTGTAGGTAGACAGGCCACCCATATGGCCACAAGGTTTCCCTTGGCAACCAACCCATCAAGAGCGTTACAACAGCGGGCTCCCTCCTGCCCTAATCCCAGCCGTGCGTCCGTCGCCAGCCCGCCAAGAGCTCCGAGATGACACTTCTGGAAATTGGCGGGCCGGCCTCCTGCGCCACTCGCCGTGCAGCTCGAGTATGAGAAGGGAAGCAGGCACTAACCTGAGTACGAAGAAGGAACCAAAGGCGGAGCGCTCTCACTCCATGAATCCGTACAGACCCCGGGCGCACACACGCTCACTGGTCGCCGAGTTAGCCGCTATCCGTTACTGGCAACTGGGCGCCACGGCGTAGTCAGCAGTGCGCAGGTGCAAAACGCCGTAAGCGGTATCACTCCGCCGCTTTACTTACCGGCCAATGTCGCAGCTACAGGGCGGATCGGCGACGGCGACACGTTCCCCCCCGCGCGTTAAGTCCCGTCGCTACGGACGTCCTGCCGCCTATCGGTGCCGCCACAACGAAGCGAGAAGGGCTCCGGGCGAACTATTTCCTTCGGCGCAGGGATACGGCGAATATGCATGAAGTTTTAAAAAGTGTTCGAAAAGCAGCGCGAAGAGGTCCTATTGGAGGCGTGGCGTCACGTGAGGGCGGCCGCGGCCAATGAGAAAGGAGGTGGGCGGATACGGGGAGGGGACAAAATAGTGCGCAGTTTCCCCAAACAAAGGCGGCGAGAGAGAAGAGACGTGTTTTAACTATGGCGGCAACGCAGAGCTAATAGGTGCCGACAAACGACTTCTCCTCTCACACTGCCATGTGAATTATGACTCGACCATCCTCCAAACAAGCACAGTCCCAATGAATCGTACCTGCGAGGGAACACGAATCCCAGAACAGAACCTGATCACAAAGCTAGTGCCCGGTGATCCTGCCTGCCAGGAAGGGTTCTGATCAGGCATTTCCTAAAACGTGCTTCCGCTGATGGAGAATACACAGCTATGACATTGCACCCTATACCACTGCTGGCTCTCGCTCAGCCCACTGGCCCATGCGCTAAAACCCAGCGTGTTAAAGTGCTGGTTAGTGTGACTGAGTCCCTAGACCAGGGGCAGCCAAACTGGTTCTCCAGCTGCAGTGAAACTACAAATCCCATAAGGCATTGCAGGCTATGACAGCAACAGGCATGACTCCTAGAGGCAGATGCATGCTGGCATTTGTAGTATCGGCATAGCTGGAGGGCCGAGGTTTGCCCTAGAGTTTAGATTTACTATAGATCAAATTTACACTACAGCAGATGTAAACCGACCACATCTCTACGAGATTGCTTCATTGGTACAATCCAACTCTGACCATTCACACACATAGAAACAGAAGAAAAGGACCAAGTGTTACATCCAACCTGCTCCTTTTTTCCCCCATCCTTTTATCAGAGTGTAGATCTATGTCCAAAGAATGATTCACTTACTGTGGACTGAATCACTACCTCTGCTGGAGGTCTGTTCCAAGCATCAACTACTCCTTTGGTACAGAGTTACAGTGGAACTTTCCTCCTGCTAGTTTGAGGTCATATTCGGGACCTCTGTCGCGTCCTCCTGCTGGAGATCCCTCTAGTGATAACTAAAGATCTATATAGAGGAATCAGGACCTCCCTCCTGCTGGGGATCCCTCTAGTGATAACTAAAGATCTATATAGGGGAATCAGGACCTCCTTCCTCCTGCTGGGGATCCCTCTATTGATAACTAAAGATCTATATAGAGGAATCAGGACCGCCATCCTCCTGCTGAGGATCCTTCTAGTGATAACTAAAGATCTATATAGAAGAATCAGGACCGCCTTCCTCCTGCTGGGGATCCCTCTATTGATAACTAAAGATCTATATAGAGGAATCAGGACCTCCCTCCTCCTGCTGGGGATCCCTCTAGTGATAATAAAGATCTATATAGAGGAATCAGGACCTCCGTCCTCCTGCTGGGGATCCCTCTAGTGATAACTAAAGATCTATATAGGGGAATCAGGACCTCCTTCCTCCTGCTGGAGATCCCTCTAGTGATAACTAAAGATCTATATAGGGGAATCAGGACCTCCTTCCTCCTGCTGGAGATCCCTCTAGTGATAACTAAAGATCAGGAATCAGGACCTCCTTCCTCCTGCTGGTGACCCCTCTAGTGATAACTAAAGATCAGGAATCGGGACCTCCTTCCTTTTTCTAGTGATAAGCAAAGATCTATGTAGATCAGTATGGGACCTCCTTCCTCCCACTGGGGATTCCTTTAGTGATAACTTAAGATCTATATAAAGGGAGCCAGAGTTGTGTAAATACTGTAATGGGGGGGGGGCATTGATGATCAGCATTGCAGCATGGAGAGGGGAATGTGTATGGATGGCCGGCAAGGTATAGCAGTGGAGGAAGGAGAACATTTAGGAGACGAGTAACTCTGATTTGTGGCAAAATGTTGCAGGTTCGCCAGGGGGAAGCCCAACCTCCTTAAAGGTACAGGGACACACAAGTTATCTTTTGCTACATATGCTCCAAGATGGAGACTCTCATAGGTTAGAGGTAGGACCGCACTTTTATTGATATAACGCAGGAAGCACTAATTAGAAACTAGTGCATTTTTAGTGTGTGCCTTTCTTTGTTAATCCCCCCCCGGCCATTGGCTTTATAGAAAGGGAGAAACAAGTCATCTATTTCAAATACCTTTATATTATAATATCTATCTATATCTTTTGCAACCAGTTGGGGTTAAACCATTCACAACTTCCTACGACAAATGGGAAACACACATTACTAGGGAAGCTTAGATTGAAGTAGAGCAAACTTGGTTTCTTGATGTTATCGCCATGGTGGAAAAGGTCATTCAATTTCATTGATACCCCCTCTCCCTTAAGGTGCCCATACACTGCTCGATTCTCGAGCAGTGTGAACGAAGACGTGCTAACGTTTCTACTGTACGGTCGCACGTCTTTTGTCTAAGGAGCATGCTAGAAAACCAGCCGAGAATCGTACGATATTCGGCTGGTTTGAATGGTGCTCGGGAGACAAATGCCGAAAGGGCCGGTGTGCGCACCCGCACACTGCCCGTTCAGCATTGCGGTCATCGGAAGCCCGCCCCTCAGGGGGGCGGGCTTGCGATGATCGAGAGTACGATCTGCCTGTCCAAGATGGGCAGATCGTACGTTTTTTTAATCACTTTACAACCATTGCAAGAGGTCGCAAGAGGTCTTGCGATGGTTGTACAGTGTATGGCCACCTTTACACTCCAGACTGGCTGTGAAAGACGGGTATCGTACCCCATGCAGTGTGTCCGAGATGGGCTGATGTTGGCATCTGCTGGTTTCACACCTTTTGGTTGTCCTCTTTTCCTAAGATATCTTCCTTCTGGCAATAATGATATGTCTTTCTCGTTGATAATCAAGGCTTTACGGTCCCCACTACCCCAATGACCTCCTGCTTGGAATTGTTGAACACCCATTCTCATGTTGATACTCTAAAAGTAAGTTTTGACTGGCCACCCTGTCACATGGGATGGAGATTACCATTTGCTGTTACGGCACACATTAGGCTGACATGGTCCTTAGTTGTCACCTTCATGAAGCCCATCCTGAGAATTGGCATGCATCCGAGTCTTCTATCTTTCAGTGTGTAGGGGAGGAGGGTCCACCTACCATTATTCAGGGGTCACAGCATGGGTGACATGGACAGTTCCCAATGGCTGTCCAGTGGCAGGGTCCAGGGGCGTGATGACATCACCACAAGATGACCTGTCAGCACAGGCACAGACTGCAGCACTACATCACCTTCCCCAAAGCCACCAACAAGGGACACAGATGGCAGACTTGGGTTTGGGGAAAAAGGATGTTAGAGGGGCTTTGAGTAAAAAAAAAAGTTTAATTGGGGTGGTGACATTTTCAAGGAGAAGGGCTTAAACTGTAGGTTACTGAACTCACCAGCAGCTAGCAAAAACTAATATGTTGATTTTAAGTGGGAAATAAATTATGAAAATCCAGCAATTGTGTTCTTACAAATGACTCCCTGGTTACAATTACACAAGTAAATTCTGTTGCGTAGACTGAACATTTTACTAACAAAAAAGCAGGTGCACAGGAAATGTGATTTGTAGAAGCAACAACTATGAGCATAGCCCCGGAAAAGGTATACATTCAGAAAAACAGCTTTGCCATCTGCCTATAGTAATTTGCAACACCAAACATGCTTAGGCAGGCTATACATAGATACAGCGAGCAAACTGAAAAACATTGCAGCCCTTATATACGCATAGAAGTACAGAAATATGCATACATTTCCAGCTATGTATTATTGTGCAGCATATGTCATTCTACTCATATACAAAGCTTTCTGAACTCTTAGAAAAAGATTAGGTCTATATCTACTACATGTCATTGAAGTGATGGTTTTATTGGTTTGATATTTTGTGCTGCTGATCTCCTCGGGCGTCTTTCCATCAATCTTTCCATTTTGTCTACATGTGCTCGCTCCAGCATTGAATGCACATTATTGCTCTAGACCAGGGCTTTTTAAAGTGTGGGTTGCGACCCCATATGGGTTTGCACAAGTGAATGGGGGGAGCTCACAACTAAAACTCCGAATCCCCAGCCAGGGCTGCTATCAGGGGGGTACGGCCAGTACTCATTTGAGGGGCCCAGGCGACTGGGGATGCCCAGGCTCCAAGCAAGATTTTTTTTTATTATAGATTACTATGTGCAGTGTAAGTGGTAAGGTCACGAGGGAGCTCAGAGCTTTTTTTTTTTACCCAGCAGAAGCACAGCAGAGAGGGCAGCAGCAGAGCACAGCTGCTGGAGGGGAAAGGTACCTTTTTTTCCAACAGACATCCATTGGGCTGAAGGAGAAGGGAGACACCGACCGAGGCTGGGGGATGGGGGGGAGGAGAGAGATACCCGGGTTCATGGAAAAATTTCCTCGGGTGAAAAGGGGTCACGAGTGGAAAAAGTTTAAGAAGGCCTGCTCTAGACTAGCTTCCTGATAGTGACAGTCGTCATGTCTTCTTGCAGTCTTCACCAGGGGGACAATACATAAGCACAATCGGGAGGTAGTCATAACCCCACAATAGGAAGTACCTGAACAAGGACCTTCCTTCATGGCAGGATCACCAGGGATTATTTTACTGAAAGCTGCAGATTAAAAAAATATTAAAAACATCTTTTGAAATGATATTAACATGTTAAAGCTTCTATGAGATTTTATTCTTTTTTTTCCATGAGAACCCTTCTATGAGGGTTTACTTCTATTCCTAATATATTATTAAATTATTAATTGTATCTGAACACTATCAAACTTGTCAGAAACATTGTTTTCCTTGTTAGTGAAATGGTGCAAGTCAAAGTCCTATTTAGGGCTTCTTTACCTTTCCACTTATATTGGACAGTCAGACACAATTCTTGAATTTACTATCAGTTTGTCATCAAAAGTTGGCGCTCTGAGGGAATGGAAGTCAGCACTAGACTTCAACTTTATGGACTCCCAAAAGCCCACACCATAATGCCTCCTCCACCAAACTTTACACTTGGCACAATGCAGTCAGACAAGTACTGTTCTCCTGGCAACCGCCAAACCCAGACACGTCCATTGGTTTGCCAGCCAGAGAAGCGTGATTCGTCACTCCAGAGACCACGCCTCCACTTCTCTAGAGTCCACTGGCGGCGTGCTTTACACCATGGCATCCCACGCTTTACATTGCACTTGGTGATGTAAGGCTTGGATGCAGCTGCTCGGCCATGGAAACCCATTCCATGAAGCTCTCTACGCATTGTTGATGTGCCAATCTGAAGGCCACACGAAGTTTGGAGGTCTGTAGCTATTGACTCTGCAGACAGTTGGCGACTTCTGCGCACTGTGCGCTTCAGGATGCGCTGACCCCGCTCTGTCATTTTACGTGGCCTACCACTTTGTGGCTGAGTTGCTGTTGTTCCCAGTTGCTTCCACTTTGTTATAATACCATTAACAGGTGACCGTGGAATATTTTAGTAGCAAGGAAATGTCACGGATGGACTTATTGCACAACCTAGGTGACAACCTATCACGGTACCACGCTTTAATTCACTGAGCTCCTGAGAGCGACCCATTCTTTCACAAATGTTTGTAGAAGCATCTGCATGCCGAGGTGCTTGATTTTATACACCTGTGGCCATGGAGGTGATTGGAACATCCAAATCCAATGATATAGAGGGGTGTCCCAATACTTTTGGCAATATAGTGTATATTTGGCTGAAGTTATACACTAGATAAAAATGTACACCCCTTATTGTGAAATAAAACGGCTCATTGTCTTGCACAGAAGTGCTGAGCCTGTGTTTATATATAATCACAGCTTTCCTCTGTGTTGTCTAATATCACCATATTTCACAGTGGAGGGATATTATTACCATAACATCTTCACTTCATCTACTTTCTGCTTTGCCTGTTCATCTGATGATAGTAAGGAACGATGAGGAGGATGGCAATGGTGAAGGATCTTTTCCAGTTCTTGTTAGGTTACCGCCACCTTTTTATTGACAGTCATTTTAAATAAATAAATCAAAACCATAGATTTTCTGTCCATATGAACTGTAGAATTAAGTTTATTTTTACTTTTCATATTTTTAAGCCTGTCTTCACTTTTTCAATCAAACTTAATATAAAAAATTAACAAATCCAAAATGCTAGAATTGATTAAAATAGACTAAAATGATTGGTTTTTAATTGCCTTTTTTTAAAATTTTTTGGTGACAAAGTAAAAATCCTCCAGTGCCCAGCCCCGTAAGTGAAAAACAAAATCAATTTTAGAAAAGCTGAATGAAATACATTTCTTGTTTTAGGTAAAACAGAACAGATGCCACATGCTGCACTGGTGAGATATGTAAGTATGCTCTTTACACATTCCATCCCCTCGTCACACCCTGTCTGTTTTTGTTGTGTCCCTATTGAATAATGTTTGTTTTGACTTTTAAAACAATGATGAAGCCAACAATATGTATAGGCTCAAGTTCAAGAGAACTGAAAGCATATCCAAACCCAAAAAACAAAAGTGTGATACATTGCAGCTTACCAGTCCTTAGATGAAGCGGCTGCATTGGTTTTCTTTTATTTCAGGATTTTTTTTCCCTTTTATTTTCACCTGGGAATCCTGCAAAAAAACACACTTCCTGTGCCTAGGTGACTACCCGACAAACAGAAATTTCCCAGTACAGCTAGCCTGCAAATAAACAAATTACATTGTCTAACAATTGGCATTAAATGCAGAAGCTTTAGTTGCACAACTTTTGCAGAATATGTGGAAGTCAAGACTCCTCCGTGTAGTGTCGTCTAACTGTAATCTA
>NW_017306270.1:5235160-5241390 GCF_000935625.1 Nanorana parkeri | reverse complement strand
CCCCGGGGGGGTGCTAGTAAGGTGCCGAGGGCGGCCGAAGCTTGGCTTGCCTAGGGCAGCCAAATACATAAATACACCACTGGTCCCTGGTGTGTCTAGCGTCCTCCCGTGACCCAAAGCTCAGTATACCGCGAGCTACTGAGACCGCCGCAGCCGGGACGGATCCCGACATTACTGTCGAGATCCACCCAGCTGCGTGATTGACAGCTGGCTCTGCCTATCTAGAGGCACACGTCGGCTCGAACTATGAGGTTGAGTGAAAATCACTCACCCCATAGTTCTCCTTTAAGGGCTTGTTCACACCATATCTGGAGCAGATCTGCAGACGTAGTGCAGTGCAGTTTTGCAGCGTTTTTACCGCGATATCGTCGCAATTGTTTTTTAGCATAAAATAGGCTTTCAGGTGCGGTCCAGTGAATTTTCATTTATCTGTATGTGTTTTTGATGCATTCCATGCGTTCCAGTGCATTCGAGACCAGAAAAAATTAGACAAGCAGTATTTTTTTTTTTTGTATGGGATGCTTTTTTGGTCCGGGGACAAACTGTTCTGGCCTGGTATGGTGTGAACAAGCCCTAAGGCGGAATGGTCTACCTCCAGACATATCTGCTCTCAATTTCTCCATTGTTATGTATGCAATTCAATATGCTGTGTAAGTTTTTTTTTTTGCAGGCTAGCTAGTAAGTGTGCTGGTAAGGTTTTGTGTTTGTACTGTGGAAAGCCCTTCCATGTGCACCTTACTCAGTTTAAAAGCTAGTTATACATTGATTTATGCGGTTGCCATTTTTGTTTGCCACCCTGACTCCTCCACTGTATCTGTGGAGGAAGCCATGGTTGTGACCCATTTTCATTCATTAGCAGATACCTCCACGTGTCTGCACGGCACCTTTGAAGGGTAAATCCACATTTCTTACCATGTTTCATGTTACAGCCATATTTAGAGTATAACATGAAACATGGTCATTTACACACTTTTTTCACTCTCACTTCACTAAATCATGGGGTTCTTCTGCCTGCATTTTGTATATTTTGTAAAAGTGCAGCCACCCGCACATTCACGCCACCCATTCACATGAAACTGTCCCCTCTGTTACTGCGGCAGAATGAGCTGCAGACCTCAATGGAGCACAAGTGCAGTGATGTCACCTTACTTGTAGTCCTTTGATTATTTCCTTCAGCCCCATAACGGAAGGTCCATAATTTCATAAAACCTGCGGCTGGAGAAACAGTCTGCAGGGGCCTGTGCACAGCCCCCGCAATGCACTGCTCATGGTTGTAAGGCTCCAATGCAAAGAAAATAATGAATGCACATTTTTATTTTAATGCAATTATTATTTTTTGCAAAAGGTGCAATATGCCTTTTAATTTCTTCTAGGATACACTAGACACCCTGTTAGGAAAAAAAATAGGGATGCACTAATACCAGTTTTTCGGCATCGAGTACAAGTACCAATATTTACCTTTCCGTACTCGTCAATACCTGATACCCGTACTATGGTCATGAGTCCACCCTCTCTAACCTCCTGCACCTCAGCATTGGAAGTTCGAGCCCTCCCATCACAGTGATGGTCCAATAGTAAGAAGTAGAATGTGGCAGGAAAGACCGCATGGTCGGAGTAACTTTAAATTGAAGCACACAAAGTTCAGGGCAACCAGAATCCTCCTAAAGAGGGGTGACACACAGATAACTTAGAGGTGCCTCTTCAGGGAAGAGCCACTTTGGCAAATATCTCTCATCAACAACCCTTCCGTGGCATTGACAAAAGTCTAATTGGAACGATTTCGGTGGAGGAGAAAGTTGGGCTTTCTTTAGTCAGTTTTATATAAATCTCACTTTTCTTATTGTTTCCATCTCCTGGTGTTGCTGTCAAATCTACATCATAAGCAGAACCTGGTCATTTGCATACTGCTATTCACCCATATTTACACCAACGTGCAGTGTCATTCACCAATTAGCATTTAAAGACAGCCAGAGGTGACTGCAGCAAACATACCTACGTATGCAGATGATCTACTGAGAATTCTTATTTTAGATCCACCAATAATTATGGGAGCCAAAGCTGACTGTTCACCCAAAAGGTATCTGATCAGGATATTGTATGATGTCTGTGAAGGTTCTCACTTATCCAGGTCATGGAATAGCTATTAGTCATTAGTCACATTTAATTGGTTTTGGCCTTTTAGAGTTTTGCAAGTTGTAGTTGCGCCACAGTTGGAGTGCCGAGGTTGCCTACCTCTGTCATGAACCCCACTCTCTGAAGTATTTCGAATTAGTTTTGTAAAGTCAATGTTTTAAAACTGATCAGTGTAACAGTAATGAACATTACAATATTTGAGGTCCAGACAGCTGTACCACTCCTGCTATTGAGATCACATCTACAACTGCTTTTAAATGACGTGCAGGGAGAGGCAGATGTTCTAGTTTCGCCAAAGTATGCTGGGTGGAGGCAAGAATGTTAAGTGTAATTTAGAAATTCATATTCATTAATGACCCAATTACACAATCTTACTACTAACTCACTGAAGATTACTTAAAGAGGAACTCCAGGATTAAAAAAAATAAAAAAGCCAACCCTTGCAGTGGGGCTAACTCCTACTTTTGCTCTATGGGGCTAAAATAAAGCAGATAAACGCACCTTATCCTCGGTCCTGCCGAGCCGCTAGACTAGCCCCTGCAGCCTCTCTTCGCCCGGGGCTCAGGCAGTCTAAGGACCACTGACATCCTCATGTCTAATGCAGGTCCATTGACTTGCATTGGACATGAGAATGACGAGGGACATACCACAGCCAGAGCAGAGGGAGAGAGAGTTGAGCCCTAACCACCACAGGATTGAGGATTGGGATTCCTTATTGCGGCCTCTGGGGAAAAAACGAGCACTTAAACATTGTAGTGTCGTGGTAGCCCCACTGCAAGGGTTAGTTTTATAAAAACCTGGAGTTCTTCTTTAATAGCTCTAAAGTATATCTTTCAAAGGGGATTTATGGCAAGTGCCATTTCTCATCTTCTCAAGACTGCTGAGTCACAAAAGTGGAGTAAGCATGAAGGAAGCCAACCCTTGGGTGGTTCAATGGATACGCAGTTGGCTAAAGCATAGATATCGGAGTATGGCTGAATTGGGTTCGTTCAGAACAAAGACCAGTCACAACTGGTGTCCCAAAAGGCTCAGTACTAGGTTCTGTTCTGATTAATCTGTGTTATAATTGATAGCTGGGTAAGGTATGCCTTTTTAGTGATGTCTGTAACATGGATCATAATTTATCAGTGCTGGAAAATTTGGCCAAAGCAGTTTAGCATTTCTAAATGCATTTAAAGTGACGCTAAACTCGGGAGTTAAAAGAGAACTATGGGGTAAGTGTTTTTCCCCATAGTTCTCTTTAGGTTCACGGGAGAACATATATACTAACCTCCTCCCATGACCCAAAGCTCAGTATATTTGGCGACCTATTGCCCGCAAATACTGAGAGCGGGCAATAGCTCGAGACAATACTATCGTGATCCACTCAACTGCATGAGTGACATCTAGAGGCAGAGCCAGCTGTTGAAATCCCTCCGGGGAGCAGTGACTCAGTCACCGCTCACGGCAAGGAGACGATCGGGAAGTGAACGGATCGGTGGCATGTTTCTACTAACTTCCCGATCAATAGAGCCGACCTGTGACAGCTTCTTTGTCACAGGTCGGCTCTAACTATGAGGATGAGTGGAAATCACTCACCTCATAGATCTCCTTTAAATCCTAAAAATACATTCAAGTACCCCAACTATTAACAAAAATGTATCTTATTTGTGTATTACTCGGCTGCAGATCCTCAAATCATCTCTGAATTGGTGCTGACACTGTCCTTACTTCTAGAGGGGGGCTACTTTTACTCCTCATGGTCCCTGTGTGTGTTGTAAAATAGCCACCACCCCAAGCTCACCTCCGAAGCTCACTACAATCTCATATTTAGTTTACTGATTTGTATTGAGATTGTAGTCCATCACGGGAGGGAGCTTTTAGCGGTGGAGCAAGATCTCTTCTACATGTGAGGTTGTAGGGAATTGTCATAAGAGAAACATGGAGATTGCCATTGCTGCCTAACTGTCATGCTAACCTTCAACATGTCCTTCATTTGCAACAACTATGCAGGAAAAATATGTCTGACATTACTCTGAGCATCCTGATCTGATACTTCTTCCATGTCAGTGATTCAGAAAGTACTGAAGCCAGAAGTTCAGCACAGCAATCACACTGCTGCCATTTTCAGAAGCAGATTTGTGATGCCAGCCCCTTTATCACATTTAAGTGTTCTCTTTATTCCACAACGGCACATATTCTCCTTTCCTTTCTCTCCTCCCCGTTCCGTTCAGCCTTAGGGAGCAAGAAAAGACAGCTCCATGTAAGCTCAGTCCAGAATTCCAGATGTTTTTCCATTTTAATTCAATCTTTTTAGACTGTATTGAAGCTGTCAGTTTATCGGCCAATTTTGACATCAAAGTCAACCAAATGACGGTGGCTTGACTGATGGATGTTTGGCTCCCAGACCAATACTAATAAGATATGTTGGTCAGGTGGTCCTTAGAGGAGATTCTTCATCACACAGACGTTGATCAGAGCAGGACACACAATCAGTGACACAAGCTGGAAGGAAGCTGATACCAGAAGATGTGAAATGGTCTGTCACAATAAACCATATCCTATAGGAACATCTACCTTTCACCATGGCCACCAAGCAATGCACCAGTATGGCACACTTTCTGGGCACACATTCTGTGGCCCACAGAATACCTACCATGAAAAGGTTAGTTGGTTGTCGTTTCCCCGCAGCCTAAAGATTCCCAGTTGCTCTTTGCATTTTTTTATTGAATGAATGCTACATGGAATGAAAACCATAGAGCAGCCTCTCTCAATCAGAGTTCCTAGGGTTCCTCCAGAGGTTGTTAGAGCTTCCTTGAGCAATGAGCGACTCTCAGAAAAGTAGCGACTGACTCCAATTACTTTTTTAGCTATCGTATCTGTATTCTTGGTACTGACCACCAATGTAAGAAGCATTCTTCCCACTGACCACTAATGCATAGGACATTCTTTGCATTGGCCACCAATGTAAAGAGCATTCTTCCCCTGACAACTAATGAAAGGGATATTCTTCTAACTGATCACCAGTGTAAGCGGCATTCTTCCCACTGACAACTAATGCAAGAGACATACTTTCTAGTGTCTACTAATGTAAGGATCATTCTTCCCACGGACTACTAATGCAATGGACATTGACCACCAATGTAAAGAGCATTCTTCCCCTGACCACTAATGCATGGGATATTCTTTCCACTGACCACCAATGTAAGGAGCATTCTTCTCCCTGACCACTAATACAAGGCACATTCTTCCCCCTGACCACTAATGCGTGGGATATTCTTTCCACTGACTAAAGCCCCGTTCACATTGAGCGATTTATCGCGGCATATTACCGCGCGATATCGCGCTCCAATGCATTTCAATGGGGCAAAGGGTCCTGCTGTCGCGGGTCGTGTGTCGCTACAGCAGGACCCTTTTTGGAGCGGATTTAGCCGCGATTCAAGCTTGCTCAATGCAAGCTTGAACGCGATATCACGCGGCAAATCTCGCAATGTCGCGCAATATGCAAATCACGCAATTTGCATATCGCGCAGTGGGAACGGGGCCTTAGGAGCATTTTTCCCCCTGACCTGATATTAGGGGCGTTCTTCACACTGACTACCAATGTAAGGGACAATGATTTTGCGGCGCTAAACCCCTAATGTGCTCTAATCTGGATATTAAACCAGTATATGAATTTACTCTTAATATGCCAAAAAAAAATAGCATTTGTGAATAGAAATGTCCCTAGAAGTGGATATAAAAATTATATCAACAAAAACAGTAAATGAAATATAAAAATAATCCAATTAATGGAAAACGTTACTGTGCAAAATAATCCCAGTGAAATATGTGGGTAAATCAAAGTGAATATCACTTTGACATGCAATCCCTATATGGATAGATAAACTTCCAGATATAACAAATGTGAAATGTTTGTGACCCTTAAAGTCAAACAGTAATTCATATAGTGAAAGTGCAATGAATTGTCATTCAAAGAAAGTCCTCCGAATCTTTAAGTAAAGTGCTGGTGATTGTATATAAAAAAAGTCTCTCTTTTTCTCTCCCCCTCCTCACCTCTCTTTCTCTCACCCCTCTCTCTCTCTTACCCCCCCCCCCCCTCCCCCACCCACCCACCC
>NW_017306270.1:5218943-5234916 GCF_000935625.1 Nanorana parkeri | reverse complement strand
AATATTAATAATAGTTATTATTTAATTAGGATGATTATGATATTGATGATAATAATTATTATAATAGTTATTATTTAATTATGATGATTGTGATGATAATAATAACTATTATTATTATTAGTAGTAGTAGTAGCAGTATTGTTGTTATTTTTATTATTAGTGGTTCCCTGATACCTGAAATAAATTTAAAGGGTTTCTCTATGTTAATAAGGCTGAGAAAGGTTGTTATAGATTATTGTGAGAAAAAAGAGTTATGTGCTTCGGTTCTGTATTCAGTCAGTTTCAGATGTTTATAAATGCACAAAAGTCCCTTTGAAATAGTAGCTGGAGGCATCCAAGACATGAATAAAAAGCACACAAACAAGGACTAGTTTGTTTAACAATGCATTAGAGCTTTCATTTTCTTTCATATACAAGAAATGTGGTTATATCCACCAGCATTAAAATCACATTATGATCACAGCAAGATCAAGTTACAAATGTAAAAGGCAAAAAAAACCCAAGAAAACAAGATGCAAGTTGAAAGTATAATACATTTAATATAAAAAAATGCCTAGAAACCACATGCAAGGCAGTTAAGCAAATGTCGGAACGTTTACAATTGGAGACGGTTCCTGGCTGGCTTCAGAGGGTTAGAAAACATGGGAAGTGCATATCATGTACATGACCCCTCCAGGCGTGTTGTGTTACACACAATGCAGAAAACACACGAGACATCCTATGAACACGGGTCGCTGCAATGTGCATCCTTTAGTATTTAACAGAAACTGAGACATTAGTCACTTAGTGACCAAAAAATAGCGAGACAGATCAGAACGGACACTTTCCAATCACACGATGGAATCATTGCAATCCCATGCAAAGTTTGTATTTTTTTATTCCGAAGGTAAAAGTATTTTACAGGTTAACTTTTTTTTGTTTTTTTTCTTTGTACTTGTTAAAAAACATAAGTCTTTTTTTAAAGATACCGTAGGAACTAAACACGGGAGCCTCAATCCTCCTGCTGTATTCTTCGGAATGTAAAATAAATAAGAGAATCCAGCGGTGAGAGTGAGACCACCTTGCGGTCGTCCCGGTAGGCCGGTGCAGAAATCTCATCAGGGGATATAAAAAGTGGACAGTTGATTCAACACACAGGCCTACAGTTTGGGTATCAGTTTGGGCCTTCTAATGAAATCTTGTGCTTACTTCGAGTCTAAAGATAATGTATAGTGCATTATGATACAGGCAAACGTCGTCTTCAAACTTTCTAATCCCAGCAATAAATAAGTTAGAACATTTTTAAATGTGGCCGCCATTTTGTATTTTTGGATGTAATGTTTGATCAAAAGACAACTATTCTATCCCAGATTTCAACCTGTAACAGTTCTAAAACCAAGGTCTTTACCGCGTAGATTAAAGTGCAACTGAAGCCAAAACTAGTTTTGTATGGAGTGGAAAAGGATTAGATACCCTGTTAGGTTTCTATTGCCGTCTGTGTCACCATTAGGGAGATTGATTTATACTGGTGACCACTAGCAGTAAAAGAAAACTCCAAATTTTGGGGTTGTCATCAGAAAAGGAATAGATGGGAAACCTTCCAATGAAACTAGTTTGGTGACCCTAGTGACCACCAGCCTGTTGTGGCTATCAAACAGGAAGTGGAGGGAAATATCCAAAGTGGGACAAAGGTAGCAAAAAAAGATTATTGGGGTTATAACCCTCCCTTACTTTATCAAAACCTAAAAGAAAAGTTTTGGCTTCAGTTCTACTCTAAGTACAAAGACAACCAGTGCATGCCAACGTCTGTCCCAGTAAAATTAGCTGCCACCATCTGTTATATAGAAATACAAAGTGATCCCAGATATATAATTATATGTCCTATTAGAAGTCCACCCTTAGGTCCCATTCACACATACACATGTATGTACTTGTTTCCATGCCAATGCACCAAAAACATTTCTGGCGAATGATGAGTGACCCCAACTCTCATGAAAAGACACTCTGGTCCAGTGCGAGAGCATCTTCTGATGAGGTCTGGATGTTCTGCATTCCCCAGGATCTCGCTGGAAGGAGTGTGTTGTCACCCTTCCTTAGGTGCCGGAGGCAGAAGGTAAGATAGGTATAAAATGTAACTTTTTTCTCTACAGATACATTTTTTAAGTACGGTTTTTGCAGCCATTTTAACGTTGGAAGGGGCCTGGACCATATAGGGCAAGGGTAGCCAAACTCTGGTGGAACTACAAATCCCATGAGGCATTGGAAGATTCTCACAGCCACAGACATGACTCCCGGAGAGAGATGCATCATGGGATCTGTAGTTTCACCACAGCTGGAGGGCCGGCGTTTGGCTACCCTGATATAGGGGATCTTGCATTTTACTAAAAGGTCTTCTTTATAGAGACTCCATTGCTAAGTTAAAACTGCCAAAAAAATGTGCTCCCTGCAAAGAAGATATGTAGAGATGTCACTGGTGCACCATCAGTAAAAATGATGTTTCGGGGGCCACTTAGGAGTCACTTTAATCTATCGCAGTGGAGGAGCAACAAGCTCATGTACATCTAGATAGCCTTTGGCTATTGGTGTGCCAGAACAGGTTCTCTAGCCCTAAAGGTACCTATATCCATCACCTGATCTGAATGATTAAGGTCAGATTGGCAATCAATCTTATAACTATAGGCAACCCCAGACCTACCAAGGTGTCCCTACTTCAACCAGTCACATAACTGTTGGTAGGAATGATCAAGCTGGAAAAAAAGTTGCATATCTAAAGAGAAGTATAAGGGCTAACACTACTGTTCTTCATACATCCTTTTAATACTATGGGGTTTAATAGATAAACTCCACCCTATTCCTCCAGACTACTTCAGCCCATACAGACTGGATAGGCCTAAAACATAAATACTGTTTAATCCGGCATAATCAGGGATTTCCTATCCCCAGAAAGATCAAAGCTAATAAGTGACTGCTTGCTGCAGGATTGACGGATTATGTGCACCATATAAGAGTAATAAGCCTGCATCCTTCTTATTGGGATATATTGGTACATACTCTTCTATCTTGGTACAGGGTTAGCGGCACTGTCCTAAAAAGACACCTCTGATAACATAAGATCACTTTTTACAACAGACACAGAAGCACAGCTGAGATAAAAGGTAAAACTACAACGCGATATATGAAAGAGGACATCAGTGTAAATATTAGGGATGCACTGATACTTTTCAGATACCAGTGCCGATACTTGGCATTTTCCAGAGAACTACCAGGGTTGCAGAGGTTGCAGCTGGGCCCTGGCTCTGGTGCTCCACCACTGTCCTGAAATCATTAGTCTGTATTGTTTTAGAAAAACTGTCACATGACAATAAACAAAAATATATCAGTACTTGTATCTGTGAGTACTTGGACTAGTATCAGTACTTAGTACTAAAATAGTATCGGTGGATCCCTTTATTTATATTTATAAAAACAAAATCATACATTAAACCAGAGATGTACAAATCCCAGGAGCTCCGTGTACTCCTTACAAATGAAAGCAGCCTCTAGTCTTGGAGCTGGAAAAGTATCTGTACATGTACTTGTACAGAGTATGGTACTTGGTATCTGAACATCCCTAGTAAATATCATGCAATAAATTAGTACCCAGAGAAAGCATTAAGAAAATAGTTTTATACTACTGGCTGGAGTAAGCAGCTCTTAATCACAAGAGCTGTAACTGAAATATATCTGATGCCACAAATATTGCCTGATCTCGTTTTGCTGTACTGCTAACCTGTGCCTGGTGCAAGGGGCTTTACCTTTATGAATTGCTTCTACCTCTTTGTGCTTAGCAGAGATAAAACAATATACTAATGGTTGTGGATCTGTTTTAGGTTGGCCTAGGTTGATATTTTATGTTAGAAAATGTGAAAATACTTGACAACAGGCATGAAGCACCGTTTAAAGCCCAACCGACCTTTCAGTTGAAATCGGCTAAATACATCTCAGGTGCATCAAATCAAAAGGTGAGCAAAGTCTACATTTTCTTTAGAAAGCAGCCACAACCTGAGCAGAAAACATTTTCCCCTGCCAGCAGGCTGTAAAGAAGGACCTTTTATTTCAGTGTTAAAGCAGCGGTCTCTCTGCAGAGGTCTGACACACCCCATCTGCTGAGTTAGACCTATGCCCTGCTGATTGGAGAGCTCTAGTTCTGACTCAAGGCAACATTTAAAAAAAAGCATTTAGTATACCTCTGGAATAGATTAACATATCCCCAAGTTGTATCACTTAAAACATGCTGCAAGTACAGAAACATAAATGTTAATGTGCAAGTAATATACATTAATATGCTTCAACCTTCCTCTTTGATATGACAACACAGCTCTGAATTCCTAAGCAAATGGTGTCAGCCCTTCCTACTTCAATTCTGATGGATTACATAGAACAAAGACCTCTCCTTATGTCCTCCCTTATGTCCTTTTTGCTTATCTTCATAACCCCTCCTTGTGCACAGAAGGGGAACACAAGAAATTATCAGTTCACAAGATTTCTTGCAAAATCAACAGGAATGTTTGGACTTAAACCAATATAACAAAACACTTTCAATGGTATACAGTATGGTATTTAGTAGACCAAAAGGGAGAAAATAAGAAAAGCTCATTGTTGGGGTTTACATACACTTTAAGTTGGGCTTTAGGATTATAAACCACCTCGGTGATGTCAGGCATAGTCCCTGCTACAGGACTACATTTCAAGCATTTGTGTTGTAAGAGGATCTCGTACCTCACAAAGACAGGCAGGTGAGTAAGAGAAAATTCAGCAAATTATGAGGAAATTAAGGCAAAAATGCAACTGTGCCGAATGCTAACTTCTAAAAAACGAAATAAAAAAGATAATACAATCATAGAAAGTGGTAATAATATCTTACAGTGTACCCCAGAAGCTTAGTTAAAAGCCACAGTAACGTTTGAAGGATCCCCATATCTCAATCAGATACCTTCTCAATCGGTCCTCCAAAGCTCTTTAGGTGATCCTTTTGTAATTAAATTATGTAAAAATGTCACCTTTTAGAAAACTGACAAGCCTAGAGCAAGTGTAAGCAGCATATACAGTATGTGAAGCAGAAATCGATGTCAGGGCAGACCATACTCCATACGTGTTGAAAAGTGCACGCAAACGTTAATGGTTGGGCCCTTTGACCATATGGGTCTAGAGACAGTTCCTAGTCCCAGGAAAGCTTTACTTCTCTATTACATCACATACTGTCATGGTTGGGCCCGTTGGACATATGGGTCTAAGGATAGTTCCTGATCTCAAGGGGGTTTTACTCCTCTATTACATCACAAATGGTCTTGGTTAGGCCCTTTGACCATATGGATGTAGGGACAGTTACTGATTTCAAGATGGCTTTACTCCTCTATTACATCACAAATGGTCTTGGTTAGGCCCTTTGACCATATTGATGTAGGGACAGTTACTGATTTCAAGATGGCTTTACTCCTCTATTACATCACAAATGGTCATGGTTGGGCCCTTTGACCATATGGGTATATGGACAGTTAATGATCTCAAGAGGGCTTTACTCTTCTATTACATCGAAAACGGTCATGGTTGGGCCCTTTGACCATATGGGTCTAGGGATAGTTCCTGATCTGAAGAGGGCTTTACTCCTCTATTACATCTTAGGCTGAAGCCTTAGTACTTCTATTGGACGCACGCAAAATGCAACTAAAAACGTGGTTAGTGCCTTTAAGTGCTTTCACAAATGGCTATTCCAAGAACTACATGGAATTTTGGCATTTCAAGGATCAACAAGTTCAGTTCATGTGCTCATAAATGCCATGAAATAGTTCTTCCTAGAGCATATTTTTCATTTTCCATAATACAAATGATACATTTTCATACAGTATTGTCTGTGTCCTTTAAATATATATATTTATATATTACTTTGGAATAATCTCTGAGCACTTTAGTATAACATCCATGGTTCTGTACATGGAGAGAACAAACAATTGTAAATTTAATGAATGAAGTCAATATTTTACATGTTGGCTCTTTCATAGTTACATATATTATGGATATGGCCTGGACACGTAGCACAAGAGATTTATACAGCAACCCCCAGTACCAGTATTTTTCTGGTTTGAACAGAGATGGTTGGGTTCGATCCCCATTGGGTCTTTACTGCTATTCAGAATCCTAGTGGAGATATGGCTGTTAAGGACCAGGCTCAGCTTTTCAGCTTTGCTATATCTATCACTAGCCATGGTGAAATCTCTAAATATTTCTACTGTGAAACCAGCAGAGAGTGAATTTTTACAGCAGTTACCTTTCCCCATACCTGTGGATAGTCCATTGAAAATTTCACATAAGCCTACAACACAGTCAGCTGATATAATGGATAAAGACCTGGCATCACCCCACTCCACCAAAAATATAAATCCATTTTGGAACCTTTAATAAGGACTTGTCATTTCGTAAAGAAAAAAAGAGGTTTCATGTGCACATTTGATGCACTGGATCCTTTGCAACAAGCATACTGGTCCTCTGAGGTCCTCTGCTGTAGTCAATTGTGCCCAATACAATATACAATATTTAATATAAAATACAATATTTTCAAAGCCAACTGTATCCTGTGGCAGTCCCTTACACACGGACGGTCTTATTTTATATGGAGAGAATATTGCACATTGTTACAAGATTGCAGCATGCTCCAGGCCTGTCTAAAACCATTACACATATCCCTGTTTATATATATATATATATATAATAATTACAATTTATAATAAAATATACTCTGATCCAAAAATCTAATTATTGTGAACCTACTAACCTGCTTCTGAGTCCGTGCACTGCATACTGTAAACACACCTCTGATTATTCAATACTGTAGGCAGCACTAGTAATGCTGTAATACATGAACATCACAATGGATGCTCATACACAACCCAATAAATACAAGCGATACAGCAGTCTGAAGCATCATATGTGACCTTTGGGCAATGCAGTAGTGAAGTAATGATAGACCGTGAGCATCAGAAGACTTGTCAATGCATGTAGAGATGGAATGGACACTTTAGCATTAAGGGCCACACCCTGAACTCAGCAGAACTCGGAAGAATGTCATGTGGGTTGTAGTGGAAAAGTCAAGGAACACTTCTGGGAGCGGGTGGTGCATCCTGAAGCCAGGCACACATGGTAGAGATGTTGTGCCTCTCCCAGCAGGTATGGTGATATGGACCAGATGGGAGAATATCTATTGCCCACTCTTCTAAGTGGGAAGCCTATCTATTTATAGCCACTAACCAGCCTTTTGTCCCTCAACCCTACATGTAATATACTTTGCAGATGTGCTCATTCTAGTTACAATAGTAGACATCAAATCTGTTACTAAGGCTGGCCACGCACCTATAGTTTGTTCTTGTTCAGCTCCATGGGCTAAATGAGAAACAACTCTTGATTTCCCCCATCCATACTAAACAGCATGGATTTCCCCCGGCCTAGTGTATTCTGACAGTGGCAGATGTGCCGCTGACAGAATACCTGAACAGGGACTGGCTGACACTATTCAGCTGAGATTTCTTGGACTGGCTCCATCAACAAAACTAGATCTGACCGTTGTGGGATGGAGAACTGCTGACTTGGCCATGCAGTGGTTGAGTCCTGCTGGACAAAATGTGACCAGTGCATGGCCAGCTTAAATACAGTACTGGTAGCAGCTCTTGTCTGTCAATATGCTGTAGCTAACCTTCTCATATCTGTCTTTCTACTTGCCCTATTAACAATCATTTACATTTTCTCTGTAAGATCTGTCCATCCCCTATTCTAATTTTCTGGCTGATACCAGTCTATACAAACATTTATATATGTTACCTAGAAATCTATCCCTATCACACGATCCTTGATCATCCTGAAAGTTCAGGCAACAAAGGGTCAAAACTTTACTCACACATCTTTAAATATGAAAGCTTCACACACAATGTACTGAAACAAATAACTCAGTACACCCAAAAGTTCTGAGAGGAGTTCTCTTCACTTTGTGCCATGGTGCGTGAAAATCAGCATGGTCTACAATGTACTGAGCATGAAGGATAGTGCACGTCTGTCTACTAACTAGCTCTTTCACAGGTCTCCCTATTAGGATAACTCGGGAGAGCCAGAAGAAACATGGCCTGGTGCCACATGGGAGCCGAATGCGCTTAAAGCACGTAGGAACCTAATAGCATTAATACACAACTTGTGCGAAAGCATGAGCTATCTGTGTCACTTTCAGTGTCAATCTTCACAGCTGCCAAGCTTTACTTTTCAGTAGCTCTAGCCCTTGTTATATTTATTTTCTATTTATATTCTATCTATCTGAATGTCTCCAGCCACTCTTATATTTCTCGTGCTTCCAGTGTGCCCTTGGAAGTCTTCTCTTGGCAAATGCTTCCACAGTAATAATGATAGTCATTTACTGTTTTGTGGTTTTTGCACAGGGATCCAAAAAGAAAGAGGAGTTCCTCAAGGAAGAGTAGATATTATCACACGAGGCTCAGGTGATATGGAAGGAGGTGGCTCCATCTTTAAATTGATGATCATCTGGGCCTTTCAAACAAGGATCCAAATAGGATGCTAAACGTTTCAAGGTGAGGCCTTCAAATTGGTTTCACTGGTGCTGGTAAAGTCCAAGGAAGTCATTTTGGTGGTACCAATAAACACACAGCAGCAATGTGACAAATGAAGCAACTGTACTTGATGGTGCAATCTTCTGTAGAGGCCTTGTGAGATCCAACGCTGGCCTTGGTTCATCCTGGCAGAAGGTCTTGCTTATAGGACCATGAGATCAACCAAAATGGCTTGCTCTTGCATGTGCAAGAGAGCAATGACAAAACAGTAAGGAAGTCTTCTAGTTCTTGCTGCATAAAAACTATTGCCAAGGGTGACTCGCACCTGGTACTTGAGCCCCCTTAAGTGAAAGTATGGACAAGCTGCAGATGGGTAGCATCATTTTAAATCTACTTTATGAGAAATACAGGAAACGTAGCATAAAAACCATTTCACATGAACAACCCCCCCTCCCCCAATCATATCGTATTTATGTCATAAAAAGCACACGGCCATTAAGAAAAATATGTCAGGGTAATATACATGCCTTGTTGTAAATAAATACATATATACAGTAATGTACATATATCATTTCCTCCACTTGGTGAAGGTTTGTATTGGAATCTCTATACAACATCATACTAAACATAGAAAGAGAAACTTAAAACATTTTGTTATTTGGTAGCAGAAGAGAATACAAAAGCTTTAAAACCAGGAGCAAGATTAAAAAAAACAAAAAAACAACCGAAAAATATATAATATCCTTTAGGTCAGTGCAGAAACCAGACCAGCTCCTTCATTTGAAATTGGCGTAATCGGAAAAGATGTCAATAAAATCTTGTACCACTTTGTAGCAAAATTCATACTGTTCCTGCAAAACAAGACAGAAATGGATCAGATCAGAGGGTTCTTAACCAGGGGTATCTCTTCACCATGGGGATAGGGGGACCAAATAGGGGTATGGGACCTGGTCTATGAATACAGGATTTTACAGCATGAAAACAGACTTTTCTATATGAATAAATTATTAAACCTGATATAAAAATTGACGTGTTGTGCCAATAAATGTAAATAACATTGCCAGTAACTGGACCTCAATTTCATGTTCTGATTTCCCAAAAACAACAGCAAACGTCTCACCCGTAGTACGCAGCTTATGTATTTGTGACTTGTAACTAGGATTTTCTTTCAGCTGTTTTTAATAGCTATCCATCCATGTGTAGAGAGAAACCAAGCTATGGACATGTTTTGAAGTCACACTGGTATCTAATAGGACTGGTGATGGTCATGATTTTGACAGTCCACTGTGGGTCTGTAAAAGTAAAAAGGTGAACCCATTCCCGCCAGCTGTATGCATATATGTGGCAGAACAACGCCATGCTGCCACACATATGCATAGAGGCAGCAGCCCTTCACTGGGAGCACCCTCAATCGTGCACCCCCAGCATTATCATCGACAGCTCCTAGCCACTTTTAATGATTGAGAGTCAGTAGGATAGGCTCCTGATCATGTGACCAATCTGACAGCTAATCACACGATCAGGAAGCCCATGCAAAAAGCTCCCCTAAAAGGGCCAGCAGAAAGGCTTTCAGAACCCCAGGATTAGACTGAGGGAAAATTAAAGCCCCCTAATAGACATGAGATAATTCTGGCCAGTGGCAGTTGTATCTCATGAACAGGCTTTTGGTGGTCAAACACTTTTGAGGGGAAAAAACTAATCTGATAGGTAAATCTCCTGTAAAACTTAAGGCCGGTGCATACCTATACGACACCCCACACCGGATTGCCGCGCGTTCAGGAGTCGTATAGGTGTGCACTGATCGCACTGTGGGTGCCATTATTTTCCAATGGTACCCCAGTCGCACCGGGCGGATCGTGCAGTTTCCTGCCGCGATTCCGCCTGTGCTTCTGAACATGATTGCGGCTAAAACAGCCGCGCATCTTGTTCAGAACATGTACCTTTTTTTCTGCGATACACGATGCGCGGCTGTTTTATCGTGTTCAGAAGCACGGGCGGAATCGCGGCGGGAAACCGCACGATCCGCCCAGCGGGACTGGGATGCCATTGGAAAATGATGGCACCCACAGCGCGATTGGTGCACACCTATACAACTCCTGACCGTGTGGCAATACGCCCGGAATCGTGCACGATTGCCGCGCGGTGGGGTGTTGCATAGGTGTGCACCGGCCCTGAATCTGATAGCAAGAGATGAGTTGGTCTTGGTAGGTGTATTCAACCTGCATCCTTCCGACATAAAGATGTAATGCTCACCTAACCCAAGCATGCATGTTGGTGCACACGCCTGCACACCAACCATAGCCTGAAGTCTAAGGCCATCACAAGGCCTTAAAGAAGACTTAGTATCAGATATTTTTTGATTTATGTGGATGCATGCTTAGTAATATGTAAGTCTTACACCTTACAGGTATAAGTAACTGCTCACTGAAATAATGGATTGCATGCAGTTTGCCCTAGGTAACACCCACGTGTAATGCTGAGCCTCCATGATTGAAAAATCTAAAATCCAATGTATGAAAGGGGTGGGCCAGGCACAGTAAGGCTGGGGAGAAATGTGCCTGATGATGCATTAGCTTCTAATGCATATTCTGAGAAGCTCAGTGTGCAGTGAAATCAGAGTAAGCCATTTCAGTCCAGGAGAGGACAACTGTGCACAAATGAAGATAAGGCTGGAGTTCAGCTTTAACAGATAACAGTTTGACATATGTTGAAAAGATAGGTGTTGACAATTAATATGCTAATATATAAAAATTTCCATGGACCAAGCTTTGTAGGGACAAGCCTGGGAAATCAGGGACAACCAGCAAGTATGTTGAATGCTGCTCTCAGCCCTCCCATATGTAATAAATGTTGTATGTTAGGTTCCCGGCTCCTCAGGAGCTGACTTTAGACGTGAAGATGTAATTGCTCTCCGTTCCTTCTTACCAGTGTTTGCACCATGTGTGGCCTTTGCATGCGTAAACTTTTCACCGTCTGGAAAACATCTAGTAACCCTTCGGCTTTTACCCGCTCCAGGATATTGCTGAGGGCGATAAATGTTCCCGTTCTTCCAGCACCAGCGCTAGAAAGGAATACACAATTATCTGTCAGCGAGGAAACATCAAACCAACAACTTCCTATAGAGGCATAGGGGCAGACTATGATTCACCAATTTCTCTGTAATATTACCTTGGTGACTTTGTAAGGTGCATGTGGAACTCCGATAAGAACTACTTAAAGCTCAAGTTTAATCTGCTGATATATTCCTTCCTTTGTTTGTCCCTTCTACCCTCATCTACATTCTAATTACATTTTTAAATTAAATCTTTCCATTTTTATTTCATACTTTATTTTAGACCAAGCAATGTCATTAATGGGTCTCTGTGCTTTTCTGTGCCATGCAAAGAGATCATGGCTGGTGGGAGGGGCTGCACATAGCTTCTTGAAAACAACAGACCCACTTAAAGGGTAAGTTCACATTACCAAGTAATTTGGGTAAATGGAATTACCCACTCAAATCCAGCCCCCTCTCCCTCCGCTATACTTACCTTTTAATGAACAGTCATTCCCCTCTGCCAATACGGATGTACTATCCGTATTCCGTACTGCCGTCCAGCGTCTGATTTTGACACTGGTCCTTTAAAGTGTACCTGTCTCCTCTGTACAGTGAATGTAGCTATTGATGGGTAAGATTCAGTGACATGACCTCAGCCATGTAGTACGGCATACACATAGGGGTGACATGAACTCAGCCATGTGGTATGGCATATACATAGGAGTGACATGCCCTCAACCATGCAGTACGGCATATACATAGGG
Organism: Nanorana parkeri; assembly: GCF_000935625.1. Classification (NCBI taxonomy): domain Eukaryota; kingdom Metazoa; phylum Chordata; class Amphibia; order Anura; family Dicroglossidae; genus Nanorana; species Nanorana parkeri. Next base: position 5,222,557 of record NW_017306270.1, on the reverse strand, counting down.
GTGATATGCCCTCAGCCATGCAGTACGGCATACACATAGGGGTGACATGACCTCCGTTGTGCAGTACAATATATTCAAGGTGGTTGTGTCTCACCTGCAGTGCACAATGATGGGATGGTTCCCCGTCTGTTGCTGTTGTTTCTGGACAGCTGCGATCAGGTCGATCATTCCTTTGCCTTCTTGAGGAATTCCTATTTCTGGCCATCCATGGAAGTGAAACTGACGGACCAGGCGTGTCTGCTTCTCCTGTATAACATTGGCTTGTGTCAGATATACAGCAACAATACAAATCCTTTCACTGAGGTTCACAGAGTTTCATGTTGTTCATTAACCCCTTCGTGACGGGAAACGTACACTGTACGTCCAGCCACAAAGGGACCAAATGACTTGTCACGTACACTGTACGTGACGAGTTATTTGCTGCTTTAGAGGGCTGTTAATCGATGAGAATCAGCTTTTAACATTCATTAATGGATGCCCTTACTACAGAGGCATTCATTAATGAAAGGGTTAACCTTTTTCAGACACCCGATACCTTAATATCGGGTGTCTGAGAGTCAAAGCAAAGCGGACACAGATGCCGGCTTTTGCCGGCATTCTGACAGCTCGTATAGATCGAGAGATATCTCTCTCAAGCTATACTGGCTTTTTTTTTTTCTTTCATGAATAGATACAAAATGTGTCTATTCCTACAATGTATCTATTCCTGGAAGAAGAATGTTTGTTTGCTGATCGTTGTTGCAACAATCAGAAAACATTTAGTAACAGCTGAATCCTGAACTGCTGCAGGATCAGTGTCACTAACTTATTATCGGCTGTTCTGAAGTTTGAAGCAGCCTGATAATAACCAAAAATTTATTAATTTATCATGCAGTAACAGTGAGATTAATTCACAAAATCTGCTTGATATAATTAAATAAATAAAATAACATTTTTAAGTTAAAAAAAAAAGTGAAAAGTGTAAAAAAAAAAAAAAATTGTGAAAAGTGTAAAAAAAATAAAAAAATGTGTAAAAAATAAAATAAAATAAGGGACAAATAAATGAATGTATTTATTGCATTTTTTTAGCTGTGCTGGTTTTGTAAAAAAAATACTACAAATCAAAACTGGGAAAAAAGTGTTTTTTTAAACGGTTTTTTCCTCTTTTTTTATATTTTATTTGTCCTAAGTGAGGCGTTAGACGCACATATGTGATATAAATATGTAGCCCTATCTGTCCTCTAAAAAACAATATATAATATGTGTGGGTGCACTTTGTAAGAAAGTATATTACTGACGTGGAAGAATCACACAGCAAAAATGTCAAAAGTGTGTCAGTCATTTACGAACAGAAACTAAAAACAAGCTCAGTCATGAAGGGGTTAAACCAGGATTCCCTTGAGACCTAATATGCTCATATTTTATTTTACCGTTTCCCCTCCATTATTTTGCTTTGTACATATACAGATTCATTGAATAATAAAAGACATATAATTATGAGATTGTGACATCATCCGCTTCTTCTCTCCACCTCCTCCAATCAGAAAATGCCTTGTATTCATTAAAAAGAATAGAAGGTGTTCTCTGAATGTCGGCTGAGCGAGTGACTCCCTGTGTTCAGCGTGCATTAGGGGAGGGCGCTGCAGCAGAAAGAACACGGCTGTCACTATATGTAGTGATTTTTAGCATCCCCAGCGGCCCCCCGGATATCAGATATGGATACATCGAGCCAAGCTGGACCAGTGTAAGTATCCATAAAAGATCATTCCTGGAATCCAGCTTTAAGAACAGATTACATAACAATGAGCCCAGACTATTATTGATTCCCTTTATATACCATAAAACAATCATTTATGACCTTCTTTACCTGGTTACTGCTCACTAGGAAGTCTCTGACACTGATTGTGTCTAGTAAACGATCATTCTTTATTTCTATAGTGATCTCTCCATAGGTGACAGAACCTTCAGACGGCCAGTACGAGCAGCATTTCTCCTGTGACAGAAAAATGAAGACGTTCAACACACAACTAGTCTGATGAAACCTCCCAAAGCAATGTCACAAAAGAGCTTTTAAATTAGATGCAACCCCTAACTAGACTACATTATATTGCCTTTATTTTTGATCTTTTGTTACATCTTAGTGCTGCTGATCTCCTGCAGCCACTTCATGTCTACATGTACTCCAGCGATGGTTGGATGACATTCCTCAGGACAGGTGTCCTGATATTGACAATGGAGCCACTTCATGTCTACATGTACTCCAGCGATGGTTGGATGACATTCCTCAGGACAGGTGTCCTGATATTGACAATGGCGGAAGATGATTTTGCATCGTTCGTCAGCACGGCATACTGTGGTCTCCATTGGCAGAGCGTGTGGCAGGGTGACAACACAGGGCAGAAATGATGAGACAGGGACAAAGTGTTAATCACCCTATATCAAGAAGTGTCTGAACAAGGACCTTCATGGCAGGATCACCAAGTATAATTATAATGAACGTTGCAGATTTGAAAAGATTGAAAATGTGTTTTAAAATGAAATTCAGATGAGAAGCTTATATGAGATATTAGTGATTACATAAAAGGTCCAACTTCAGACTTTGAAATCATACACAGTGCACCCCGAGACCAAGTGATGAAGCACTTGGGCAGCACAGTGGCGTAGTGGTTAGCACTTCTGCCTTGTAGCAATGGGGGTCCCAGATTCAAATCCTGGTCATGACACTATCTGCATGGAGTTTGCATGTTCTCCTTGTGCTTGTGTAGGTTTCCTCCCACACTCCACAATCCGTGGTGCTACATAGATCAATCTGTAAGCATTCATTTTGGCAATTGACCCAATTTATGTATCAGTGCTGATGATCTTGGTGTCATCTCCTGTGTGGAAATCATTGGAAGTCTCTGATCCTTCTTCACACACAGGAAGAAAACCATCTCATCTGAGAGGACTGCGGACATCAAACCGCCTGCCTATCTCCCTCCTTGTTTTACCTGCTCCCTTTCCTGCAGTTCCGTCAGTATGACAATCGTGTGACACTTCCACTCCCACGCCATCCTCCAGAAATCTTCCACCGTATGCGGCAGTGGTCCTTGTGTCGCAATGAAATAGTCTTTCTGTCGATAGCCCTGAAAGACAGATATAAAATGTTCAATATTACGGGAGCACACTGCGCGGGCAGGTAACACAAGGGGCGAATGGTCACAGCTCTGTGTAATGAGTGTGTATGCCTTCCTCTGGATCAACAGTGGGTACAGGGATATTAGGGATGCACCAATACTAGTATCAGTATCGGTGTCGATACCGAGTATTTGGGTGAGTACTCGTACTTGCCCAAATGCTCCGATACTTACCCCGATACCGGAACTTACGGTCAGAAGGATATCTCCTTCTGACCGGCAGAGCCGAGGGAGCATGGAGCCGGCTTCCTTTCCAATCAGGAAGCCGGGCGGCAGGTTATGACCCGGCTTCCTGATTGCGTAGGAAGGCGGCTTCACTTGTTGCTAGGCAGCCTGGCTTCCTAGCCAATCCGGAAGCCGGGCGGCACGTTCTGACCCACCTCCTGATTGGCCAGGAAGCCAGGCTGCCTAGAAACAAATGAAGCCAGCTTCCTAGCCAATCAGGAACCCGTGAGGCAT
>NW_017306270.1:5198111-5218931 GCF_000935625.1 Nanorana parkeri | reverse complement strand
CTGGCCAATCAGGAAGCCAGGCAGCAGGTCATGACGCGCCGCCCGGCTTCCTGGTTGGTCAGGAAGCCAGGCAGCCCCGGGAAGTGAAGCCAGTGTTCTTTTTTGATAGAACACCGGTAAATAATAATAAATATATATATATATAATTTCTCTATTGATTGAACTTGATGGACTTAGAGCTGTCTAAGGATCCTTCAGTCATTGCATTCTATACACTGTGTATAGGACGTGAGGACCCTGGGGGGCATACCATCACTGCATCGGAGGGGAAGAGAGGCTCCAGGGACCGGTCTAAGAGCAAGCTGGCTCAGAGGATCGGGTGCATATAACTTTGTTATTTTTGAACCTAGACAAAAACAAGCACTTGACACTTATAGTGCAGGGGTAGCCCCACTGCAGGGGTTAGGAACATTTTCCCCAGAGTTCTGCTTTAATGTAGCCACGTGTCTTTGATTATCAATGAATTCTGAATTTTGCAAACTAAAGTCTTTCGATGATTCCTCAAATGTTATTACAGCGACTCCAGGCGTCTGGGAATACGTTACAAACATTTATTTAATTCTGAAGTTTGGAATTAAGAGCCAACAAAGGAAAGAAAGAAACCATCAGCATGACTGTCCCCATATATCAGATTTAAAATCCTCAATTACAGTGAAGACAAAACATGCGTGTGTACATGTCTGAAGCCATGACAGTAGGGGTGGGGGAGGGGATGTCGCTGTGAACGGGCGCTCCCATGTCCTGCTCCGTGTGTTGTGTTATTACATATCTATAGATAATCCTTGTCACGTTTCTTTGTGCGAAGGATTTCCCTCCCATCTTTTGTTACACAACATTCTTGCCGTCTCTTCCTCCCCCTGATAGAACTACGCTATGGCTCATGTTTCAGCTTGTCTGGCTGGATGGCCCCTACCTGGTCCCTGTACAATGGAAAAAGGTAACAGGAGCACACCTATCCCGTCAATGAGTGGTGACGCCCTTTAAGATAAGATTCGCCCCATGTGACCGATGAGCTGTTGAAGGCAGGGCGCTGTTTGTTTTATAGTCACAATTACTTTTTACCCGTTCGGACCACCAGATAGAGAAACATGAAACCACTGTTCCTTTCTCTGAACTATAATGAGTCTTCTGACTCCTCTAAACGCCCCCGACCCCAATAGTTCATCTGCCACAAATGTCCAGAGGTGACCAGAAAAAGGAAACAACATACAGAAATAGTTATAATGGTTTTCAAATTTGAAAGGCTTGGTTCCCCTTTTACCTTCATCCACTAGACACCGGCCTATGTGTGTCATAATGCTACTGCTCTGATTAAGTTGCACCGTCACCCAAAGGTGAAACACCGGCTTCTGGGTGTTTCACCTTTGCTGCTAGGACGCTAGGTGGCTTGAGCCGCCTGCACACTATTCACAAAGGACTCTAGGCAGCACAAGTCACCTGCATCCTAGCAACGAAGGACTCTAGGCAGCACAAGTCACCTGCATCCTAGCAACGAAGGACCCTAGGCAGCTCAAGTCACCTGCATCCTAGCAACGAAGGACTCTAGGCAGCTCAAGTAACCTGCATCCTAGCAACGAAGGACTCTAGGCAGCACAAGTCACCTGCATCCTAGCAACGAAGGACTCTAGGCAGCTCAAGTCACCTGCATCCTAGCAACGAAGGACTCTAGGCAGCACAAGTCACCTGCATCCTAGCAACGAAGGACTCTAGGCAGCACAAGTCACCTGCATCCTAGCAACGAAGGACTCTAGGCAGCACAAGTCACCTGCATCCTAGCAACGAAGGACTCTAGGCAGCTCAAGTCACCTGCATCCTAGCAACGAAGGACTCTAGGCAGCACAAGTCACCTGCATCCTAGCAACGAAGGACTCTAGGCAGCACAAGTCACCTGCATCCTAGCAACGAAGGACTCTAGGCAGCACAAGTCACCTGCATCCTAGCAACGAAGGACTCTAGGCAGCACAAGTCACCTGCATCCTAGCAACGAAGGACTCTAGGCAGCACAAGTCACCTGCATCCTAGCAACGAAGGACTCTAGGCAGCACAAGTCACCTGCATCCTAGCAACGAAGGACTCTAGGCAGCACAAGTCACCTGCATCCTAGCAACGAAGGACTCTAGGCAGCACAAGTCACCTGCATCCTAGCAACGAAGGACTCTAGGCAGCACAAGTCACCTGCATCCTAGCAACGAAGGACTCTAGGCAGCACAAGTCACCTGCATCCTAGCAACGAAGGACTCTAGGCAGCACAAGTCACCTGCATCCTAGCAACGAAGGACTCTAGGCAGCACAAGTCACCTGCATCCTAGCAACGAAGGACTCTAGGCAGCACAAGTCACCTGCATCCTAGCAACGAAGGACTCTAGGCAGCACAAGTCACCTGCATCCTAGCAACGAAGGACTCTAGGCAGCTCAAGTCACCTGCATCCTAGCAACGAAGGACTCTAGGCAGCACAAGTCACCTGCATCCTAGCAACGATGGACTCTAGGCAGCTCAAGTCACCTGCATCCTAGCAACGAAGGACTCTAGGCAGCACAAGTCACCTGCATCCTAGCAACGAAGGACTCTAGGCAGCACAAGTCACCTGCATCCTAGCAACGAAGGACCCTAGGCAGCTCAAGTCACCTGCATCCTAGCAACGATGGACTCTAGGCAGCACAAGTAACCTGCATCCTAGCAACGAAGGACTCTAGGCAGCACAAGTCACCTGCATCCTAGCAACGAAGGACTCTAGGCAGCACAAGTAACCTGCATCCTAGCAACGAAGGACTCTAGGCAGCACAAGTCACCTGCATCCTAGCAACGATGGACTCTAGGCAGCACAAGTAACCTGCATCCTAGCAACGAAGGACTCTAGGCAGCACAAGTCACCTGCATCCTAGCAACAAAGGACTCTAGGCAGCTCAAGTCACCTGCATCCTAACAACGAAGGACCCTTGGCAGCTCAAGTCCAGTGTATGGTCAATTCATCTATAATAAGAGATATATTTATATAATCTAGTGGTGCAGATAAAAGCATGTTGTTGCCCATAGCAACTAAAGCGAGCCTTGCTTTCTTTTTCAAAACTTAAACCAGAAACGCTGTAATGTGATTGGCTGCCGAGGACAATGCACACACTGCTGTTCTTGCTACAGATTATTCAGAGAGGCTCTATTGTAAGCTCACAGCACTTACATCGATGAATGATGCGTTAATATAGTCCGTGTATTCTTCACCCCTCTTCATTGGTAGAATCACTCGATTGAAGTCATCTATGTAATAAAACAAAAGAAACGTTTAGTTCCAGCTTTTATTAAGCCGGCCCCGACCGTGCTGTGTACAGGCCTAATAGTACAAGACCAACGCTGCAATACAAAAGGACAATTTTCTCCCAATGTTCACCACATTCACTTACACAAAATGATGCCATATAGATGCAAATGTAAGTATAGGTAGCTTTAAGGTGACCATACACTATACCAAGGGTAGTGGATCAACATTCAAGAGTAACATTTTCATCCAGGAGAAGTCCGAATCGTGGTCTGGACCGGGCAGTTCACTCAGTCATTGTCTGCACCGCGGTCCGCCATTTGGACTGCAATCACACCAGCAACTGCACTACAATGCACAGCTGTTGTTGCGTGTTCCCAGACACAGTGGTGATGCACCGATCCTAGCACATCGCGCTGTTTATTTCTTATAGAACTCCTTCCACGTTTACATACACGTGTATGCCTTACGCACATGTGTTCATTAGGAGGAGATGGTGGGGGCGGCAGGGCTGGTTTTAATTTTTTTTTACATTTTGCATTTATTATTTTTACATTTCTATCATCTTTTTTTTAAAATTATTATTATTTACTTTTTAAACACCTTTTAATCTTTTTTATTTTATTTACTTTTCTGTATGTATTTATTTACTTAACTTCTACTATCACAAATGGGATAAATAGCCCCCATGTGACAGCATTTGGAGGTGACAGGTTCTCTTTATGGAGACATTAGGGGTCTATTAGTTTCTCCTGCCCTCCAATACAGATGAATAAGCACAGGATTGTGCTTCATAGTCTTCGGCCGGCTTCTGACAGCTGAAGAAGGAAGTGCTGAGAGCACTGTGCTTCATGGTTCACTGATCACAGAGGTCAGGGAACGGACATTCCACAGTCTGCTCCCGCTCTCCATCCTGACACTGTTTGCAGTGTTCCCGTGCCCCCCAGAGGAGTGTGAGACCCAAAACCACAGTTGGGGTGGGGTTGGGATGGGGTGCAGAGAGGGATGGGGTCGCACAATAGCATGAAGTACGAGTGACTTGTAGTTGTAGCACCTGGCCCTGCCCCTGATGTCACTGGTTGCTAGGACGCTAGCGGTCCTAGCAACCAATGACTGAAGTGTAGGGGGGCCTGCACGGGGTTATTGCTGCAAGTAGCTGCACTGCCCTTGGACGTTTATGCACTGCCCTTGGACAAATAGTGAACCCTTGTGGTGAGGGGCAGAGCAGGCAAGGGGGGACTCTCTGAGACATATAAATATGTGATCTGGTCTGCTGTCATCTCGTCATAGAAGTGGACTGACCCTGTAAGCCCTCATGTAGACTCCTTTCTACAAGTGTGTGAAGAGATAAGAAAGACCGCACCCTGCACATCCCACAAAACAACCACGACTACAGTATACAATATATTTGCACAGATCAGGTATAGGAAGACAAATGTTCCTATAGACATACATCAGACATAAAACAGTGTGTAGCAGCCATTAGTGGCCATATGTATATATATATATGTGTCCAATGCCACAACTTTTATTTGTAGTTTTAGATGGAGCGTTGAACTGTTAAACCCTGTCAGGTGTCTACTGTCTATATCCCCATGGGGGAGATTCACCCTCTGTGTGTCCTGGTGATCATTGTCCAGTGTTGGATGCAGAGGGGAAGAATTAAAACCTCTGGTAACTTTCTATTGCTGTCTGTGCCCTGGGGAGATTCAGCCCCCGTTCGTCCTGGTGGCCATATTTAACAGGTTAGAAAGTGATAGAGAATCCCAAATTTTACAGTAGTGACCAGAACAGAAATAAAGGAGACATCAACCAATGGAGACATCTGCTCTGGTGACCAGGGATTTCCCCTCACTTTGGGGAGATTTTCTTACGTTCTATTATGTCTCCAGTGCAGGAAGTGCAGGGAAATCTCCCCAATCAATGAGACACAGACTGCAGAAGAATCAAAATATGTTTTATATGCTTTAATGATATAATAATACTATTGCTCAGATAGGATAGAATTAGGCTGGTCATACACGACTTGAATTTACACTGATTCTTGCTAAATTGAATTTTTTGGGTCAAACACCAACCCGCAGAAGGTTATGTGAATGTGGCCGGTAGGTCGGCTTTGGCTCTACTTACATGGGATGATCTGGATGACTCTGGCTTTCTTCATGTTTGCTGGCAGGTTACCGGTCCTCATGTTCTCCTTCATTATTCGGACATTCGTCAGTTTCTAGAAATACAGAAAAATCCCATTCTAAGATTCTGCAAGAAAACTGGCTCAGAACCCTACTACTCACAGCAAAGTGAACCTCCTTTTGTTTTATCTACGGGCAAACTTGTTGGTCAGCACCATGGTCTTGAATTGCCACGGTACATGCTCCTCTCCTGTTCTGCACTAAAAAAGTTTAGAGAAGGGAAATATGGATGCCACTGGACTCCAGGGTTGTCCTATTGGAATTGCTATCCAGCGGTATTATAATGGTGCTGGTAGAGGTTGTCTGGTTGCCAGGCTGGTAGCTTCTACACCCCAGAGGGTTCCTACAGTTTCCTTGGCTTGAAGTGCAGAAGAACAGATCTGAAATTGAAGCTCCACACCGCTGATTAATAGTCCAAATTGGAGATGCACCGATACAGAGTATTTAGGTGAGTACTCGTACTTGCCCAAATGCTCTGATACATTCCCCGATACCGGAACTTCTGGTCAGAGGGAGATTTCCTGATTGGCCAGGAAGCCCCCTCCATGCTGTTTGGCCGGCTCCATTCTGAATGGTTTAGTAGCCAATTAGCATCATACTGGCTAAACAGCATGGAGCTGGCTTTCCGGGCAATCAAAAAGCCGGGCGGCGTGACATCACCCACCACCTGGCTTCTTGATTGCCCAGGAAGCCGGCTCCATGCTAGCGGAAGTACCGGTCTCAGTACCGGTATCGGCGAGTACCGAAAGATAAATATCGGTACTCGATACTGAAAAACCGGTATCGGTGCATCCCTAGTTCAAACACAATTTTATTCCAGTATAGGGTCAGATAAAAGATCAAAAATGGGAAGCCAATGCATATCGGGGGTCCAAAAACACCCCATTCATGTGAGCTTGAAAAAGGAAACAATGAATATGGACTGAATTGAGGGTGGAATATTGAGGGATCTGAGACTGAAGTGTCGCCCCACAGATTAATAGTCCAGATACAATTATATTCCAGGCCTCCATTTTACTGTCCTACAACTAAGTATACTCAGGGCCTTAAACACTGGAGATTAGATCAGCATGATAGCCAGGCAGACAGCAATTTTATAAGGAGAGAACAGCAATGGTCCCTTTAGGATAAGACACTACAAGCCGTCTTATTACCTATTATAGGGTCAGGAAGAAGATCAAAAAATGCCATCCAATGTCAGGGGTCCTTCATCAGGGCTTGGAAAGGGAAACAATGTATATGGACTGAATTGAGGGTAAAATATTACTAGTGTTGTTACCAGTATGATATCAGGCACATTTCTCATCAGCGGCTTCTAAACCAGGAGCAGGCAACTCCGGCCCTCCAGCTGTGCTGTAACTATTAATTCCAACATGCCTCTGCTTCTGGGAGTCAAGCCTGTAACTGTCTTGCAATGCCTCGTACGACTTATAATTCCACAACAGCTGGAGGGGCGGGAGTTGGCCACCCCTGGTCTAAAGCATTTGCTATCACGATCTATGTCTGATATCCCACTGGTGAATTATCATTGATATTTTACCTTCAATTCAGTCCATATAATGTATATTGTTTCACTTTTCAAGCCTAGATGAAGGAGGGAAATGTGTGGACCCCCGAACATGTAGGCTTCCTGTGTTTTGATCCCCTATCTGACCCTATATTGGAAACAAAAATTGTATCTGAACTATCAGATCTGCTGTTCCTCACTATAAGCCCAGGGAACTGTAGGAACCCTCTGGGGTGCAGAAGATTCCAGCCTGGTAACCAGACAACACCAATATAATACTATTGGATAGCAATGCCAACAAGACAACCAAGGGTCCAGTGCCATTGCTCCCCTATCCCAAGTACCCAGACATGAATCCTGTGCGTTTAGTGAAACGCTGTGGTGTAAACGGGCCCTTATACATTTCACTTGGCTGACAGGGGTCACATGTAAGAAACCTGCATGTGACACTGATGCACAGGTCTGCGGGACAGCCGTGGATTTCCTAGTAGACGCAAGCTCAGTGTTACCCTGTGACAGGATCTCCAATGAACATATAAATGTTTTCACTTTACAAACCATTAATCTGGCCCTAGTCACACAATGCAGAGCTTTGTCTTGGGGCTGTACCGTGTCCAGCTGGCATCTGCTCAGCCGGATCTGGTATGCAGTGGTAAAACACTGAGCGTATGTGTAACACAAACCTGCCGTGTCAATGCAGATGAGATCCAATTTTATAGCAACCCCGGGCTGAAGAGCCAACACTGGTATCACAACGTAACTGTCAGGGCATACCTTATATATTGTGTTCTCCTCCCCAGAAAATAAGAAATGCTATTGTTAAATTGATCAATGATTACAACCAGAGACACTGCAAGAGAGGAGCATTCTCAGGAACAGGGCATGATAACCTGAGAGAGTTGGCAGCTGTTAATACCGCAGCATAATACCAGATATCATAGCAACAAAAACATACAAATAAACAAGCAGTACACACATACACACTACGCAAATTGTGGGCAGAAATATAACAGAAGTGTCTGTGGTTTTTTATTTTATTCTGCATTTGGGTCAATTTTATTTTGTTTTATGTTTATAATAAAGTCTGTTTTATATTTGTTTTCTACTATTTAACCCCTTAAAGGAGAACTATGGGGTTAAGGCTTTTCCCCATAGTTCTCCATAGGGTAACGGGAGGACACAAACTAGCGTCCTCCCGTCACCCTAGGCTCAGTATACCGTGAGCTACAGCTCGCGGTATACTGAGACTCCGCAGTATACCGCGAGCTGCTGCCTGCGGTATACTGAGACGCCGCAGCTGAAGCGGATCCCGACAATTGTGCCGGGATCCGCCCAGCTGCGTGACTGACAGCTGGCTCTGCCTATCTAGAGGCAGAGCCAGCTGTACCCGCCCCCGTCCGTTCCGCCAGTCAGCACTGGCGGATCGGAGGGGGGAATCCAGCCCCTCCCCTGTCACGGCAGAGAGCCGTGACAGGATCGAGAGGTGAGCGAACGCCGGTATATGTTGGCTCACCTCCCGATCTACTAAGCCGACATGTGACAGTCTCATTGTCACAGGTCGGCTAGAACTATGAGGTGAGTGAAAATCACTCACCTCATAGTTCTCCTTTAATGGTACAAAGTAAAACAAATCTTATTTGGGTAATTTTCTTTCTTTCTATGTTTATATGTTTGTGAACTGGTGTTTTATATCTTATGTTTCTACTATATAACCCCTTAATGACAGAAGGGAAAAACATATCTGGTTCATTTAATTTTTTATGTTTAGATTTTTGTAAACTGGTGTTTTTTTTCTTTTTCCCCCCTACTTTTTAACCCCTAAATGACAGAGGGTAAAACAAATCTTTTTAGTTCAATTTTATTTTTGCCTCTGTTCGCAAAGTATGGACATTCACAGAAATTTGCATTGTGTATAGCTCTGCAAATTGTTTATAGATAGACCCCCAGTGACAAATCGAGCCTTCATTTGGTGGCAAATGTTAATAGATATCTCCTGATTTAAAAAAAAAAAATTTTCACAGGGAAAACTGGCCCAAAATAGTAAAAATATATGAAAAAATGTAGCTGTATATTTGTTGCCATTACCATGACCCTCCCAAAAAAATAAACATACATTTTCCTACTACGGAAATGCACGAGGATACCACACGTGTGTGTTATTTGTTGTCTGTGCCCAAAAAAAAACCAACAATTTTTCTTATCCTACCTAAACACACTAACGCTGACATGAGCACTAACCCACAGCAGATCGAGCCCTGATCTAATTATTATTTATTTTTCTTTACAGACTTTATAAAGAATATTTTCCTTCTCACAGAAGAGAAAGAGATAGAGGGACACCGCATAACTGTGTTACATCAGTGTCAAGGGGCCAGATAAAAATGTTAAGCATTTAACACGGTGTGCACCCAAGACACAGAATTCCCATAGCATCATTGGTTTTACTGAAGAGAAAGCACAGCAGAAGCTGTTCTCTTTCAGACAGTTTGTCTCTAAATAAAACCTCCTGGAGGAGCTGCCTAAAGCATCGGAGAGGGGAAGTGTCACTGCTATAACTCATTTATTTGTACACTTCAGCTTGAGCTACTGAACGCTGTAAACATGAAGCCTAGGAGACACAATAATATTAGCCTAGAGTTCTCCCCAGTGACTGATATTGAAAACATAAAATATTCACATGAAATATGGTAATTTTACCAGACTAAAAATTAATTCTTAAACATTTGTTTTTTAGCCCTAGACATAATAACTAAAGAAAGAAAATATATATATACACAACCAATATACATCAACTGTAATGCATATCGGAAGAGTAAAACTTACTTTGAACTCCTGCTCGAGGCCGGTTTTCTCATAGTGAGGTGCAGGGCTGTACAGAGTCTGAAGGTGTTTTTCTAAAGAGGCCACATCGAGTTCTGTGTCTCCATAGAGGTAGTATTCGAGTAAGGCTTGGTAGATGAATGAATACTGCATCTAAAAAAATAGTGGGGGGGGGGGGGGGGGGCTGATGAGAGGGTCCAGAAATGTTTATACTATACACTTTTATTAAACTTAACAGAATTATAAGCTCTAAGTCCCTGTAACAACAAGGCAGGGCATTAGGAGAGGGGTTGTCACCGAGACAGGAAGACACACAGTCAATAATAATAATCTGACAAAGGATCCAACTCTTTCCAATTTTACTTTATGAAGTGTTTGGGTGCAATCTGTGCCCCCACTGATGAGATAAAAAAAAAAAAAAACAGACTTCTGTCTGAACATGTGGCCAGATCATGCACAGGAAAGCATTTAATGGACAAGCATTTTAAAAGAAGCCTTCATTCACCTCTGTACCTATAGGCATTGTGGAGAATTTTATTTATTTGAAGGTCAACACAAGTATTGAAATGTCAGCAATTTTCTTCAGACAGCAGATCATGGACTCCTGCCAGCCCTCTAATGGCTTGGACTTGTTCTGTAATGTTGAAGACCTTTTGTAGCTTGTTCAAGCCACAGGTTCAGTTCCCATGAGTGGTAGAGAGATATTCTAGCATTTATATCCACATAGGAGCACAGACACTTTAATCCAGTTGCCATGTAATACCTCAAGGCAGATGTTGATTGTTCAAGAACAGGATAGGAGGTGTGAAAGGTTTGAAACCCCCCTGTTCTAGTTACATAATCTCATCCTTTGTGTCAGGAAGTTTGCATAGGGGTTAATCCCTCGATTTACATGGCTGAAAATGTAAATTGTTGAGGTAGAGATGTTAAAATGGCATTATATGTGGAAGAAAGATGATGTCAAAGAATGTTCTTCTGTTCAGGGATGGTTGTCCCAGTTTGATGTAGGATGGCCTCTTTTATGGACAATGGTCCTCTCTGTTCAAAATGTGCACCTTTACTGTCCTCCAATGAATGTCCCTTTTCAGAAGACTTGGCTGTTCTCCTACACCTTGACTGACCTGAAGAATCTGCCCTCCTATGTTTCTGAAGACTTGGCTGTTCTTCTACACCTTGACTGACCTGAAGAATCTGCCCTCCTATGTTTCTGAAGACTTGGCTGTTCTTCTACACCTTGACTGACCTGAAGAATCTGCCCTCCTATGTTTCTGAAGACTTGGCTGTTCTTCTACACCTTGACTGACCTGAAGAATCTGCCCTCCTATGTTTCTGAAGACGTGGCTGTTCTCCTACACCTTGGCTGACCTGATGAATCTGCCCTATGTTGGGCAATTGGTTTTGAGAGGTCGTTTTGCCTCATCAATGTACAGGCCTCCCTACATGGCATACACCAAGTTACTTGTGTTTGGGTGTTGGGTTAGATGTACAAACGTCTGTCCTAATGTATCGCTGAGCTTGAAAGACACAGATGTGATGTTTGCTAAAGGTGCTTCTGTTTTTTTTTTTACTCTCCAGCTACATATGGGATGACCATATTACTCTATGTGGTCTGCTTCTCCCCTCTGTTCCTTAGAATCTTTGAAAACAAATTACTTCACATTACAAGCAGCTACAGAGGTGAGTGAGGGCAATGTTTGAAAGCTCTTTTACTGCTTGGTAAGGATGTGTAAATAGTTTAATGTCCGTAGTCTGGACACAGGTGCACTTTAAGGCAAAGAAACAGGAAGAATTAAATGAATGCTATACATGCTTTCCACTTACATCAGTCTGAACCATTTGAGGCCGCTGGCTGCGGATTTTCAAAACAAAATGAAACACGTCCACCTTCTTCTCTTCATTCATCATGTCTATGATGGCATCTATCACAATAAAGGTTCCCGTCCGGCCAACACCAGCACTAGAAAACACAAAGATGTGCAGGTTAAATAGACTGTTAATGTCTGTATTTGATGAACATTAGCAGTAGCAGAGTATTGTACTATGTTAGCCATTGAGATTAATGCAGAAAGTTTGGAGTGACACCCTTTACTGGCTAACTTAAAGTGACACGACACTCAGGAGTTAAACCTTAAAAATGCATTCAAGTACCTTAACTATGAACAAAAATGTATCTTATTTGTGTATCACTCTGCTGTAGATCCTCAAATCATCTCTGAATCTGTGCTGACACACTTGTGTTGTAAAGTAGTCACCGCTCCAAGCTTGCTCCCAGGATGGACTACAATCTCAATACAAATTATTAAATTAAACATGAGATTGTAGGTCCATCCTGGGAGTGAGCTTGGAGCGGTGCCTACTTTATAACACAAGTGTGTCAGCACAGATTCAGAGATGATTTGAGGATCTACAGCAGAGTGATACACAAATAAGATACATTTTCGTTAATAGTTAAGGTACTTGAATGTATTTGTAAGATTTAACTCCTTTTAAGGTTTTACAGCCAGAGAGCCATCATGGCAGCCAACTAAAATGTTCAGAAGGAGGTTAGCAGTGGCAGTCACTGTATTTAACAAAAGCAATTTAAGGGCTGAAGGGGACCCCAGATGCTTTTATAATGAGCTCCCTGTTCAGATTTCATACCAGTAACTTTGGACTTTGGTTACACCTCTGGTCTCTGTACAAGATTAGAGGTTCTTTGCCTGTGAATGTTCATAGCCATTCCTAGTTGTATTACACTATTATAGCCACTAGGTGGCGTGTTTGTGCAATAAATGACACTCGCTATATATTATATGAGAAAGAGGACCACTCACATCCTCTGTCCACAGCATCCTTATTACTGCAACTACTCTATGGAAATTCATGACCTGACGTGAACTTAAAAAGCTATTTCCAACAGATAAAATCATTTATCCCACAACTGCTCACAGAGCTTCATGCATTGCAAAGTCTCCATAAAACATTAATGCCATTTTACATAATGATGTACAGTTACAAATTACACAGAAATCCCGCTGAATGCACGGAGAAGACTTTCCTGTGTAGCAAGCTCACAAGGGACAGAACATTGTATGTACATATGTCATTTTAAAGCATCAGTCCTCCTAAAACTGATCCTGGAAACCTGCTATGGGAAAACATATTGGAGATGCCAGTGCTAATTTCTTTGCTGATCCTCTGGTTTCAGTGACTGCTTGTTCCAGGACAGCGACTAGCAACATATTGATACCTGAGACAGCCAAGAAAGTAGCATATTTAGGAGATCAACAATGCCCCCATATTACTCTCAAGGCATGCCAACTTCAAACCACCTAACACGTTGTCATGTCTCTTGGGCACTAAGTCGCCAAGATCTTTGAACATGTGATTGTGTGCATCTGCTGCAATCCTTCCGATGATGTTCCACGCTCCATATTTCATTTATAATATAGAGAATGCAACAGGGAGAGTGGGGACAGCCACAACTGGGACGGGCAGAAAGAGAATTGGGATCATGAAGTATATTCCGTTAACTCAACATCAGGGCTGTAACTACAGATCACAGGGTCCCATAGCAAAAATGTGATGGGGGCCCCCTGATGACCTCTCTTTGAGCTGTAAGGATGCCAAAATCATAACATTCCTCTTGTAAGTCATCTTTACACTGTAGACTTTACAGTCAACTGCAACCACTCCAACCCTTAATCATATAGTACTGTATTATCTTCACATGTTCTAAGTTTAATTTGCCTCAACAACCCCGTGGGGCCCTCTCCCAGCCACAGGCCCCATAGCAGCCGCCTGGGCTGCTATGGCTATAGTTACGCCCCTGCTCAACATATAAGGGAACATAACAGTCCATAATGTGGACTGGCCCTTTAAATCACATTGTAGTAAATAGGACATGAGGGTAAATCCAGCTCAGGCACAGACAGCAATAGAAATCCAACAGAGGTTCTAACCCTTCCCACTTTATCCAAAACTAACAAAAGGCATAACATATAGTCAAACTCTGCTGGGAAAGTTTCTGCTTCCGTTGGGTCCCGGCGACACCAGAATATGAAATAAGGGACTGGGGGTCACCAGCACAAGGAAAGCAGACACAGCAAAAGAAATGACACAGCAATAATAATGTAGGAGAGGTTCTAACCTTTCTCCACTGTAGTGGAAAAGTGTTTTTGGCTGCTATCTCTGTCCGTATAGGAGAGATTTCTCTCCACTTCCTGTCCTGCTGACCCCATCTCTATGACAGGAAGTTAAGAAAAATTTCTTCACTAGGATTTTACCAGAAAAAGGTTCTTACCCCTCCCTACTAAAACAGATCAAATGAAACCCAAACTAAAGCCATATATATTAACCAAAAGTCACGATTTATGCTTTTAGGAAATACATGTTGTCGTCCCCCCTCCCCCCCACCCACGCCTTTTTAACTTCCTCTTTGCAGCCGCTTCTGCCACATAAACATTAATGCCATTTTACATAATGATGTACAGTTACAAATTACACAGAAATCCCGCTGAATGCACGGAGAAGACTTTCCTGTGTAGCAAGCTCACAAGGGACAGAACATTGTATGTACATATGTCATTTTAAAGCATCAGTCCTCCTAAAACTGATCCTGGAAACCTGCTATGGGAAAACATATTGGAGATGCCAGTGCTAATTTCTTTGCTGATCCTCTGGTTTCAGTGACTGCTTGTTCCAGGACAGCGACTAGCAACATATTGATACCTGAGACAGCCAAGAAAGTAGCATATTTAGGAGATCAACAATGCCCCCATATTACTCTCAAGGCATGCCAACTTCAAACCACCTAACACGTTGTCATGTCTCTTGGGCACTAAGTCGCCAAGATCTTTGAACATGTGATTGTGTGCATCTGCTGCAATCCTTCCGATGATGTTCCACGCTCCATATTTCATTTATAATATAGAGAATGCAACAGGGAGAGTGGGGACAGCCACAACTGGGACGGGCAGAAAGAGAATTGGGATCATGAAGTATATTCCGTTAACTCAACATCAGGGCTGTAACTACAGATCACAGGGTCCCATAGCAAAAATGTGATGGGGGCCCCCTGATGACCTCTCTTTGAGCTGTAAGGATGCCAAAATCATAACATTCCTCTTGTAAGTCATCTTTACACTGTAGACTTTACAGTCAACTGCAACCACTCCAACCCTTAATCATATAGTACTGTATTATCTTCACATGTTCTAAGTTTAATTTGCCTCAACAACCCCGTGGGGCCCTCTCCCAGCCACAGGCCCCATAGCAGCCGCCTGGGCTGCTATGGCTATAGTTACGCCCCTGCTCAACATATAAGGGAACATAACAGTCCATAATGTGGACTGGCCCTTTAAATCACATTGTAGTAAATAGGACATGAGGGTAAATCCAGCTCAGGCACAGACAGCAATAGAAATCCAACAGAGGTTCTAACCCTTCCCACTTTATCCAAAACTAACAAAAGGCATAACATATAGTCAAACTCTGCTGGGAAAGTTTCTGCTTCCGTTGGGTCCCGGCGACACCAGAATATGAAATAAGGGACTGGGGGTCACCAGCACAAGGAAAGCAGACACAGCAAAAGAAATGACACAGCAATAATAATGTAGGAGAGGTTCTAACCTTTCTCCACTGTAGTGGAAAAGTGTTTTTGGCTGCTATCTCTGTCCGTATAGGAGAGATTTCTCTCCACTTCCTGTCCTGCTGACCCCATCTCTATGACAGGAAGTTAAGAAAAATTTCTTCACTAGGATTTTACCAGAAAAAGGTTCTTACCCCTCCCTACTAAAACAGATCAAATGAAACCCAAACTAAAGCCATATATATTAACCAAAAGTCACGATTTATGCTTTTAGGAAATACATGTTGTCGTCCCCCCTCCCCCCCACCCACGCCTTTTTAACTTCCTCTTTGCAGCCGCTTCTGCCACACGTAGACCCCCTTCACATAAGACTGTACCCACCGGCAATGCCCATTACGTGTTACCAGTGTGTGTTACCACACGCTACTTGCAATGGTGCGATGCTGTAGCATTCATTCTGAATGGGGGCAGTTCGGAATTCGGCGGACTCGCGCGGTCGCATTAACGGTCCCCATAGCAACGATGAGATCGTTCATATCAGCGGATCCATGCGGCCAAACCGCCACGGTGTATACGGGGTCTAAGATGGACTCCTTTCAACTATCCTGGCCTGTTCTTGTGCCAAAAAATGGCTTCTCCTTAGCTGGGAGCATGACATTCGATATTGAGGGATAGGGGAAATCTAATGCTAACCCTAAGCCTTTGTATATCAACAAAGTCATGTGATCACTATGTCAGCACCGGCAAGGCAATCACATGACTTTGTTGATAAACAAAGGCATTGGGTTAGCATTAGCTTTCCTTATCAACAAAGCCATATGATTATAGGGCACAGTGATCACGTGGCTTTGTTAGCAAACAAAGCCGTTTGATTATTTTTTTTTTTTTTAAGCAGTCCACTGATAAGATTTGAGGCTAATTTTGATGCAGATTTGACAAATAAAAAAGAGGTTATTTTGCTGTCACATGAATATTGATGAAATGAATCCACTCATCCCTAATAACCTCCATCTTTTTATACTACAATGATCTCTTCTAGCCTCTTGTGTACTGTTTATTAAAGAAAACAGTGCTTTGAAAGTTTATAAACTGGCTTGTGAATGTTTATATTCTGACTTGTCCCCATTAGCCC
Organism: Nanorana parkeri; assembly: GCF_000935625.1. Lineage (NCBI taxonomy): Eukaryota > Metazoa > Chordata > Amphibia > Anura > Dicroglossidae > Nanorana > Nanorana parkeri. The sequence continues at coordinate 5,202,463 of NW_017306270.1, read as the reverse complement.
CCACCTACTGGCCAATCAAGCAGGCTATTACATTTCAGGGCAGATAGGAATATGGGAGGGGGGCAGTTCAGAGCACAGACATCAATGTGGCATAATGGGATCTCTGGAGGTACCAGCTATGCAACCCTAAGGCATATATGTCATCTTACAAGAATCTACAGCTACACTTTAAAGAAAACCTCTGGGTACATTCATGAAATACCAATTAAGGTTACTATAGGTTCATTTAGAAGCCATAAATCATTTTTTATTGACCTGAAATCTGTCTTCATGTTGATAAACTCCAGATGAAAGTTAAAGTGCCTGCCCTGTATGCTGATTGCTGGGATGGGGAGGCATTTGGTGGTCCTACAGAAGCGAGAGCTCACTATGCTCAGTAAAAGGCTGTTAGGCTTTGGTGCTGTACTTTTAGCACAAGCTATCATTTGATAGTTTATGTGACAGTTTCATGTTCGAGCCTTGTCACATTAGTGATCCTGTCGCTGGAGGAAATCTACCAACAACAGGACCGCTAGAGAGACTTCCAATCTGCTCCTACAACGTCACTGTCATGCTAGCCGCAATGCTGCACAATCTCACTTGCCAGGAAGGGAACAGAAGCAGAGCAACGCCGGTTCAGCCAAAAGAGGAACAGATGAGTTCTCTCTCAGAGATCCTGAAAGCACTCAACTAAGATGTTTCTTTTTAGTAGAGTGGGGGCATTCTAGAATCCCCATTAGGTTTGTTCATTGCTGTTTGTGTCCCTATGCAACATTTTCTCCTATTTCCCGTCACGGTGACAATGCTCTCACATGACAGGAAGTGAAGAAAAATCTCACTGGGGCAAAGGCAACAGTAAACACCTTCAAGACTGACAGATATCTAGTCTTAACCTATCCACAACTAAAAGTTGTTGCTGGAGTTACTTTAAATGTCAAAGGACAACTGGATTTTTTTTTCATAATTTCTTTCCTCCCCGCTCCCCATCCAGGGATCTTTTTTCCCTACTCCAGAAAGCTTTCAATACCAAATCCAAGGAACTTTCCTCCCTGATCCAACAATCTTTCCTCCCCAGTCCAGGGTAGGGTTGCCACCTTTTCTTCAAGCCAAACCCGAACACTGTAGCACCTCGCGGCAATTTTTTTGTAAAGTATACACGACGCATATATTTGGAGTTAATCACAACTTGCCAGTGTGCCACAGGTCCCCAGATATATACTATATAAAGCAATATCCATATACTTTGCCGCACTCATTACCCGATATCCCAAAACGGGTGCTCGTAATGACTGCGGATGGCGCCGCTCACAACAGAACTCCAATACAGATGTCACCAGCACCACGATTCCATGTTAGTGTAAATTAGGGATGCACCGATACAAGAGGTGCACCGAAATGAAGATTTCAAAAACGAAACCGAAATTTAAAAAAATGTCAGACCGAAACTGAAGATGTTTTTTATTTTACCTTTTTCACATTTTTTTCAAATATTTTTTTTAATAAACTTTTATATTTTTCGTCCGCCGCGGCGCCGCCACTCACAGCCAGCTGTCAGGTGAGCAAGTCTGCGGCTTGAATCCTGTGCCCGGGTCTGCAAAAGGAGTGTACCCGGGCACAGGATTCCAAAACCGGACTGTCCGGGTCATTCCCGTACGGGTGGCAACCCTAGTCCAGGGATCTTCTCTGCCCGATCCAGGAATCTTTCCAACCAATCCAGGCATCTTTCCTACCAAATCCAAGAATCTTTCTTCCCCAATCCAAGGAACTTTCCTCCCTGATTCAACAATCTTTCCTCCCCAGTCCAGGAATCTTTCTTACTAAATCCAGGGATCTTTCCTCCCCAGTCCAGGAATCTTTCTTACTAAATTAAGGGATCTTTCCTAGCCAGTCCAGGGGTCTTTTTTCCCTGATCCAGCAATCTTTCTGCTCCAATCCAAAGATCATTCTTCCCTGGTCCAGGAATCTTTCTTCCCTGATCCAGGAATCTTTTCACTCCATTCCTCATCAATCCTCCACAATCATTCCTCCCCAATTCAGGAATCTTTCCTACCCAGTACAGGGATTTTCCCTCTACGATCATGGGATCTTTCCTACCCAATCATCCAGGGATCTCTCCTCCCCCGATACAAGGATCTTCCTCTTCACAATGCACATGCGTGCATGCCATGGGCCCATTCATTCCTATGGTTAAGCCATAATCCAAATGAGTGCTGGGAGCCACCATGAGTACACCTACACATTGGAATGAATTGGGCCACGGTAAACATGTGCAGTATGAAAAAAAGGGACCTGGTCAGAGAAAAGATTGTTGGATTTGGGAGGAAGGTCAGCATTACCGCTGGTGAACTGTATTCAGGGGGTAGGGATTCATTAAATGACAACTGTACTAAAGTACAAGTTATTCTTTAACATTTGGGGATTAGGGTTGGCTATAAAAGGGAAATCATAAGTATTATGCTGGCCATGCACATTACAATATGGCTGTACAATCTCTATATAGTCATTTAATGGTGGTCACTCACATCAACATGATCATGAGACTGATCAATCTATGTGACCAAACAGATTGAATCCCAAACTGAATGTATAAAATGCACCGCCTGACTTATAGCAAAAAATAAAAATCAAACATTTTCAACAGAGACACATCAATTGCCTGATCTGGTAATGTATTGATCATTTCTTATTGATCGTATGTAGAGTAAATGCAAAATATCAGAGAATCCATCATAGATGCCAATCGATAACTCAGAAATAATAAGAAATAAGTCTGATAGTAAAAAACTGATCAATAGCGAAGGGAGTATTCCTGTGTGCTGAGTCGTTTGATAAGTCAGTTGATGAGGAATCCATCTTTTGCGATGGCGCACAAATCACACCGTATATGATGGGCACTGGAGGTACCAAAACTGTGTAATATGAGGGCCTACCTAAACAGTCCATTCTATGCATTCTATGAGATTGGCCCTTATTGGCCCTTATTCAAACATGTTCACATTGGAGGTGAGGAGATTAAGGGGGGATATGATCTCCATGTACAAAATGTTCAATGGTGGCAGCAACATTAGCGATAAACTGTTTAAAATTAACTCCATTACAAAAACTAGAGGTCACCACCTAAAATTGGTGGAAAAAAAATTCCAGCACAAGGGGCGAAGGGGGTTCTTCACAGTAAGATCAGTTAGGGTCTGGAACTCACTGCCACAGACAGTGATTTCAGCAAAGAATGTGGAATTGTTCAAGAAACTTTTGGACGATTTCTTAAGGGACCGTAATATACAGGGGTACAGGTACTCCTAGAATGAGATCCTAATAGGTTGGACTTGATGGACTAATGTCTTTATTCAACCTCAAATACTATGTAACTATGTAACTACAGTGTTGTTGGTAGCTCTATAGGAGACTGTACAGCCATAATGTAAGGTGCATGGTCAGTGTTAGGGTTGGGTGACGGATGGGGGGGATGTGGGTTCTTGTACAGAAATGTACGTGATTCGCTCCCACACTATGCATATAATATGTCTTTGTGGTTAAAAGGCAGACCAAGGTCTCGGAGCCTTACAAATTGCAGATTCTGAACTTGCCTTTTTTTTGCTATGCAGCACTGATAGGCTGATAACAACATGTGCGTTATTTTAGAAACATTTCCTTTAGATGCATGACAGCTGCTAATGTGGCTTGTTGCTTGGAGATGCCCTTTAAGCAAATCGGGAAGAAAGAGCTGAGTGTCCATTTTACACATTAACAGAAATTCGATAGACAGCACGGGACTGACTGAGCAAATCTCAGCTGACACATGCATAATTCAGAGAGTCCTTAATTAATCTGCATTGAAACGCTGCTGATGTACCCCCCACTGAACGTGATAGGAAGTCATCTCTGCTGTGCAATTATCTGATAACTCACCACCTGACTACATGATGAGAAGACAGTGTAAAGAGTGCTGAGGTGTTGATCTGTTTATTGCAATCAATCAAAATTCAGCAGACCAATAAAAATGATTTGTGGTCATGGGCCAGTGAACTTCCAATTTTCCACTTTCCCTTTTCAAAGGTGATAAATCTTAAACAAACTACCCCTGCAGTGGGACACCCCCTGCACTGCAAGGGTTTAATGCTCACTTTTGCCTTGAGACCCTTAAAAAAGGACTTTTACTTACCTTATCCCTCACTCCACCAATATCTGGTACTCACCTCTACTCTCTGACGCTCTGGGTTTTGGACGGGCCCTCTGTGTCCTCACTCACAATGCAGGGCTGATCACTTACATTGCAAGACTAAGCAAAAACTAGCATTTACCCAGAGCTATCCTTATAATGAGGCAGCCTGTCGCCTCAGGCGGCATCTCATTGGCGGGGGGGACAGCCGGTGAGG
>NW_017306270.1:5185685-5197946 GCF_000935625.1 Nanorana parkeri | reverse complement strand
CCGGCAAAACAGCAAGAACCCACCCCCCCCCCCCCCCGACCAGCAGAAGTGGATACAGGTGCCCCACCCCCCGGATGACCAGCAGCAGCAATCAACAACTCATGAAATAAATGCACATTTCCTCTTGTTTTATCCCTTTGAAGACCATGCAAGTACAGAAAAAAACCCTTTGATCTGTTAGAAATGCACTCAGCTCCAAATTCCTATACACAGCAAATGTGTGGACTGAGTGGTGTCAGCCCTGCCCAGTTTTCTCATCAAACCACTTAGACCCACCCACTTTCCCATTACCACAACATAAAGGCTAATTATTTTGTTGCCCGTAGGAGGGCTAACTACCCATCTTGAGGTAACACAGGAAGTGTGCACAGGACAGCTCTGAATTTCTGAGTGCTGTCAGCCCTGCCCACTAAACTACTCAACCACTCCCATTGTCTTCTTATGCACAGCACAGGAACTAATTCACTTGTAGTCCAAGATAAGAACACAGATGACTAAATAATCTTGAGATAACACAGGAAGTGTGCCAAGAACATAGAACAGCTCTGAATTTCTGACAAGTTAATCAGATATTTATTTGTATTTATATAACAAATATAAAAAACGTTCAATGGTATATTTAACAAGCAAAAAGGGAGAAAATAAAAGACATCAATTTGTTAGGGGTTTTTTTTTACACTTAAAGCCAAAAAAAGTCAACACAGAAAGTGCAATGGCACAGAAGGGTCCATTCACGTATCTGTATGTGCTTTAACCACCTTCATTATTATATCGCGCAATAATTTTCCCATCAAGACATTCATTCAATTCACATAGCATAATATAATAATATGACACTGAGCACAACAGGAGACGCTCCTACTTTATTCTGGAGTTTCCTTTATGGCTCAGGCATGCTCAGTTAAAGTAGAACTCCATCCAAAACATTTTTTCTTTTGGATAGAGTGGGAAAAGGTTATACGCTGCAGTGCAGTGGTGCTGGTTAGGTGCTTTGGGGTGCCATTCTAAGCTAAAATGGCCATGCATGGTATGTGCAGGGATCGAAGCCATTAGGAGGAGCTGTGCTTTGTGATTTCCTTAGTGTCCAACCTTCTAAAGGCAGGGCATATACCCAGTGCCGGTGCTAGGATTCTTGTCTATTCAGGGCTGACTCGCCGCTGCTCTCCCGCACCGAAGGTAAATGAAAAAAAAAAAATCATAGTGCAAGCATCGGGGCATTTTGCCAAGTACAAATACGTGTCAAAATGCCCTGTTTTTTCTGCCCTCACCCTGCAGCGCCCTCAGGCGGCCACCTGACTTGCCTTGCGGTAGCGCCGGGCCTGCATATACCCAAAGACGTGCTCTGTCTTCCAGTGATTGCTATGGCATTTCAATGGTAGTCAAATGCGATGCAAACAGTGCTCAGCACACTATGGTCACTTATCCGCAAACCCTTCACCAACAAGATGTGAGTTCCGTGTAGAAAACTGGCCAGGATTAGAACTTTTTACTGTCTTCTGTTCTGACAATCTCCTGAACCTTCTACAGATGGATCTATCATGCACACGCTTGTCAATGTCTTCCATCACAATATACATCCGCTATTCCTCACCTGCAGTGAACGACGATGGGTCCGGCATGGGCAGGATTGAGAAATTTGACTTTTTTAAGGAATTTCAGCATGCCGATGGGTGTGAAAGGGACTCCAAAGTCAGGCCAGCTGGTAAAGTGCAATTGTGTCACCAGTCTGGGGGCCTTGCAGCCATCGTGGACCTGTATGGTAAGGTGAGGGGCAAAAAATTAGATTTATTCAAGTCATGCTATGCATGCACACAGAGCAGCAAGGGGATTTGGAAAAAGGTTGCTTTAAAAGTGTTAGACACATGAACTGAGTTTAATATAGATTTAACCCTTAATATGATTAATTTTGTAGCGATCAATCACATAGGATTGCTGCTTTTTAAAAACTTACTTTACATGCAGAAAATCTTAAACACCATGAACTGCTAAGATGTGATATGGGTAACAGGGGTGTTGCTAGACCCTGGCAGCCAAAGCATATGACTCAGGTCTTCTACCAAGTGCCCCAGGTCTTCAACTAAGTGCCCCAGGTCTTCTACTAAGTGTCATAAGTCTTTGAAGTGCCCTGAACTGTCTTCTACCAATTGCCCAGGTTTTAGTCTTTGTAGCCTGCTCTCCTCTCTGACACGCTGTCACAGGAGGCTGAGCGAGCGGTGCAGGGAGGAGAGCCCAGCCTCCTGTGACAGCGCTGTCTCCGCCCCCACACCGCTCTACCCCACTGTGATAGGCGGCCGAGCAGTGTGGGAGGAGAGACACAGGCCGCTCACATCGCTCTTGTCCCGCAGCACTCGGCCGGCTGTCACTTTCTCTCCTCCCCGCTTGGACACAGAGCAGCGCCCAGCGGGGAGGAAAGAAATCACGGATGCGCCGATGTATCGACAGGAAAATGGAACTTTCGGCATTTAGCCAAAAGTGACATTTTCGGACGATATGTTTCGGCGGCCGATATATCGGTGCATCACTAGTAACAACATTTTCCTTTGCAATTCTTTTAGATTATGTTGGGTAGATAATTTCATGAATAAGAACATCTTTAAAAAACAAAACGTTTTTTCCCACTACCCCACACTATGAGCAAAGAGCTGGAGTGCTGATGGCTCAGTACTAAAGGAGAGAAGCGGGATAGGGAACAGAGACCCAAAAACAGGAAAGACAGCAAAGAAAAAGGAGAAGGATTAGGGAAGGGATGAAAGAGAGGACAAGTACATCCACTTTTCATCCAGGCCCACAGCGTTTCAGTCTAGGTGCCCAGGGGTGTCTTTTGGGATACTGACAACATCCCTGATAGCCAGTATGAACGTTCCTTTCCTGCAGCATTTCACAACTTAGCATTTGCCCCACATGTTGTAGATCCCAATGACTTATGAGGCCAATCAGGATTCCAAATTCTGAGTAAGAAAAAAGTGATGTGTTAATGACTTACAGGTTGTATGCAGAACTTTCGTATCGTGTAGTCTACAAGGACAATAACGTCCTCCACAGAGACTCTGATGTTACCGTAAATCCAGCAGCCTTGGTCAGGCCAGTATGGGTAACATTTGTCCTGGAAAAAAAAGATGAAAGAGGTGATTAAAATCATTCAAGATGTAAGAAGATAGTTCACATTTTCAGGGGAATTTATCAAAACTGTAACAGACAAAAAATCTGGAGCAGTTGTCCATGGCAACCAATCAGTTTATCTCGTTCATTTTCAAAGCTTAACTGAACAAACTGAAGAGAGAAGCTGATAGGTTACTATGGGCAACTGCTCCAGACTCTGTCTGCTTCGGCTTTTATAAATTCTCCACTTTGAGAGTTTTTTTCGATTTCCCTACAGCTAAGGAATGCAGTAGTGTCCCCTCCCCGCCTGCTGATTGGACAATGAAGGAGCAGGAAGACACGGATAAGTCACTAATTCTGCTCCTGTCAGAATGTTCACTTGCATGTTCACCGTAAGCACATGTGCATGTAGCAGAGCTTGATTGGTTTCTAGTGCTGCCCCTCCCTCTTCCATTGCTGCCTCTGCAAGGCATGACAGGAGGCTGATATAATAAGATTTGGGTACTTATGCTGGCTGAATAAAAGGTCCAGCTTTAAAAAAAAACAAAAACTGCGCACATATTAATAAAATAATTTATGATTTTTTTCCTTTGAGCCTGCAACCATGATTAGTGTATTGCAGGTGCAATGCTCAGGCTCCTGCAGACTCTTCCTCTCAGCCCCTGTCCATACTGAGGTATGGACTTTTATTAATGGGAAAGGAGGAAGTATGAATGGATGTCAGCACACCTGTACACTATTGAAAACTCTGCCAGGGTGGCGGACTGAACTTGCAGTCTCCATGCCAAACTCAAAAGATGCCAGCCGCCTGTGGGGAGAAGAAACCCACAATTCAGGTACGTGGTGGGGATTGGAAAGGGGTTGAGGGGTTGCGATCTAACCACGTGTCATGTTACACTCTAGGTATGGCTGTGACATGAAACATGGTCTAAACCAGGGGTAGGGAACCTCCGGACCTCCAGCTGTGGTGAAAATACAAATCCCATGAGGCATTGCAAGATTCTCACAGCCACGGGCATGACTCCCAGAGGCAGATGCATGATGGGATTTGTATTTTCCACACAGCTGGAGGGGCTGTAGGTTCCCCACCCCTGGTCTAAACCGTAAACTTGGCCTTTAAGGAATATATTGAATTATTTTTAAAGGAGTAAACCATTACATTATACTATGTCTTCATATCTGCCTTGAATTTGGCTTTAATTACTTAATGTCTTTGCATTCTTGTCCCCACCGTCTGCATAAAATGACTATATTTCCTCTTTAACCTTGACAAACACAGTGATAACAATCTTCTTCAACAGCCATTAGTGTTATCTGTACAAGGCAGTAAATGCTTTGTAGTCCATGTATTAAAATTCAGAAAGAGCCCATCGCCATAAATCATAAGAAGCGAGACCTCATGGTATCATCACCAGCCTCGTTCTTCACTCTCGGGCAACCTTGGAGCAAATTACAGAACATGCAAGTCGCACTGATGCCACATTCCCACCAGCATTTCCTTATTGCGGCCTCACCCCTTCTTACATCTCCTGAACTTTAACACTGGCTCTGTGCCAGAACACGAGGCGGAACCCTGCAGAGAGAGAGACTAATGTATTCCAATAAACGGAAGGTCACCTCTTTTCTTTCTTTCACGTTGGTGAGCATGACTATGGTCGCCGACTTCTGTTCCCAGATCATCCTCCAAAAGTCGTTGACTGTGTCTTGCTTGGGACCTGTGGGGGGAATACCATCAGTTCTGGATGTCAGACCCATAAATCTTTGCTTCTTATTTGAATACATTTTATTTAGGTTTTGTTTTTTTCACAACAACCTGAAATTCTACGTTAAAGGAAACCTCTTATTTGGGACACTAGCCTATGGAATACATTTTGTTCCATGCATTGAGCTCACCTGCTTTGGACCCAGAACGTGGCTGAAGTCATGTTCATATATACCGGGGGGGGGGGTTTAGGCAGATGCTGGCCCTCCAGCTGTGGTGAAACTGCAAACCCCATCATGCATCTACCTCTGGGAGTCATGCCTGTGGCTGTCAGAGTCTTGTAGTGCCTCATGGGATTTGTAGTCACATCACAGCTGGAGGGTCTGAGTTTGCCTACCCCTGATTTACACTATGGGGTTGACCTATAAACCGTTCGCACAGCGAGCAATATCTTCTATGTTGTATGGCCACTAGATGGAGCTGAGGAGCATAGGGCATTCCTATCGGCTCCATCTAGTGGCCACAATGAGCTGCAAATCTCATTCACATTGCTGTCCGCTGTGCGAACGGTTCATAAATCAACCCCTATATGACCAAATGTATGTGGATAAGCTTTCAAGTTATTGAGTTGAGGTGCTTCCAGTAAAGGGAACAGTTAATGCTACAACAAAGACATTTGTGTGCTTCCAACCCTGGGACAACCATTTGAGGAAGGGTCCTTTCTGTTCTAGCATGACTGCAGCTCTGTGCACAAAAAAGGCAGGGCATCCATGCTATTAGCATACACTATTGTACAATGCAATACACTGCATGCTAGGTGCACTTCATTGTTGGGGGTGCATTGGGGTGCCATTAAGAATGAATGGCAACACATCAGTGTACCCCGTGTGCGGTGCATTCCAATATGCCATAGTGTGCTCTAAAACTACAGATACTGTGCTCTTAGTGCAACACTATGGGATGGGAATACGTTCTACCCTGTCCACAGAGTGGCAACACTTCTGTGTAATTTCATATCTGAATGAACAGCGTTGTCACCCAGTTAAAGTGAAACTGAAGAGGAAAAATAAGAGATTTACTTGTAGAATCAAAAGGTAATAAAACCAAAAAACTGAGGGAACTCCTATTACAAATCCAGTATATACGACAATTGCTATGGCAGTCGTATTTGTTATATTGCTATTTAATAAAAGGCACATTTTAAGGATTCCAACATACAAGCTGCAAAAGGAGTGGAAGTCCCTGCTGTCCACATTTCCACCAGACGGTTGCTGTACGAGTGTCGTACAGGACTCAATGGCAGATTTTTATATTCATTTCCTGAGCCTCGCCCTAAGCCTAAAAAAAGCCCTGTGCTTTCTGCAAGCCTAACGTGACGCACACCGCACACCTCTTAATGAACAGCAACTTGTCAATGAGGGTGGAATGTCACACATTTCACTTAGGAAGTCTATAGGGCGGGAAGAAAAAACAATACCATATATTCGCTGTCTCTTCCTGTTTCAGTACATTCACATAAGTGTTTACAGTGCTGAGCAATACGGTATGAATGGCTTAAAGGTAAAGTCCGCTTTTTGGGGGATAAAAATAATAATAAATGCACACATCTTCATCAAAAATGTGAATTTATGATTGTTTTGCATTGGAGGTAGTAAAGCATTTCAACCGCGATCAGTGACTCAGTACATAGTGGGGGCAATTCTCTGACTCCTGCAGATTCTCCCACCCGTCCTTTCTTCATAGTGAGGTACGGACATTCAGTAACATGGACGTGAGGAAGAATGACTGGACTACAAGTGGGGTGGCGTTACCCCACTTGTTAAAGGATCTGTGATGACACAGCGGTTTGGGTAGACCCCTAATGTATTAAAATGCTTGTGTGTACAATATGAACTCTTAAGCTAGCCATACACTATACGAATTTTGGCCAGTTCTTTATGAAACGGCCAAAAACCACACAGTGGGTGCTGCTGTCAGCACCCGTTTGGCCGGCATCCCTCGATCAGCTCATCGAAGGAGCTGGTCGGAAAATCTTCGAACAAACAGACCCAGCAGCCAATGAGCTACTGGCTCTGGTTGGGTATTCTGGCAGCATCCGTTAGCCACTGTCAGAATACAATGAAGACAGTGGGGCTCGTTAGTATTGATGGAGGAATCTGTAATAATATTCGTTCAACCCCTCAGGTTGAACAAAGAAAATAATACAGTGTATGGCCAACCTGAGATTGCCTAGGCAATGGGGTTGATTTACCAAAGGAGTAGAGTATGTTCACTGTTGAATTTTCCCTTAGCTTAGTGAATGTGGTGAAAATTTGCTTTGCAACTGCGTTCAAGGAAAATGTGAAAATAAAAAAAAATCATATTTTTGCTTGCACATAATTGGATAAAAGAAGTCAGCAGAGCTTCACTAAGCTAAGGGGAAATTCCCTTGCAGAGTGAACAGCCTATACTCCTTCAGTAAATCAACCCCCATGTTTCTACTGAGCGCACCTCCCAGATCTGAATTCTCATACGTTCGCTTAGTTACCTTGAGCTGCTATGAATTTGTTTTTCTCTTTATAGCCCTGAAACGAGAAAAGAGAGAGGAGGAGATGCAATATGCATCAGCTGTGCAGAGAAGTGAGAAGAGAACACGCAGGGAACAGATGGAAGGCACGGCTCTTACATCAATGTATGAAGCGTTAATGTAGTCTGAACATACGCATCCTTCAATCGGCGTCAACACGGCTCTGGAGTGGTCATCTGAGAACAAAAGGGAAAAAAGAAATGAAGTTAAATAGTTTCCAGGGGACTTGGAGATTTCTTGGTTACAGTCAGGAGACATTATAGGCCAATTCACACCTATAGGGTCACCACACGTCAATGCACACTCAGGGGTTAGCTATTGTCTTCAATGGTGGTATTTCACATTGGTGTAGTGCAATGATGTCTGTTTTTTGATCCACCAACACACGTTATGGGAATCAGGCGTGTTAAGCTATGACAAGGCACCTACCTAAAGCAATATAATAATGAAGGAAAATGCAGACCCATAGGTATGAAGCCTAGGTAAGGCTAGCTTTACACCATTGCGGTGCGCTAATGTGTGAAAGAATGCAAGTTTTGATGCGCATTACCGCATGGCAAAGATGCGAAGCCAGCTCAGTTTTCACTTTATCTAATCTGACCTGGAGTCACGTCCTGTCTTTGTAACCACTGTCAATGGGACAGGATGTGAGATAAATGCTCTCCAACTGGCATATGGTCAGTATTGCATAGTGGTTAGTACTTAAGGAAGACATTACAATCACAATACATAGAGCTGCAGCTAACGATTATTTTCAAAATCGATTAGTTAGCCGATTATTAAGTTCGATTAATCGGTTAATCGGATAAAAAATACATTTTAAAAAATGGCTCCTTCTCCCCGCGTCCCTGTGCCGATCGTGGATTTGGGCAGGCGGTGAGTGTGAGGCACGGAGGAGGTGCGGAGCGTGGATGCGGGCAGGTCTGGCAGCGGCGAGCGTGAGGTGGGGAGGAGGTGTGGCGCGCAGCGTGTGTGGAGCCGTGAACAGGGCCAACCAATCAGAAGCCGATTAATCGATTATTGAAAAAGTTGACAACTTTTTCAATAATCGATTATAATCGATTATGTCGATTAGTTGTTGCAGCCCTAACAATACAATTCAAGACAAGATGGTAAGGAGGGCCCTGCCCGTGAGGGCTTACAATCTAAAAGGGAGGGGCAAGTGATACATGAGGAGGTAGCTGTGTGGGGGATTAATTGTTTGAGAACGTGATGGTTGAGCGGTTATTTTGAGGTGGGATAGGCTTCCTTGAAGAGATGAGTCTAACTTATGCGTTTGCAGCACTGGGGTCCTCAGTCTAAATCCCAGCCAGAACACCATTTGCATGGAATGTGCTTGTTCTTCTTGTGCTCTCGTAGGTTTCCTTCCAAAGACCTGTTCAAAAGGATGGATGTTTGCCTTTTGCATGCACTACGTTTTTGCAATGCATGGTATTGGGGTACCCTACATTGGGCTGCAATGCACAGCTGACGGGAGGTGCGTTGGGGTGCTATTTAATAGTAAAGCAACACAACTAGTGCATGGTACCGCATAATAGGTGTGCTCTAAACGCTTGGTTATGTGCTCTCAGTGCAATGCTATAGTGTGACCAATTATAAGGGCACATTCACACCTATGTGTGTGCATTGTCATGCCAGCTGCAATGCATGCCCATACTCATGAATGGGCCCATACTCAGTAAAGCACAGCATAGAGCAGAGTTATGAAATTTCTGCATCACCAGCATCCCTGCTACAAAGCTCAGTGTACTGTTGCAGGGAGTACGGGGATGCCGTATTTTAGAAAACACCAGGGGTCCATCTCTCCAAATCTCTAAAAGAAAGAGAGAAGCCGGAAAGGCCAAACTTTTTTTGGGGGGGAGGAAGAAAGAGCAAAAGTTTTTCTTTTTAATCACTACGTTGGGAAGTTGTGCTGCATTTCGATCCAGTGGTGTTTTCTAATGACTTGCTGAATTATTAAGTTCATGGGAAAAGAACAGGCAATGACCTGGCGAAGTTATAGCAGTATTAGGACTCATTTTCTGCAGTGGACGTAGAAAGTACAGAGACAAGCTGGAGGGTACTCTGGGACCTCCTCGTCACCTTGCCAGCTTTACTAATGAGCAAAGCAGCGTGAAATGCTTCTACATATTTTATAATTGCAATAGCATTAAATGAAAGTCTTTTATAGCATACCGATGACTCCCTCCATGATAATTATCTCTCCCTATTTAGAAATAACACCTACACAAACCACATTTCTATCAGCGAGCAGTAATCAGCTAGATCATGTATTAACCCCTCGTTAGGGTATACCTAGCTTGTAAACCCCACAGACGTCCACGGAACATCTGATGTGTGCAACAAGACAGGTCCTTTAAAGGAACAGTCCACTAATATAAGTATTTGATTGCAATACCCTGACCACCATCATAATTCATCCAGGATTGTCTCTTAGATTTGATAGGATTTTGCTGTCTCTTGCCTGTGCTTTCCACTTTGAGATCTCCACGCTATAACTTGTTGTGTTTAAATATTAATAACTGCCCAATCTGTGATGTGTATGAAGACGAATAGCGATATATCGGGTGGCCAATCATAAACTCTGAATCCATAGACTCTCTCTCATAGAAGTATTTGTTTGGGGGCTATAGTCCATTAGTCCTTTCTAATTGCTTTTATGTTACAAATAATCTCATGCTCAGACAATGATTTTTACTGGCAAACTCTCAGATTTACTGATATAAACTGCAGTAAGTGACCCTGGAGCAGATTTCCTAACATGTAAGCTTAGCTAAGGTGACAGTGTTCACTGTGAAAGTCTGATCAATTGTAGGGGGATTTGAGAAAGCAGAGCTTCTCCCTGCATGTTAAAAGTACTTGGTGTTCTGGGAACTTTTGGGGTCCTATGTCTAAACAACTGGGAGAGCTATTCCCCCTGTGAATCTCTGTAAACATTCATTGTGTAAAAATAGAGGCAAAAAACGAACGTTTTTGGTAAATTTTCTTTTCAGGTTGAATGCAACATTCAGAAAATACCACATTATGGCCACTAAATGGCGCTGAGGAGCATAAGAAATCAATACTTTTCTTTTCAGGTCAAATGTAATGTAATACTGTAATATGGCCACTAGATGGAGCAGAGGAGCACAGAGAATAAATACTTCTTTCCTATGCTAAAAAAAACCCATGGAGGCTGCCATGGCTGGCTGTCATGCCAATCCTCTTGCCTCAATGGAACAAGTATGTAGATAAGGACTCCCACTTTTCTGGTCTGCATACTTATCCCTGGTCAGTGGCACTGAAACCAGTGAAGCCAAGGGGTCAGTATAACAGCCAGGCAGCTAGTATTTTCCCAAAGAGGTCAGCATTGGTATCCTTATTATTTTTCTTATGACAGGTGTCCTTTAAGAATAAAATAGACGGAATCACACAAGCACAGAATGTGTTCTTAGCCTTGGGCACAACACACCCATAAAGCAGCGTTCATTCTTGGAATGTATTCATAGATTAAAGACCTGTTAAACTCTGTTACACAATTGCGGCAATAGGTTCTATGGTGTCAGATCTCACTTTCACTTTGATATGGGCTGACAATGCTCCTTGACACGTGCCGTGTATTCACCATATTGGCCAGAAACAACAGCACATTTACATATCCATCCAAATTTCTACGCACCCAGGCGATACAAATTGTACAGGCCTACATAGGCAACTGATGACAGTGTGATTACACAGAACACCCAGCAATACAATGCAACTCAATGGGGAGGAGGTTGGACACCACATGACTGAAAATGGCGCTACAACTACCTACAACTACATGCAGTTGAGGCATTACTAGGAAACAGAAGATTCTGGAGCTGAGACATTGGCGCTGGTATCTTTGAGCACTGGAAGGCCAGGTCTTCTGTGCATTGGATGCTGGCGCATGAGACCTCAATATGCAAAAAAGGGGTTACATTTAAACTAGGCAGGATTAGTGTTAGGGCTAAACTAGGAAGGGTTAGTGTTAGGGCTAAACTAGGAAGGGTTAGGGCTAAACTAGGGAGGGTTAGTGTTAGGGCTAAACTAGGGAGTGTTAGTGTTAAGGCTAAACTAGAGAGGGTTAGTGTTAGGGCTAAACTAGGGAGGGTTAGTGTTAGGGCTACAGAGTGGGCGAGTGTGATTATTACCGGGAGGGTTACTATTAGGGTTACATAAAGGAACAGTGTTAGGGTTACAGGGAGGGTTAGTGTTACGGTTACATAGAGGGTTACAGAGAGGAATAGTGTTAGGATTATAAGGAGGGTTCGTGTTAGAAATACAGGGAAAGTGACTGTTAAGGTTACAAGGAGAGTTAATGTTAGGGTTACAGAGAGGGAATGTTTAGGGTTGCTTGAAGGGTTAGGGTTACAGTGAGGGTTACTGTTGGGGTTACAGGAAGGCTTAAGTGCTAAATTTGACTTACAGAAATAATTTATGCTAGGATTGGAGTTACAGACACAGTTAGTGTTAGGGTTACAGACAGGGTGTTAAGAGGGAAAGTTGGTGTTAGAGTTACGGTTACAGAGAAAATTAGTTACAGGAAGGGTTGGTATTGGGGTTACAGGGTCAGTCAGGGTTATAGGGTTGGGTTACATATTAGATTAACTAGTATTAATGAGGATTAATACTAGAATTACAGGGGAGTTAGTGTTAGGGTTACAGAGAGGATCTGTGTTCGGGATAAATGAAGAATCATGCTTATTGGGTTTGGGTTTTAGAGAGGGTTTTTGTTAGAGGGAGAGTTAGGGTTCCAGAAAGAGTTAGTGTTAGGATTGGAGTTACAGGCAAAGTTAGTGTTAGGGTTATGGGGGGGGGGGGGGGGGGGGGGGGGGAGCCGAAAGAAGAGGAGGGTGGGGTAAGGGGTAGTGGAGAAAATTAGGAAGTAGAA
>NW_017306270.1:5150043-5185636 GCF_000935625.1 Nanorana parkeri | reverse complement strand
TGTTTGGGTTGGCGATAAGGGGAAATTTGGTGGTGTGGTTTGGGGGGGGGGGGGGGGTTAGGACTGGGTTTTCATGGAAACCTAGAACAGGTGTTAGGGTAACAGAGAGGTTTATTGTTGTAAATACAGAAAGAGTTAGTGTTTGGTTTAGGGATATGGGGAGGTATAGTGTTAGTGTTGGGGGTCACACTAAGGGTCAGTATTAGTGTTTGGGATACAGGAATGGTTACATCCCACTGACTGACAGCAGAAGTAAGAGCAGGGAGGAACACCTAAAGCACCATGGGGCTGCAGAGATTTAGCCCCACTTCCTGTCCAGGTGGCAGATGTCGGACAGAACAGGAAGTGAAGTCAAATTGCAACAGGCATAGGGACAGCACTGGGCATAAGTGTTAACCCTTCTTCAATCTACCCAAAAAGATAATGAAGATGGTCATTGACTGGTTGCTATGGGTTACCGTGCCTTGTTTTATCGAATACCCCCAACAGATAAAAATAAATCTTACACGGCAGAATGTTGGGGTATCTGTTCTTGTCCTTGTTCTCGTCTCTGTTGGCCATTTCGAAGGATCCTTGAGGATTTCCCATCTGCAATGACTGAGGAAAATCAAACAAATGAGTGTCGCTATGTGTACGACGAAGAGAGTGCATCAAGGCATGAAATTAGATTATACAGAGTGCGCTCGATCACATTCACAGCACATCTTAATGTGAGTCACGGAGCGCAGCGCACAGTGAAGACAGGATAACAAGGAGCAGATGCTGGTAATGCTACCTGTACCCGCTAATGAGTCCAACTCCGGCGGGAGGAAAACTCACGGCTGGTCACAGATCACGTGGAGCCTAGTGCCTAATGTCTGTCAGCAGCCCCAACGGACACAGAGCTGTACTCACATGACACTTTAGAGCCCTTTGCTCCCGCTCCCACCGGCAGCTACATAAAAGAATTTGTAGGGATAATGGAGCTGGGCCAACACAGACAGTGATTAGACACTCCCAAAAGAGGAGGGGGCTATGACTTGCAAGGAGGGAGGGAGCTGAGCTTGGGAATTGACTGGTCAATTTTAATAGCAGTTTTAAAGGCGCGTTGCAATAAAAAATCATTTATGGAAGGTAAAACACTGCAGGTAAGCATTACATATTTTTTTCTGTGCTTTTACCTGCATTTTATTTTAAGTTGGTGACAGGGTCTCTTTAAACTAATACTGCTTTGTCATGTGATCAGTTAGCACTTTCGCTGGAAGTAGAAGCCTGGTCACGTTGAAGTGCAAGGAACTGTGCAGTATGCAAAGCTTTGCAAGGGCCCACTGGAATTTAGGGGCCCATATATATTAGCTGTGGGTTGGGCAGGTGCTGGGACCCACTCCTGCTGGCATGCTGACCCAAAAACTGCTCACTTCTAGGTGAGAAGTGGGAGGCATTCTTCATAATACGCTACCCATGCTCCCAGTTTATTGTATCCAAGTGGTATCGGGCAGTGAAAACCTCCTTCACTTCCTGCATGACCAGAATGCTTCTACCATTTCCTCCTCGTAGCGTATGGACAGGAAATGAAAAGGCTGTCCGCTGGGTGACCATGGCTGCATATAATGAACCATGAGCGTTCACGGTATCAGAAAGGTTGCTTTCCGTCAGCATCTACCTATACATTAGAAAATAAGTGTTTGCACATAGGCAATAGTTGAAAGCCGGATCCAGCAACTGTTAATACATGGGGGCCTTTGGAGACTATGTCCGCTACACTATCTTCCAACTACGGGTCAGCCATGGGCACCAAGGTACCTGGGCACTGAACAAAGAAGCAGAGGGATTTTCCCATGAGGTCTACAGCCGGATGTGTTAAAGGGAACCAGTACTGGGAGAAGTCAGGGGCTGCCATCATTGATCTCCCAGGCAGGCTCTGGCTTCAGTACCAGATGACAAAGTCAGAACTTCTGATTTGCATTCTTGTTCCAGGTCATTGTGCTAGGAAGTACTAAAGCACCTGGGTTGTCAAGACAACCAGGCAATGAGCATGCTCAGGACTGGTTCCCATCATAGCCTTTCAGTGGATGTTTCCGTTAGGACCCATTTACATGTCTCAAAGCACTAAAACGCAGGCATTGACCCACCATTACCACAACACACCTGCTCTATAAGTGCCTTTTGCAATAAATTGTGCTGCAATGCAAACCAACGCATTGTACACAAGAGTCCAACACACTGCAATAAGCCACTGCACATGCACCGTGCACTGTGGTTTTTAAAAGGGGTCAACTATGTTTTTTCATCCATTGTGGTGCATTGGCAGCCCATTCATAATAAACAGGGACCCCGTTCATAGTAAATGGCAGCTCATCCATAATGAATAGACAGGTTAACTTGTGCCATAAGGCAAGTTGATGCTTGTGCATGGCCTATGTGTGAATGGCCCTTGATGTTCTTCTTGCTAATATGTATATCTCGCAGCTTGTGGACTGTAAAGGGCTAAAGGGGGAATGTAGACCAAAGCAAGCTGGATAGACGCAAGTGATGCTCCAGATTTCTAGCACAGTTTCTGATTAAGGGGCCCTTTGTGCCGTGTTCTGAAGTAATTACATACTCTGAGGTTATGGCACAAGGAGATCTCTGAGCCGGTTCTATGCAGAATATGAAGGATCATAGCACATTGCTAAGGAGATGATTGTGTTGGGTCCCTCTGCTTTTTGGACTCAGGAGAGGACAGGAAGATATCTCCCCGTCCTTTGTTCTTAGGGTGATAGCTGCCTGTTTATGATCCATGACACTGTGAATAAGTTCAGCCTAATGTAAATAATCTTATCAGAGTGTGTTAATGTTTTCCTTTCTATGCATGGTTTCCAGTTAAATATGTACTTGTGGAATATTTGCATGTGTCGGGTCTGCCCCTGGTTGTGCCTTAACGATGTCTCAGCTGATTGTTTGCTTGACATCAGCAGGCAATGTTCTGTCTATAATGGACTCAAACACCCACAATGCTCTTAGTAGACCATGTGATCTAGCCTGCCAAGGCTCTATAGCTGGCCATGCACACTTCTCGTTCAGCCCTGCGGATTCGTATAACCTCACATGGGCCCATTTCCTTTTTTGATGAGGCTACCTACAGACATGGGTGGCATGTATCATGTGTATAGTCCCTCCCATCACCTCATTGTTTTCCTTCCTCACCAAGATGTCCATCCGCACTGCAATGTATATGGGAGGTATACCCAGAATAAAGCAAAGAGCTCCACAACAGAATACAGACTTACGTTATACTCCTCCCGAAAGAGCTTCCCATCGTCAGCTGATCTTATCCTGATCTCCTCCTCCAACCTCTCCACCGGGATAGGGAAGTAGGTCTTGCTAACAGTGGGGGAATTGCTGATTAACAACACTCTCTGCTGCTCTGTAGAAAGAATAAAAGAAAAAAAAAACATTAAAAGGGTGTCTATGGTCAAAAGCTAAAAATAAATCTGTATTTCTATACTGAATTTCCATAAGTTCTATCTCACTTCTAATAAACATATCCACGTAGCCATCGAGAAGTTTCTTATTAAAGATCCCCATAGGATGTACTTCCTCAATGCACTGACACAATGTCACTCAGCCCTAGGAATATGCACTTGGAGTCACCACTCTAAGCCTGCCGTGACGTCTGAACTACAACTCAACATCTGAACAATGTGACATTATCATTGCTTGCTGGAAGCAATGCATGATGGAATATGTAGCCTGAAGGAATGGAGATTGCATTACATCAAGCAGCAGGGAAAGAGACGCAAAGCACACTGGGAATCCAGGAAGTTGATGAAAGTGATGGGCAGATGGAAGGCAGCACTCACTACATGAAAGGGATTTTTTTCAAGTAAACTTTGATTGTATTATAAAAAACACCTCCAGTATGTATTCCTATTACAATGCTGGTGTTATAACAGGAGAGGATGTGCTGGGACTTTACAACTCCTTTAAAGTATGATTATAGGCAAAACGTAAAAGAAAAAAAAATCATAAAATGGTGAGGGGGGTAGAACCCCTGTTTTTATTACTGTATGTGTCTCCGTTCAGGAGCTTCACTCTCTCCAATTGTAGATCACCCATATCACGGGCAATGAAGGATGAAACCAAAATATGGAGAACAGGAATAGAAGGGAAATCTTCAAATGGATACTCTTTATTCTGTGACAACTGTCTAAGAGGGGATTTCCATCACATTTGAAAGATATCCTCTCACTTCCTGTTGAGTCTACAGGACAGGAAGTTTATGGATATTCCAATAATGAGACACAGAAAACAAACTGACAGCAGTTCTAGCCTTCACACACTATGCTTTTATGGCAGGAGAGACAAGACTTGGGCATCCCTACCCTTCAAGTACTTAAAATCTATCTATCTATCTATCTATCTATCTATCTATCTATCTATCTATCTATCTATCTATCTATCTATCTATCTATCTATTAAAATGCAACCAGATTGGTTCCTCTGAGCACCACAGACACTTTCCTTTTCCATCAGCTTCCTATCTGAAAGTCTGTTACTTCTGCAAAGGACAGGTTCTCTCTGATGTACTTTACACGCAAAGTTGAAAGTGACAGATAAGCTTTTTCCACGCTATTCTTTTCTTGTGGGAAAAGGTGAGCATGTGTTATTTCTGCTAAGTTGTATCAGCTCCGTGAAGATGTGAATAGGGAGCCCTCTGCACATGGGTAACACTCCGCACATGGGGAGCAGTCAGTACATGGGGAGTAGTTAGTACATGGGGAGCAGTCCGCACATGGGGAGCAGTCCGTACATGGGGAGCAGTCCGTACATGGGGAGCAGTCAGTACGTGGGGAGCAGTCAGATCGTGGGGAGCAGTCAGTACGTGGGCAGCACTCTGCACATGGGAAGCACTCAACACATAGGAAGCACTCTGCACATGGGGAGCACCCTGCACAGGCGGAGCATTCAGCACAAGGGGGGCACCTTACACATGGTAGGTATTCTGCACATGGAACATTCGTAAGCTGAAACCTCCTTCGAGCTATTAAAAGTACACTTCAGTCAACAGTGAGGAGTAAAGGAAATCAGTCAGGAGACAAATACGTAGTCTGCAATTGCAATTCTCACCTTCTGAAAATGCAACTTGCCTGAATTCTCTGTCCCCAATATTTTCAGTAGTCAGTGACCCAAAACACATATAGAAATGGAGATATGAGTATGGCGTATAGAGATAAAATGATGACATGTCCCTGTTTTTAGTCTGGCTATATGCTTGTTCCAGATCAGTGACTCCGAAGCAAGGAGGAAAAACACAGTTAGGCAACTAGCATCCCCATAAGGTGGTCAGCAGTGGCCACATTCTCTAATGACAGGTGGACATTAAACCTTGAGATGCATACAGGACAGACAACCAACCTGTTTGGGGCTCCACTTTTCAATTGCCAACCTGCCTTAGAAGTCTGAATGTGACTGCCAATGTAAGAAGCAGAAATAGAGTACATTAAAACAGCACAGACTTACCAAAGTACACTCTTAGGGGTCTATTTCTAAACAATTCGCAGAGCCCTTTACCCTGCGGATATCAGTGAGCATTCGTTTTGTGCAAATAATGGCAAAAACAAATGTTCTTATATTTTCTTTTTAGGTCAAATGTATTGTGATGTAATGCTACATTATGGCCTATAGATGGAGCTCCACATGCAGTATTACTTCACAATACATTCGACCTGAAAAGAAAATATATCAAGAAAGTTCAGTTTCGCCATTATTAGCACAAAAAGTACGTTCACAGATATTCACAGGGCAAACAGCCCTAGTAATTGTTTATAAATAGACACTTATGTGACCCTGTCAGGTGCTCTCTGGAATCATGCTGCAGGGGATCACTGAGAACTCAGATTACGGAGAAAACATCAACGTAGTTGCATTGATTGCTGGATAACAATGGTTGCTCACCTATTGTGTAGGTAGAGCATGTCAAAGTGTTGATCTGTCATACAATGTACAGGGTGTCCCATGTTCTGTGTCCCTCTGCAGGAATTATAAGTATGTGTTACCAGTTTAGTTATTCATATGCAGAAGGCAAAAGCAGCCTTGTTTAAATTCCACACCAGATTCCTTCAGGATAAAAACAGACAACACAAGTGCTGACACGGTCTGTAGAATCCACTACAAGACGAGGTCAGGGAAATACCGATAGTTTTTAAACCATATTGGGTCTGTCTGTGCAGGGTCTGATTCATCCAGGTCAGGTCATGGAAGACCTAGTTGTATTTGGTCACTTTCAGCTGAATTTGTTCTGTAATGTTGAAGATATTTCATCACTCGTCCAATCGGCTTCCTCATTCCTAATGAGTGAATGAATTAAGTAGGGACGCACCGATACTGATACTAGTATCGGTATCGGTGCCAATACCGAGTATTTGGGCAAGTACTCATGATTCGATACCTTCCCCAATACCAGAACTTCAGTGCAGTGCAGTGCCATAGGGGAACATCGAGACGGCTTCCTGGGCAATCAGGAAGCTGGTTGGCGAGTAATGACAAGCCTCCCGGCTCCATGCTGAAATAATGCTGAAAATATTGGTACTCGTACTCGATGTAAAAAAACGGTATCGGTGCATCCCTAGAATTAACGCATGCAGTGGGACAACCCTCGCATTGCAAGGGGTAGCTGCTCGTTTTGGTCTAAGGGCCAGACTAAAGAAGATATACTCACCTGATCCTCAGTCCTGCAGCAGTCAGCTCTCCTCCCCTCTGCTCCAGCTGTGGTATGTCCCACGGTGTCCTCACATCTAATGATGGTCAATGGATATGCCCTTCTTAAACCCAGGCAAGAAAAGGCTGTGGGGACTAGCAGCCTGGCATGACCAAGGATTGGCCGAGTATATCTCCTTTAATCAAGCCCCTAGACCATAACGAGCAGTTAACCCTTGCAGTGCAGGGGTAGCCCCACTGCAGGGGTTCATTTTGTTCAAGGAAAGTGGCAATAAAAAGCCCCAAATAAATACATGAAAAACAAATAAAAACAAAAATACCCTGCAAAAAGGACGGGAACCAAGATCCCCAGCAGGAAGCTTAGGTCCTAACTACTTGACACTAGGCAAAAAACTGAGCTCCCTCTAGCTGTTAGGGGGTTTAGCCACTGTCAGGGGGCCGCCCCTAGGCTGAGCTTTGTTTGGTGCCTAGTGTCCTACTCCTGAAGGTGGCGCTATATATCCCACTTAGTCAAGATTTAAGATCTTCGCTGTGTCCTTCAATAAACGAAAGAGAAAACTATTTATATTTTTTTTGTCTTTGATAAAAATAATACCTGGTGATCCTGCCATGAAAGCCCATGTTCAGAGAACTCCTGTTATAGGGTGACAACGTATTGCCCTGTCTCATAATTGTGCCCCTGTGTTGTCATGCAGTCATGTGCTCTCAACGGAGGCTGCGTCAATGCACATTCCGCAGGAGGGTAGTCGCCATCGGGAAATACCATGCAGCCATCTGTGGAGTCCATGTAACAGTAACTGCAAAGAAGCTGCGGGAGATCAGCAGCACTGAGATGCAACACAGGGTGGAAAAAAGTGAAAACAACAGGTATATTCACAAAAGGGTGAAGAGTTTGGAGAAGGCAGGAGAAGTGAACAATCTAGGACAACGTAGCTGAACTGGAAAGTGAGCTGAATTGTAGAATCTTTCACCCTTTTGTGAATAACCCTGGAAGTGTTTATCATACATAGCACTTAAGCAAATCAAATTTCATTCAGTTAGGGATTACATCCGCTTTAAACCAAATGTTTAAAGGGTAACCTGTAAAGTGCTCCCGGGAGACGGGAGTGTTGTATTTCCCCCCACCATTTGGTCTGATATTGAAATAAAGGGATGTGGAAAAAAGGAATTCATATATTGGATACTATAATTTATAACCGGCTTCCAGCGATCAGAAGATTTATCACGCTAGAGGTCCTTTAAGGAGAAGAGACTCAGAAACAAGCAGCGCCCCTTGAATTAGGAAGTGTACTATTTCCTTTCTGATTCCTACTTCCTGTGTAAGCCGCAAAGATGAAATGACGCTTCATAGAAGAGGGGCTTTCCACGTTCCCTTGAGATATGGCCGATCCCTGCTTGAGACCCTTTGTTAGTACAAAGAGGACGATATCCATAGCTGGAGGGTGGAAGATGGAGATACAAATGGTGTGGATGGTGTACAAGCATACAGGTGAGCTGACCATAAAGAGGACCTGTCACTAAAGCAAAGACAATTTCAAAGTGCAGTTAGAGGGAAAGAAAATGGACATACAATGTACCACCCAAGCCTTAAGATCTTGTTAGGATAATCAAAGTTCAAGTCTATTTTACAACTGATACTGAGATCTGCAAGCACAGTACAGATAGGGTTAAGTATGGTAAACATTAACAATTATAACATTAGCGTGCGCTTGCTAGAAAAACACAGGAGGAGAGCAAAGTTTCACACCCCAATAGAGTAAATATAAATCTTATAGAAAAATGGTTTAACCCAATTTCAGGTATGCAAAGGCCCAAAAGGGGGGGGGGGGGGCTTTTTAGAAACACTCTAGCTCTCACAATATTTTATATAAAAAAGGAATTTATTGTTCATACAAAGGATAGCACAATAAATTACATTGGTCTTAAGTATATTGATGTACGATTAAGCAGATGGAGTTTTTCTTAGGATACCCCAACATGTTTCGCCTGAACGAGGCTTCTTCAGGAGGATATTAATTCCTAAAGAAAGAGCTTACTGTGGACCAGTCTGCGAGAGGCCACCCACATGGATAAAAGATAAGAAAACCAGATCCGTCAATCTGTAGCACCACTCTGGGGAGGTCGTGTCAGAAGGCAAATCGCAGCAGGAGTAGAACAAGAGGAGGCGACAGCGCGTCATTTTTGTTGCCAAGGATACAGCTTATTGTGTCCATCAAAATATGCCCCTCCAATACTGCGTTTGTACTTACCCGCCTTGTTCTTGCTTCGTTTCCCTAGTCTCATGAGTGTATGTCTCAGACCAAAATCCCACGCTGCCATTTATAAAAAATGTAATCGGCCCATCGATGATGTTGTGCTTCCTCTTGCACCCGAGTCATACACTCATCTGTTAAAAAAAAGTATTTCCTCTCGAGATCTCGTGAGGTTTTGGGTGGGAAGGTCTTTTTTTTTATGCACAGATAAGTGTATTGGCACACAGCGCATGCACGCGATGAGGCGTATGATGTCATGTTGTACATCTCCCACATGCACCATGCCCCAATACATTTATTCAGTCCTTAAAGGAGAACCTTAAAGTCCTTAAAGGAGAACTATGGGGTCAGTGCTTTTCCCCATAGTTCTCCCCAGGGTCACGGGAGGACATAAACTAGCGTCCTCCCGTGACCCAAAGCTCAGTATACTGCGAGCTACAGCTCGCGGTCTACTGAGACCGCCGCAGCCGGGACGGATCCCGACATTACTGTCTGGACCCACCCAGCTGCGTGAATGACAGCTGGCTCTGCCTATCTAGAGGCAGAGCCAGCTGTACCCTCACCCTCCCCTGTCCGTTCCGCCAGTCAGCGCTGGAGGATCGGACAGGGGAGGGGGGAATTCCTGCAGGGAGCCATGAGTGACAGTCCCCACTCTCTGCAGGGACAGGATCAAGAAGTGAGCGAGCGACGGTATGCGTTCGCTCACTTCCCAATCTATTGAGCCGACGTGTGACAGTTTCATTGTCACACATTAGCTCCAACTATGAGGCTGAGTGATTTTCACTTACCTCATAGTTCTCCTTTAACTCAATTTAGGAACTAGATTCCCCCGGAAGGCAAGGGTGACGTAACTTTCTCATGGGACATCTGTGAGTCCCTGGCTATGTCACCAGTGCCTAAAAAGAAAGAAAGTGGAATCACATTAAAGGTAATCAAATCTTTTTTTTACACATCTAATGACACTTAGATGATTTTACATAAGCATAAGAGATGAATGCTGATGTAAAATTTAGTAGAAGGGAGTATGGGCCCACTTCAAGCAATATTTCAATATTTTTGTGCAAGAAATACACTTTATGCTGTCCCCCAAACTTATCAAAAGGCATTTCAAATGATTCATATGCAAATACTGACTTTCAGTTTTGAATGTCAATGCTCTGGCACACCCCCTTGCATTAAGATTGGTTAGAGCAAGAGCAATGGGGGGCAGGTGGAAGGATGAGGCACCTGGCAGAGCTCAGACTTTGTGATTGGAGGCATCCTTTACGTACTGACCACCCTGGTACAGGGCACTGTTGACATATGGAACGTCAGGCACCTCTAGATGCCCACTTGCCAAGTGTATCCCAGGTTTTATTTCGGCTTACTTCAGTCGGGCAGATGCATTAAAGTACTTTATGAGCTTTGTACAGCAATGTACAGCCTTCTGGAAACAGAGTATAGGTCAAGGAATACAGGCAGAGTTCTAATAAAAACTGAAACTGGCGGGGGCGGGTTGAAGCAGTATTCAATTCAGTTGCAGACTGAAGTAGAATTACTCTTGAAAGCTTCCTGAAACTTGTAAATGCTTTCTTTACACGTGGTCCTTACGCAAGCTACAGCCTGTGTGAACAAGGTCATAGGGAGCCATATGTCCTATCTATTCAAGGACTGATCACTTCTGATTAGGGTGATTAGGGCGATCGAGCTACTAAAAATCACCCATCTCGGTGTAACCTAAAAGGGAAGCGGGTATTAATGTCTGGCTCTGACCTCAGGGGTTCACTTGAAAACAACCCCCCCCCTATTGGTATACCTTAGTAGAAAACATTTAGCTCCGTGATTATACAGCTTACTAGGTATGTGTCTCAAGACAGTCCAACAGATAGGAACGGCTCAAAGTTGAGCCTTCACCCCTGGGTGCATTGGTGGAAGTAGAATTGGAGAGTATAAGTAAAGTTCACCTGTCCGATAGCCACAACAGGTAGTAAGAGGAAATCCCTCCAAAGAAAGGGAAATTTCTAGTGGTCAGCAAAGCCAGTGTCCTCATTGGAAGATTTCCCATCTATTCCCGTTCTGATGACAACCCAAAATGTGGGATTCCCTTTCATTCTCACTTTCAGTAATAATGGTCACCAGGACAAACAGGGGGGGCTTTTCCTAATAGAGACAGCAGTAAAAACCTGACCGGTGTTCTAAACCCTCTCCACTTTACCCGAAAAAAAATAAAAACAAAATGGCTTCAGTTGCATTTTAAAGTGACATTAAACCCTCAGATTTTTTAACATAAAACAATACTGTAATGTGCGCCTTACTGTAATCCATGGTAGTTTCCCTTCTCTTTGCTGCTCTTCCTTTTAAATCTGTATCAGTTCTCATGCTCTGCAGAACTTCTGTTTTGCAGCAGACTGCCTTGTCTCAGGAATGGATACACGGTGTCTGTGTATCCGTTTGTATAGGCTTGTAACCTGAGCCAGCACTACAGGAAGAGGCCCTGAGCTGAAAAGGGAAGTTCTCCCCAAGCATGAGAAGACATGAGGATTTAAAAGGAAGAGCAGCAAAGAGAAGGGAAACAACCATGGATTACAGTAAGGCACACATTACAGTATTGGTTTATGTTAAAAAATCTGAGGGTTTAATGTCACTTTAAGTTCTAAAAGATTGTAGCCACACTCCGGGATCTCTAACGTGCTGGTCAAGCTTCATGGTAACATATAGATCATGGATCCCACCAGGATCCTCATTCTTAGATATAGATCATCTCTCCGGTTATGATTCTTTGGAATGTGAATGTGTGTCTCAAGATGTTCTACTTGGTGAAGCAATCACTTCTGATACAAGTGGAATGCAATTGTTGTAAGAGGCAGAGAAAACAGCTTTACTTTGAAGGGAAAGTCTACCTAAATCAGCTCGGAGTACAGTAGGGCAAAGCTTGCTCCCCGATGGGACCTTACTGTTGTCCAAGACTCCTCTCCTTGGGTGCTGCTGCTCTTTAAAGTGAAACTCATAGATGTGATTTAATTTAGTCATGTAATACCTAACCACTTAAACACTCTCACCTGTATACCCTCTTTGGACCTCAGCAATTGTAATATTTCAGCTGTAGACCTACTGATATAGCAATACCTTATGAAAGAGGTATTATGGATTACATCATTAAAAATCCTTTGGCAGGTAAACAGTTAACACATATGCCTTTCAACTGTATATCGACGCTTACCCGGAGTTTCACTTTCGGTCGTTTTGTCGCATTTATACTTTAACCATTTTTATGTTTTTTGGGAGTTTAACTTTAAGCCTCTTTGATGGAATCATTATTAAAAGCAGCAATAGGCAGCCAATTGAACTCCAGCTGTGTTGGACTACAAGTATCCGCATGTCCTGCTTTGTAACCTAGCCGACCATATATACTCCATGTCTGATTGGCCGTGCTGACACTTGTAGTCAGGGCCAGATTGACATAAGGGATACTGGAGCGTGAGCTCCAGACCCACCACTGAAAATAGGCCCAGGATCACCTTGGTATGCCTGATGGCATTCCGGACCGGCTGGGCTGAACACATCTAGGCAGAGGCACCGGCAGCTCTCTGATCAAGCATATTAGGCGGCCACTCGCTGGAACCTCACAGGGCCACCTAATTAGAGAGCCTCCTCTGCTGCTTCACATCCGACCGACTGACAGCACCAGGCACATGATGCTCTTAATCCATCCCTGCTTGTAACACCTCCAGATCCAACAGATTAAAGGGTCAGTCTAACCAAAGCAGATATCAATTGCTTTATCACCCTATACAGCCATTACCGGTTCCAGCAAAGGTGTTTCACTGAGATCTCATTCGTACTGCTGAATTCTCTGCTATGTGAACGAAGAACCAGGAGTAGAAGCGAGAGCCACAAGAGGTGGCACTGGGAACTCAGGGCCACTGACATGACAAGTTAAAAAGAAACGGGTAATACAACTGGTTCATAACCATAAAGAACCGAAATTTCACATATGTGCGACTTTACCCCTGAAAAAAAATTTGCTAATCCTTCCCATTCTTTTTTTTTTTTTCTACTCCCTATTCCCATTCTGATAGAACTGTCTATACTGTTAGGAAGAGGGCTGATCACAGGCAAACATTCATATCCCCAAAAGGAATCCCCAGGACTGATAGGACTACAGACACCCCACACAATGGAAGATGGATGAATTTCAGTGAAAAGTCCCTTTAAATACACTGTGCTGAAATATTCTTAATGACTGAATTATGCACGCAGAGACCCAGTTCCTTTTCCTGTGAGAAAGTCACACAGGCTGAACTTGATACATTGAAGAAAGAAAAGAAAAAAAAGAAAAAGTACGAGCTGCATTACTGCCTTGGACAGTACCTTGTTCTTCCAAGATCCCGCTCTTCTTGTCCCCGGAGCTGACGTCGGCTTTACGGCTTTTCCTGGACCTTAAGAAATGGAAAGCACGGCCTTTTAGCATTCTACCTGCACCATGAACGTCTTCTGATAGAGCAAATACAGGAAGTGTCTTTCTCATATGGTTAAGTTCCTGTTACACTGACAAAAGTTTAACGCTTTGCAGTATGAATCAATGCCAGCAAGACTCATGCTCATATTTTCCTGTTCTGCGGCCGCAGTGCATGTGACCTGTCACTCAGCCGGTGACTGTACATGGCTAAGAGGTCAGTAGGTTTGCCAATGACACTGGGATCTCAGTAGGGACACTGAAGCTGAACTCCAGCAGATATAAAGGATACAAGGTAATGTTGCTCTGTATTCAATAAAGTGACCCTGAGCTAAATAGAAAAAATAAGCCAAAACTCATGCCTGACACAAGAAGAATTTCAATACTGACCTCTCCTGCTGCCCATGAGGGCGAATGCCCACTGTCCACCTTCATCCGTGAGTGACCGACACTTCCGGAAGGGTCAGTCTCCTGGGTCACCCGCAGTACTCAATGGTATCTCCTGCTCATCTGCATGTCACTACAGGACACAGTGGTGCAGGAGTGACCAATGAGTGCTGCAGGGGGGCGCAGGAGATCCACACTCCTGAAAAATGGATTCACAACTCCCAGCAGACTTTGGTGGACTATTCCTCAACAATGGAGATCCGGTCAGCAGTGTGGGCAGCAGACGAGGTCAGTATCATTCTTCTGTTGCACGGTATGAGTTTTGGACATTTGTATATGACAGGTTCACTTTAATACGTTACTATATGTGTTTTTTCAAAAGCAAGCAGTGTAAGAGCCTAAATCTCGTCCCTGTCAACACACTTCCTTATTTGGCCCGCTGAAAGCTGCACTGCCTCTCCATTGAATGTCTCCCAGCCAGGCTCTTCCTCTATTCATTCCTATGTAAATGCAGAGCATTCCCCCAGCACTAGATGTCCTCAGTTTGTTGGCCAGCATCATTCAACCCACTTCCTCTGAGCCCAGGTCATCATGGACCCACCCTCAGCCTGTAATTGGACAGTGAAAGTAGAAGCAGCACAGTGATGAGCCCTGTCACTCGGCTTTCTCCTACTATCAACATGTCTCTTGTCAAAACATGCACTCATTGGCTCCTTTTGCTGCTTCTTCCTCTCACACTCCAGCCCTGCTGTAAAGGTACTGCAAAAGGCCGATACCAGGTCGAATTCAGGTACTTACACGGCTTGCATTTAAAAAACACAAAATACATTATATCAGGATACATTTTACCCTTTGCTCACCCCTCCCTTTGGAACAAAAAAAAATCCCTATCTAAAAGCCCTTTTTTACTTACCTTAAGCCGTAGTCATGTGACACCACAGCTTTTCTGTTTACTTCTAGTCCTTCTTCTGTTGTCCACCTGCATGATGTGGACACTTCTTATTGGATGTCCATCCTACTCAGGATCCAGAGGAAGACTGGCATCAGTGGAGGAGAGTAATGGGGACCAGCGAACTCAGGCGCCATTGCACTGCTGAATTTGCAGTCCCCCCACCCAGAAACAGCAGCGATGAGGGACTTGGAGGGTGGCTTAGGTAAGTATATCTGACTTCACAAGGTATGGGTTATGGGTGGATGGGCTATGGGTGGATGGGTTATGGGTGGATGAGCTATAGGTGGATGGGTTATGGGTGGATGGGCTATGGGTGGATGGGTTATGGGTAGATGGGTTATGGGTAGATTGGTTATGGGTGGATGGGCTATGGGTGGATGGGTTATAGGTGGATGGGCTATAGGTGGATGGGTTATGGGTGGATGGGCTATGGGTGAATGGGTTATGGGTAGATGGGTTATGGGTAGATGGGTTATGGATGGATGAGCTATAGGTGGATGGGTTTTGGGTGGATGGGCTATGGGTGGATGGGTTATGATTGGATGGGTTTTGAGTGGATGGGCTACGGGTGGATGGGTTATGGGTGGATGGGATGGAGGGGTCGGAAAAAAAAATTGTTTTTGCCTGGAGTGGGGCTTCAATGATATATTCATGATTTTGTGTCTTTTATATCAACTTAGAGTTCAGCTTTAAATCCTCACTCAGCCGCTCATTACTGGCCCCAGATCGCCCTCTGAATCGATCAATACAACAATATTTACACACTCCAGGTAACTGCAACATTTTGGAATGTGGAATATCCCTCACACAAGCCTGCTGACTTGTAAATCCTGTCTTTGTGCCAGTGAATACACACCCCTCATTGCATAACCTAAGCCTAACTATTAGAAAGAACGATTACCTTAAAAGGTACCCAGCCAGGATAATAAGCGCAAAACAAACCAGCAACGGTACCAGGACTGATGTCAGCAACGACGAGGTATCATGCTGCGTGGATTCTGTAGTATCTAAAAATAAAAAATACAATTAATTATAGAGTAATTCCAGACGACATGTGGAATCATTCAAGAAGCTGTCAATGTTATTATGTAAACAATGCCTAAAAGAAAACTACGGGGTAACCTTTTCATCCCAACGTGTCACGGAAGGACATACACTAACCTCCTCCCGTGACCCAAAGCTCAGTATAATGCGGGCTATTGCCTGCTATATGCTGAGAGCGCCGCAGCCAGGACGGATCATGGCAATACTGACAGCGGGCTCTGCCTATCTAGGGGCAGAGCCCGCTAAGCCGGCCCCCTCACCCGTCTGTTCCTCCAGTCAGTGCTGGAGGATCGGAGAGGGGGGAATCCATGTGGGGAGCGGTGAATTACTATGTTTTCGCTCACTTCCTGATTTATAGAGCCGACCTGTGATAGTTTCAATGTCACACGTCGGCTCTAACTATGAGGATGAGTGGAAATCACACCTCATGGTTCTCCTTTAAAGGCTTGCTGTCCAGAGCAATTTGTTGATAAAATCAGAATTTTTGCTAGTAAAACAGCCTAAAACACACAAACAATTATATATTTTCTGACAGCAGGGGCCCTGTAGAAAAAAAAAAATGCTAGTTGTAATTTTTTCATACCGCACAATATTTGCGCAAATGTTTATATAACCAGTATTTTTAGGATGAAATACACTAAAATGATATTTAGTACACAGAAACAAAATAGAATACCCACTTTTTTGGTGAAATCTAAACGATGGGGTAACCTGGGGTAAATAGGCACCAAACATGACAAGCCGTAAAATTACAATACCCAAAAATTCTCTTTATGACTCCTAATGTCATATGTCACATATGGACCCCTTCTTCTTTGGCTACAGCAGCCGGAGAAATGATAGGCTGAAACCGGAAGTGGTGTAATACACATTGCTTCCTCTTTCAGTGATCGGAGGGGAGAACAGCTGCTGGAAGTGTGCTGATCTCCTTCTGATTTAAGAATGGCTGGGTCTATGGCCGTCCGAACCCTTGTATGTGAATAGCCATCACCGGCTGTTTAAAATGGTACCAAGATCACAGCTGCTGCAGCATGCCGTCATTTATTGCCGGAGAAATGATAGGCTGAAAATGGAAGTGATGTAATACACATTGCTTCCACTTTCAGTGATCGGTGGGTCGAACAGCCGTTGCAAGTGTGCTGATCTCCTTCTGATGTACGCCGCTCCTGGAGCAGTTAAAGCTGAGCTCTGGGCGGAAAAAAAACTTTTATTTCAAATATTTTCCTCAATAGCCACAATCGCAAGTGAGATTGTACACTGCGTCATTTGGAATGTGGTTGCAGCGTGGCCCCACTGACTTCAATCGGCACATTTGGCAAGCAGCACCGCCTGCAAAATGTAACATGCTGGGTTAAATTTGCTACACCACGGCTGCAGCAACGTTAACAGACCTCAGTGGCTGCCATGCGAATTTGTAGTAAGGCGGTAAAAACGCTGCCTGTTTTTACTGCCCCTTTGCCTTCGGTGTAAACTAAACCTTAGAGAGATGGCAGGGTTGGAAATCCTTGGCCAGCAGAATCATTACCTTGGGATTAGCTGCTCTGAGAAAAGCAGGATAGCTGTGACCACAGGATTTAGAGAAGGGGGTGCCCAAGTATAAGCAGTGCCATGATGAAAAAGAAAAGGCCTGGCCAGTCAGGCTATGCCCTCTCCATGTATTTCCATGCCTTTAATGCCAGCCTGCACATACATCCACATTTAAAGGCTTTGCTTCTTCCATGAGTCTAAACATCATTTCCCTTAGACTAGTTTATTGTACATCCTGCAGAGCCGCTATCACCCCCGGGAATTTCCGCTTGTTTTATTTTCCAATTACTGCGTTCTGACAAAGCTGAATCTATAAGTAACTCATAAGGTGTATCATCGGATATTCCCGGGAGTGAGGGCTTTCTGTGTTTCTCTGCGGAATCATATCCAGTCTCACTGTTATCAGGATCCTGCTAATATTTCCTGTTCTTGGAGACCAGTAATTCCCAAACTGCACTCTGCCATAAACCTCCATTATAGACTTTGGAGGAACGCTGCACATCTGTTACCATGTGCCCTACCATGTGTGTGCTATGACAATGTGCCAATGATATCCTTAATAATCATCTGTACTCATTTCTTCCATTCTACAATAACCATTATGTACATCCACATACACCACCGGCTATGTGTGCAGGGCGCCTTCCCAAGTAGGGTTCCAGTGGTTGACTTTTCACATCTTTTACCTATTTAATAAAAAATTTTATGGCAGTAGGCACACTGTGATTTTTAATTGGAGCACCCGTTACTTGCCCTCTCTCCCTTCTCATCCTCTCATTATCTCCTTTGCTCTACAAAAGCTCTCCTTAAAGACTAAAGCTGTCCATACACGGTTAGATTTTTATTTTGTTCAACCTGTCGGCACAACCTCTTCTATTTTGATAGTGCCTTGCTGATAGTTTTTTGGGTCTAATGTGCATACATGGGAACTTTCCAAAGTCAGGGATCCTGAGATTGGGGCGTGTTTAGAGGTGGGGCAAGGGGAGGGGCTAATTGCAGCATGGTGGCCATATAGAGGACTATCAGTGCTGTAGCTTGATAGTGACAGGCCGGCAGATAAATAAATTATATGATGATGAATACATTTCACATTAGAACCTCCCTTTAACATCTGAAGCCCTCACTTCACATCAAAGCCCCCCTTTTTTACATCTGGAGACATCTTCACAACAGGAGGCCCCCTTCACATCAGGAGCCCCGCTTCACAACAGAGTCCCCTGTTCACTTCAGGAGACTCCCCTTCACATCAGGAGACCCCACCTGACATCAGCAAACACTGCCTTCCAATCAAGAGACTCCTTAACATCAAAGCTCCCCATTTCACATCAGTAGCCACTTTCACATCTGAAGACCTTCTTCACATCAGGAGACCCCCCCTTCACATCAGTAGCCCCCTTCACATGTGGAGCCCCCCCTTCACATCAGGAGCCCCCATTCACATCAGGAGCCCCCATTCACATCAGGAGCCCCACTTCACAAGAAAGTCACCTGTTCCCATCAGGAGACTCCCCTTTACATCAGGAGACCACACTTGACATCAGCAAACACCGCCTTCCAATCAGGAGACTCCTTAACATCAGAGCCCCCATTTCACATCTGGAGACCTCTTTCACATCAGGAGCCCCCAATCACATCAGGAGCCCCGCTTCACAAGAAAGTACCCTGTTCCCATCAGGAGACTCCCCTTTACATCAGGAGACCCCACTTGACATCAGCAAACACTGCCTTCCAATCAGGAGATTCTTCAACATCAGATCAGAGCCCCCATTTCACATAAGTAGCCCCCTTCACATCTGGAGACCTCTTTCACATCAGAAGCCCCCCTACACATCAGCAGACCCCATTCACGTCAGGAGGCCCTTTTCACATCAGGAGATCCCCCTTCACATCAGGAGAACCTGATTCACTAAAGAGTTTAAAACATAAGACTTCATAAATGGCTGGAAATCTCCATGCAATCTCTGTGCAATAGCAACATTCTAATGACTGCAGGTAACCCCTTAAACGCCATTTATTTTTGGCTTTGTCAGCCCCCGAGGGAAGTATGTTAATTGATTGCACAAGCTTGAGGGGCTGAATGTTACTTTGCAAGCTGTTTTCTCCCCATCCCCTGGGTGTCATTTTCTGCTAGTCTTGTCGTTTAGATCAGTATGCGAACCAGGCGTGTAACAGAGGACTTCATGCACCATTCTGTCTGCCGAGGGCCAGGTGGAAGATGTAAAAGACAAGAATCCTGTTCAGTTCTTATTGTATGCAGTCCCACAGCTTGTTTCAAAAGTGCTTCAGTATATGTATATCTGGCTTATTCACTGACCATATGGAAAGCTAAGTTATCTATAAAGGCCAATGATATCTCAGTTTTCTAAGGTTAGATGAGTAAAAGATGATATGGCTGACTCTGTACATTGGTCTTTGCTTTATTTAATAAGCCTGATATCTGAATTGTCTTGATGCTGGAGCTGCCTGCAATTGTTTTTTCAAGTTTGCTCGCTGACCACTGCTGCTGTTCCATGCACCACTCCTTAGGGTGCAAAGGTGATCAGAGAGGGGGGTTTGGGATGCAGACTTGATCAATGAGAGGGGTTTGGGATGCAGAGGGGAGCAGAGAGAGAGGTTTGGAGGGGAGTGGTGAGAATAGAGGGGGGTTTGGGATGCAGACTTGATCAATGAGGGGGGTTTGGGATGCAGAGGGGAGCAGAGAGGGAGGTTTGGAGGGTAGTGGTGAGAAGAGAGGGGGGTTTGGGATGCAGACTTGATCAATGAGGGGGGTTTGGGATGCAGAGGGGAGCAGAGAGGGAGGTTTGGAGGGTAGTGGTGAGAAGAGAGGGGGGTTTGGGATGCAGACTTGATCAATGAGGGGGGTTTGGGATGCAGAGGGGAGCAGAGAGGGAGGTTTGGAGGGTAGTGGTGAGAAGAGAGGGGGGTTTGGGATGCAGACTTGATCAATGAGGGGGGTTTGGGATGCAGAGGGGAGCAGATAGAGAGGTTTGGAGGGTAGTGGTGAGAAGAGAGGGGGTTTGGGGTGCAGAGGTAAGCAGAGAGGGGGGTTTGGGATCTAGAGGTGATCAAAGAGGGGGTTTGGGGTGCAGAAGTGACATGGGGGAATGGGGATGCAAAGGTGAACAGAGAGGGGGGTCCGGAGTGCAAAGATGATCATAAAGGGGGCTTTGGGACACAAAGCAGCAGAGAGGAGGGTTTGGGGGTACAGAGGTGATCAGAGAGGTGGGTCTGGGGTGCAAAGGTGAGCAGAGAAGGGTTTTAGGGTGCAAAGTGAATAGATGGGGGGTTTGGGTGCATCTATCCCTTTACTATTTTGAAGGCCTGAAAAGTATGCTACATCCAAGCAGCCCTTAGGGCTTGTTCATACCAAATGCAGACCAGATCTGCATGAGTTTCTGCACACGCAGTGCAGTGTGTTATGTCGCATTTTTTGATGCGGGTGTTTTTTCCCCCCGTTTAAAATGGGCTTTCAGTGCGTTCCAGGGTGTTTGCATGCGTTTTT
The DNA here is from genome assembly GCF_000935625.1 of Nanorana parkeri. Taxonomy (NCBI): domain Eukaryota; kingdom Metazoa; phylum Chordata; class Amphibia; order Anura; family Dicroglossidae; genus Nanorana; species Nanorana parkeri. The sequence continues at coordinate 5,164,859 of NW_017306270.1, read as the reverse complement.
GATGCGTTTGCATGCGTTTCAGAGTGTTCCAGAGCAGGTAAAATAGGGCTTGCTGCAGTTTATTTACATGCTCTGGAACTGAACGCTGCGATGTGAACTAGAGCCCAAAATACCATTGGAATACATTGGACGCAGTTTTGATCCGGTCTGTAACTGCTCTTGCTCCTGGAACGCGCTTGGTGTGAACAAGCCCTTACTCCTTCTCTAAAATGAACACTACAGACGTGATTCGCGTGTCACATGTTTAATATTACTTTTCTGTACTTGAATATATATTTTTTAAATTGATATGAATAAAGTTTCAAGTTCTTGGATATGTCATTTCCCGTGTGCTCAGTTTGCTTCTTGAAGTGTTACCTCTCCACCCCTGTAGTCCAGCTTTGTCTTCTTGTCTTTGTCATATTGCACGCTATGGGAGGTTGGATGTTGCAGAGTTGCGCTGAGCAGGCCGGGCTTTTCTCCCCAGCTATCACCTCAATTTTGACCAAATTACACTCTTCTGATCTATATCTGTAATCAGCATTTTAACTTCAATATAACAATATAACCGCAGCCGCGCAATTATTCTCTGCTAGACATTTACAGTACAATTGTGGCTAAGTATCTATTTCCTGCCAAACCCATCGCATCAATATAACACAAACCACAAATTTAAAAGAGATGGACACGCAGCCTTGTTAAATCAGCGGCTATTTTATACGTAATATAGAAAGCCGTGGAAATGCTATCAAAACTCAATATCAAAAATGTAGTATATTTGTAGTATATTGCAGCTTATCAGTTCTTAGATGTGGTGGGTTTCCTTTACTTTTCACCCGATCCTACCAGTAACCAGTAACACACTTCCTGTCCTAAGTGTGACAACACTCACACACTGTACTGTGTCTATGGAAGAGCAGTGTTGTCACCTAGGACAGGAAGTTTGCTAGGGCAACAGAACACCTCCAGGTCTCATCGTAACACTGGGGAAAGTATTCTATAGTCTACAAGGAGAACTGGTAATGAAAGCGGATACTGCTCAAGATAACACGGCAGAGTGCAGGGACCGCAAGACGGATTTGTACCTATCACGCAGATTTAATAAAAAGTGTTCAATTGCATATTTAACAGGCCAAAATGGAGCCAATAAAGGCCATATTCACTGGCAGGTACGAGTGAATGGGCAGCTCTGCAGCCACCCAGATCACTTGACATTGATAAGCTTTCCCTGTTGAAAAAATAGATACCGAGATCACACTGCAGCAGCCAGGATCTTGGTATGGCCACTTTGGGGGGGAGACGTGTATATATATGTATGCTGGTCCTGAAGTGGGTAAAGTCCTTTTAAGACTACAAGTCCATGTATGTATGTATTCATGTCCGCCCACAGGGTGACTACACTGCTGCGTAATTTCACTGCACAGTGGGGGGGGGATTGAGTTGCAGTAGTACATGTCGCCTTCTGCAGGGTCTGCAGATACACATCTGGGCTCTTAGCAACCTGGCACACTCTGGCTGGCATCTTGCCTAGCTCTTGGCAACAGTGATGTCACTGGTTGCCAGGAGCTTGGTGGGACGCCAACCAGACCGTTCCAGTTTGCTAAGAGCTGGACGGGGAGATGTCTATGGCCCGTACACATCTCCCTGCCCTGCTCTTAGCCTCCTGTGACACTCTGGCCGGCATCTTGCCTAGCTCTTGGCAACAGTGATGTCACTGGTTGCCAGGAGCTTGGCGGGACACCAACCAGAGCGTCCCAGGTTGCTAAGAACCCTTACAAATCTCCCATCCTGGCTCTTAGCAAACTGGAACACTCTGGCTGGAAAGGGGGCGGCAGGCACACTGCAAACATTGTTCATCAGTGCGGCCATGCCGATCTGCCTGCCGCCCCCCAGTGACCCGAAGAGATGCCGCAGGCATCCTCATTTGATTGAAATGATTCATCAGCACTTGAAATAGCATTAAAAACCATTTGACTGTAATATCACTTTATGGTATAGTTGTGTAGTCCATCTGTACCCCCCGTACTACAGACACAAGTCACGGCTGGAACAGCTTGGCTTTGTGTGAACGGCACTCCGCTGAAGTGCAGTCTGAAGTGCGGAGTGCTTTCTTATGCATTATTGAACTTACAATGGAGCCAAGAGAGATCATCCGGCATCCACTCCATTCTCATTACACGGCGCTCCAGACCGCGCTGTGCCTTGGGCCTGTTTTTCCCAAAAGGGACAGCGGTGCGGTGGAAGGGGAATCGTCGTTGCCTAAGCAACACCAAAAAAAAAATAACGGGAGAGAGCAACCATCCCTTGACCATCCCTTTATCAGCAAAAAGACGATTTTTCTTCTTCTCTTTGTAATGTATTTGAAATCTATTCTTTGAATATTTTGCTTTTATATGGCATAATACTCTATGGGGGGAATGTATCAAAACTGGAGCAGCCAGAATCTGGAGCAGTTGCCTATGGCAACCAATCAGCTTCTCTCTTCAGTTTGTTCAGTTTAAGCTGCCCATACACCTTACGATTATCGGACGATTTTCGTATGTGATCGTGTTTTTGTCCGATATTCGTACGGTTGATGGGCAGTGTACAATCGCAAATACTGTACAATCGATCGACTTTTGACTAACCAGCAGGTTAGAAAACTTTGGTCGTTCGTGCGATTTTCACAAGGTTGGTGGCGTTTCCGTATGCCAAAATTCGTACGATCTACACTGCACATGCACAAGCGAAAATACGTGTGATCGATTACCGAAATACGTCCATGTGCTTTTCTGTTAATTACTGCTGATTCAACCTTGTGATAATCGGGGCAGGATGGGGCCGCCGTACGAAAATCGTACGACGGTTTGATCATCGGACGAAAAGTCGCAAGGTGTATGGGCAGCTTAAGGTTTGAAAATGAAAGGTGGATGCTGATTGGTGGCCATGCACAGCTGCTCCAGATTTTGTCTCCTCCAATTTTGATAAATTCCCCTCTATGTATGTTACTATTACTATTTGAACTACTGACTGTTTGAAGTTACACGCACACCTGTAAGTTGTTTATGCCACATGTCTATTTGTTGTATTGCATAACCTGACTTCAATAAAGAAATATTGAGGAAAAAAAAAAAGATCTATTGTTTGTTACATCAGCTATATATCATTTCCTTTCTTCCAGAATTCTGTGTTTTCTTTTATTCTGCTCTGTCCTCACTTACTTCTATACATTTTATTACAGATAATCTGGACATTAAGAGTTTGACGTGCGCAATGCAAAGGGCTGCAGGACTTATTGTATCCACATACAGTGCAGCCAGAGGAGAGTGTCATTTCCATTGCGCAAGCCGAATGTTAAAGTAGAACTCTGGGATTTTTAAACAATGAGGTGCTTGTTTTAGTCTAGGGGCAAAAATGACCTTACCCTCGGTCCTGTGGCAGTGGCTGCTCACCTCTCTCCCCCTCCACTCCAGCTGTGGTCCATAGACTGCCAGAACCTGAGGGAGAAGAGGCTTCAAGGACCGCTCTAGCAGTCAGGCAAAACTGATGATCAGGTGAGTAAATTTATTTTTGCCCGCCCTGACAAAATGAGCAGCGGTGCAGGGGTAGCCCCACTGCAAGGTTTAATTTTGTTAATTCACGGAGTTCCTCTTTAGGCATATCTGTAAAAAAAAAAGTCAAGGCAACTGGACTTGCTGTATTTTTCTTGAAGACGTTTCACTGGTCATCCAACCAGCTTTCTCAATTCAGAATGAAATTCTCTGTACAAGTCCTTCTGAATTGAGAAATGTAATGTAAATGCCGTATCAAAATGCAAATTGCAGCAGTATTGTGTGTGCAATAATTGGGGCTTTCTGAGCTACACATGCTATGAATAGACTGTGAATTAGATGGTTAGATGTCCAGTAAAACGTCTTCAAGAAAAATACAGCAAGTCCAGTTGCCTTGACTTATTTCTTACAGATATACCATGACCTGGATGAATGAGAACCTTCACAGACATCCTCTTTAGGCAGTCACTGTACCCTGGCCAGGGCCATATTACAATCACGGTAGTCTGTCGCTTCTAAGGATCACCATTTTAGGCTACCCCTGCACTGCAAGGGCCGAAAGCCATTTTTATTCTCATCACTAGATGGAGGCAAGGAGCATAGGAATTCCTATGCTTCTCAGCTCCACCTAGTGGGGAGAATGCCATGTGAACCCCATTCGGCCAGCGTATGGCTGGGCGCATGATTTATAAATCATCCCCATAGTGTATGGCCAGCTCTACAGTTATCATCTGCTCCCTCAGCTTTTTCAAACACACTTTTTCTTTCTCCTGTCCTTCAGTCCTTATATCCCAAGCAGACAATTCAGCACATATACCATTATGCATTGTGTGACTTTTTGTGGAAAGTCAGTGCGTAGGCCCTCCTCTCCATCTCTAACCACTCCCCCTGGCAGCTGACATATGCTTAGTGCCATGTGTATTAATGTAGATCTGAATTAACACTCCACTTCATTAAATGCATTCTTTAAAGGGGAACTGAACTCTGGAAGTTGTGCCCCAAGAAAAATCAAACATATAGGGCAAAAGCCGTGTTGGTAGGGCTTTACTTCCTCAATTCAGACCTCCAGCAAGGAGAACAGTGAGCACTGCATTAGTGACATCACACAATCTTATGTTCTGAGACTAGCAGTCAGAGGCAGCAGTGCCTTAGATATCACACTGAACATGGGGTTTCGACCTACTAAACACGGGGTCGCGACCCACTTTTGGGTCACGACCCACCAGTTGAGAACCAAGGCCGTAAATCATCATAACTATACACTTTGTGAGGACACGGAGAAAGATTCCAATGCTGCAGCGGAGGAGCAGACAGGCTGGAAGGAGAGCTGTGACAGCTGGCCGGCTCGCAGCTTCGGGTGAGTATAACTTTGTTATTTTGGCACTGAGAAGAAATTGAGCACTTAACTTTTGCAGTGCGGGGCAAGCCCCACTGCAAGGGTTAACAAAAATCCCTTGTTTAACTGCAGCAGGGCTCTGCTGTGTGGCAAAGTTGTGTAAATCTTAGAACTGGATGGAGAAAAACACATCCTTTGGCAGGTAAAACAGCTCCCATATATGTATTTCCTCTGTGTATTTAGCTGTTTGTATACTAACCCCATTCATAGAGAATAAACTGCATCTCTTCAATCTGAAGGGGTTAAAACAGACGCTCACGAGCTGTGATGTATAGGTGAGTCCTTCAGAATCCAGGGACAATTGATGACCCAGCCAATTATATACTTTGCTTTCAATCAAACAAACAATATAGTAATAGAGTTTCGCTGTAGCTGCTCGGCAGGTGGGAGGACAAGAGGGTTTAGTTTATCATTTGAACTAACAATGGTTCCCTCTGACTGTCAGCTAATGCAGCTATGAAAACGCAGAATATTGTGTGTGGGCGGCAGATTGCTGCAGAGGTGTGTGAGGACCACATTTCAGCTCCGTGCATAGATTAGTGAATACAGGAGGAACCTCCTGAAAACTCAATATAGAACCCTTTGACATCCCAACATGCTACTTATGGAGGGCGAGAAGGGTGTTGGAACAATTCTGAAGGACAAATCCAGCCACAATTGAGCACAGTTTGTTAGAATGTTACATTTTTGATGGACTTATGTCTTTATTTAACCTCAAATACTATGTAACTATGTAACTATTGCAGTTTGTGTTCTTATTGGGGAGATGTTTCCTCACTTCCTGTTTATTTGATGTGTGTCAGATGTCTTCTTTATACCAATGTTTGAAAATATGACATGAAGGCCAATCCAACCTGGTTCTTTGGTCTTGAATACATTATGGAAAGTATAAAACATCATCAGGGCTTACTGTGGTCTACAAAGTCATAAAGGCCAACTCCAAACCAACCCAGTTCTTTAGTCTTGGATACAGTATGGAAGCTATAGAACATCGTCAGTGTTTACTGAAGTCTAGGAAGACATGGAGGCCAACTCCAACTCAACCTGGATCTTTGGTCTTGAATATAGTATGAAAGAGATAGAACATTATCAGGGTTTACTGAGTTCTACGAAGACATGGAGGCCAATCCAATCTGGTTCTTTGGTCTTGAATACATTATGGAAGTGATAAAACATCATTAGGGCTTACTGTGGTCTTTAAAAACATAAAGGCCAACTCCAACCCAACCCCGTTCTTTGGTTTTGGATACAGTATGGAAGGGATAGAACATCGCCAGGGTTTACTGTGGTCTACAAAGATATGGAGGCCAACTCCAACCCATCCTGGTTCCTTGGTCTTGAATACAGTATGAAAGAGATAGAACATTTTCAGGGTTTACTAAGTTGTACGAAGACATGGAGGCCAATACAACCTGGTTATTTGGTTTTGAATACATTATGGAAGGAATAAAACATCATCAGGGCTTACTGTGGTCTACAAAAACATAAAGGCCAACTCCAACCAAACCCCGTTCTTTGGTCTTGAACATTGCCAGGGTTTACTGAGGCCTACAAAGACATGGAGGCCAACTCCAACCCAACCTGGTTCTTTGGTCTTGAATACAGTATGAAAGGGATAGAACATTGTCAGGGTTTACTGAGGTCTACAAAGACATGGAGGCCAACTCCAACCCAACCTGGTAATTTGGTCTTGGACACAGTATGGAAGGGATAGATTTACTGGGTTAGGCAAACTCTGGCCCTCCAGCTGTGGTGCAACTACAAACTCTATGAGACATTGCAAGACTCTGACAGCTACAGGCATGATTTCCAGAGGAAGGCTGCATGATAAGATCTGTAGTTTTACCGCAGCTGGAGGGCGGGTGTTTGCCTACCCCTGGGACAGAACATCTTTATGATTTATTGCAGTCTACGATCCATCACTTCCTGAGTGGTCACATAGGATAGAAGGAGAACTTTTCTCGGTGGGTATACAGACAGGGAGTACATAGTTACATAGTGCATAAGGTTGATAAATTCACAGTTCCATCAAGTTCAACCACTGCGTGTGTAAGTTTTATATGTTTGATTCAGAGAAAGGAATGTTCTCCTTGCTATCCAAAACAAAAATTGAATTTTTGACTGAACTTGAGTTTTTACATTTATATTTATACAGATTTATACAGACCTAAAATATTAAAATATCAACATACTGCAGTCAATTCATTCCAATTCTGTGCTCACAACACAAAAAGTGTGAACTCAAGAGGCACGCCGTATCAAAATGCAAATTGCAGCAGTATTGTGTGTGCAATAATTGGGGCTTTCTGAGCTAGCAGCTGGGTGTTTTACACATGCTATGAATAGACTGTGAATTCATAGAGAAGGAAGTCCTCTCAAAGGAGGAAGTACTGAGCTGAGTGTGCCAGTCCAGCACATTATTCATCTGAATTTCCCTCTTCTATATCATTCCTCCACTGGTGATGTCGCTAGCACTTTTTTTAGACTCTGGACGGCCTTGTGCTTTACCAGATTTTCTTACAAGAGTTGAATAGATAAACAAGAGAACACTATCAGCCAAAACACAAATTAGGCAAAAGGACCAGGAGGAATGAGAGAGAGAACCTAGCACAGGGACCAGGAGGAATATGAGAGCGAACCCAGCAAAGGGACCAGAAGGAATGGGAGAGACGACTAAGCAAAGTGACAAAGAGAAATGGGAGCGAGGGTCAGGCATAGAGACCAGGAGGAATGGAAGAGAGGACCTAGCAAAGGGACCAGGAGGAATAGGAGGGAGAAGCCTAGAAAGGGAATGGGAGGAACAGGGGTAAGGGCCAAGCAATGGACCCAAGAGCAATGGGATAGAAGGCCAAGCAAAGCTACCAGGAGAAATGGGAGACAGGTGAAAGCAAAGGGACCAGGAGGAATGGGAGAGAGGGCCAAGCAAAAGGAACAGAAGTAATGAGAGAGATGGCTCAGCAAAGTCACCAGGAGGAATTGGACGAGAAGACCCAGCAAAGGGATCAGGAGGAATAGGAGAAAGAACCGAATAAAGGGATGAGTGGCTAAACTTATCTAATGTATTTAAGTTTTTGGGGAAGTTATACAGAATTACCCAATTTGAAATCTTCTGCCCCCATGTGCTCCAAGATGGAGACTCTCATAGTTTAGAGTTAGGACCGCACTATAAGAGGTGCCTTGGCGCGGCAGTACGGCTTTCACATCCTCTGCAGAAGACGTGTATCCAAACCTCTGTTATTATCCTTAGTGGTGAGACAAGTTGTTTTACATGCTGGTTTTGTGAGTGTGCCATGATGCCTTTCTACTGTTATACAGAATAACATAACATTTTCAAGGGTATTAGGATTTGCCCTGGAGTTCTGTAAACATTTCATAAAATAAGTGCTGGAGAGTTTCAGTGTTCTTTGTGCATGCTGCAGCTACTGGGACACACTGTAAAAGGTAATTTTTGCAGTTTTGCTAACAAAATATTACAGAGGCACTGTCACTGTGCCTCCTGATGACCCACCCCCCAGCATGGTAATGTATATTCATCCATCTAGCTCCCTTGTCACCTCTCTGCTGCTGGAATACAGCTGGAGCAAGCTTGGATAAAATGGATACTGGATGTTGTTGAAGCCTACCCCAGAGAATTATGCTACTTTTGCTCCCTCCCCACGTGACAGTGTTCTGGAATGGCAATTAGCTGCTTAGGCCTGAGCACTGTCACTTGGAGGAGGTCACATCCCTTGATTGGTTGCTCTAATGGAGGCAGCGAGGACACATGGATGTGTCAGTATACCTTGCTGGGGGATTATTGTGTCATCAGAAGGCATTGTCACTGTGCCCTGAATGGAGAAAATTGGAAGTATCTCTTTAAAACAAACCTTTACTTTGTCCATGCAGGGTAAAATAACAGGTTTGCTCTTTAGCAGCACATGCTCACCTTTTCCTTCATTCTCCCACCACTCCATTCAGCCACAGGGAGTGAAGAGAATACCCCATATTTCTAAGTATGGTGGAGCATGTGACTTACCTCCTCCACTAGTGCTTGGTTATTGGCCCTGTGTTGTTATATGGAGGCATAGATAGTTCTCAGCTTGGTGTAAGCCCTGAATAGAGCAACTTGGAGCTTACACAAAACCTCTGGTGGAAGCTGAGGAGTTATACTGGAGCAGCAGGGAGCAAAAGATAAATAAGTACATGCTGCTATGAAGGGGCATTAAAGGGAACCTGTTCCTTTGTCTTGCATGGGACAAGCACTGGTTTGCTTTAAGGAGTGCATTAGCACTTATAGTGAATGTACATCTTCACAGGAAGCAAAATCAGAATTTAGTAGTAACTTGCAAAGTCATCACTCAATACTAGAACTTGAAAACTAGACTCTTCTGATTCTTGTTAAGTTTTGTTTAGATTGCTTAGGGTTAGTCACTCAACTTGGTCAGATGCACAAGGAGGGAAGGTGGTGAGGCCACAAAGAGTCCCTGCAGTCTGTGCAGAGAAGTGACACATAGACCATTTAAATACTGTTTGAGCAGGACAGAAATACTGTGAGCTCATGTGCCAGGGTCCCTGTTCTGTGTCTGGCTCCCTCACAACGTGTAACAGTAACATTCAATATGTAAAGCCAGCAAATGGTATCCTTTTCCTGTCAATGCTGCTGAATATTTTCCATTCATTGCTGTAATCAGGCTTACGCTCATAGATAAAATAATGTATTCAGCTAAGAATACACCAGCTCATATTTAAATGTACAGTATACTGTATGTTATTAGGCGAGTGAAGCTATAGGAAGATGTGAGATGAACCCCGCACCATCTTTGTTGTGGTAATTACGCAAGTGGCAAGTTAACGCAAATTACAATTTATCCATCCTACAAGTTTGTGGCAAGTTATCCTTGCTATCTGGGTAGGAGGGGTTCCTGATAGAGACTGTTTATTGATATTTATATATGTAAATCAGACATCTGTCAGCTGTGTTCATTTTTGGACATATTCCATAGCTGGTTAATATTTAGCGAACACGTCTCATTGGACGGGATCTAAAGCTCTGCATGATGAATGACGGGTAAACTGGCAGATATCAGATAAATTCATTTTCCAAGCAGCCCGAGCATCATCATCGTTGGCCAACTGATACCGGGAGATGTTATCATTGGGAACATTGCAGAGTGATGGGGGGACAATAGAGTCAGCGTGACATCTGTGCAGGATCAGATATATCACTATCACCAATGAGCAGAACAATGAACCGTTTTCGGGAAAATTGTTTGAATTTCCAGCGATTGCATATTTTTAGGTTGTCATGAATTTTCTATTCTATGCAAAGACCGCATTATGGTCGTATTGGACGAACATTTGTTCCATCTGTCGCCAGCCTGAGCGGAAACATTCTGAAAATTAAACGCCGTTCTTAACCAAGCTACGTTGTTAAAGAAGATTTTGTGATTCCCACTTTAAGAAAACCTTCACTGATAGAGGGGCAGCCATTGCACACCTCCATCTGAAAATGCTCTGGGCCTGGATGTCTTTGCTCTTCCAGGAAAGTGACCAGGATAAAAACATATAGATCAGGAAAGTCAGAGAGAAGTTTTCATACTTGCAACCAGTCTGTGAGTTGGGGAATACTGAAATCATTGGATCAGAATGACAACCAAGAATGAGTAAAAGGAGAGGTCAGCAGTGGCAGCCTTCGTTCCCTTTTCGGTACTCTTTTGCTCCATTTAGTACCTGCCCTGTCCTGGTGCATCTGACCATGCTCGGGCGACAGATTTAGATGCAGTTGATTTGAAAGGGCCTTCCTGACCTATATGAAGCACTGCAGCATGACTGGTAGGCCATAAAGAATGCCGGCAATTTGACTTATTAACCCTTGCAGTGGGGTTACCCCCTTACTGCAAGAGTTACCTGTTCGTTTTTCTCTAGGGGCAAAAATAAAGAAGAAATACTCACCTGATCCTTGGACCTGCGGTAAGTGACCACTCACCTCTCTCCTCTTTAGGGGAGAAGAGGCTGTGGGGACCGGTCTAGCATAAAGGCGTGTTGAAGGATCAGGTGAGTATTTCTTTTTTATTTCCAACCTCTAGACCAGGGGTGGGGAACCTTCAGCTGTGGTGAAACTACAAATCCCATGATGCATTGCAAGATTCTCACAGCCACAGGCATGACTCCCAGAGACAGATGCATCATGGGATTTGTAGTTTCACCACAGCTGGAGGGCCAGAGGTTCCCTACCCCTGCTCTAGGCAAAACAAGCACTCAACTTTTGTAGTGGAGGTAGCCCCACTGCAAGGGTTAATTTTTCAGAATCCTCACGTTCCGATTTAATGGCTGGCTGCCCTATATATGCATCCACGGGGCTCTACTGTTGTGTGCTGAGAGTGGGCTCACTGAGCGCTCCCAGTACACTGAGCGAGCTATCACAAAAAGCTCCTGGCCACTGTAAATACTCAGAAGCCTGCGAGATGGACTCCTGATCACATGACTGCTGTGACAGCCAATCACAGCGTTTACATCATCAAGATTTCTGACTTTAAGACCCAGTTAAAGGGCAGGTCGGGGGCAGATGCAAGTAGTTAAAAGGGTTGTCAATGCAGGTCCTCATACTACACTGTTGGTAAATAAAATGTACACCAGATTTGCTCCATATCTCTTAGTGACACTGAAAAGCAGGTCCTTGTAAATGAAGAAGTATTATATTTATCTTTCCAGTGGCCTGTGCCTTCTATCTTCCCTATAGAAACAGTAGAGATGTATGGGGTGAGTGGAAGGAACCAATGTACAGTGTAAGACATAGTAAACTCTCACTCTGGTATGACCCCAATGAGTTTGAGACAGACCCACAGGAGAAGTGGTATAATATATTAATAATATATAATATATCTTTGTTTCAGGAACATGCTTTTAGGATTTTCCTTGGTGACAGCAGTGTGGCTTTAAGGTCTCATTCAAACAGGTGTAAAGAACAGATATTTGCTTCACTCCATTGATGCTTCACTCCAAATACTTTGCAATCAAATTGCTTTGTAAGGCCAATGCCTGTTCTGTGGCATAAAATCTAACTGACTAATACACACATACATTTCAGAACGTGCTAATGTCACTTTGTCTTTTATTTCACCAGAAATGTTTGGCAGGCGTTGACAACTTCCTAAATGCCTCAATTCAAGTCAATGGCATAACGTGCCAAAGGTGACTCATGCTTAAAAGGTGTTCTGAAAGCTTTAGACAGCGCATTAGAAATGACTCCTAAACACATCAGAAATTAGACTCAACGCTTTCAATTCTTCATGCGACTCACAAGTGCTTAGTTCTTTCCAACACCTGCGAGAACTTAACTTGGTGTGCACAAGATTTTCACCAACACACTTTTATCATGCAAGTATGCTTTAAAGGTCCATCGTCAAAATATGATCCAAGGGACCACCAGGGTCCCTTTGTCAAGGTAAGCTCCTAGTAATGCAACAAAACGAAATGGATATAAAGCAAAGGCAACCCATGAAATACAACCAATTACTCCCAGATCCTACCCCATGCAGAAACAAAGTCATCTTAAGGGCACATAGTCATTTAGTAAATGTTATGTAGTAACAAGTTTCTGAAATGTTTGTTTAAAAGGGTAACTACTTCCTCTTCTCCCCCCTACTCAGGGTCTTATACTCACCTGTCCATGACCCTAGTAGATCCACACTGTGTGGTCTATGGGAAACCACTCAACCACCACTGGAAACTCTCCTAGCCAGCCCCGTAGACTTCTGCACATTCATTCCATTGGAAAGCTGTCTGCTGTTTGGTCTCTTGGTAGATGGCCTCATTATAGGAATGAATGGTATTTTGTCTGCACATATACAGAAGACTTTGAGACTGGCTGAGTTTTAGATGGCAGCTGTGCAGTTCCCAGCGGACCACATACTGTGGATCTGCCAGGATTGTGGACAGGTCATATAAATCTTAAATTAAAGAGGTGATGGTGGAAGGGGGTAGTTATTACAAGGTTAATTCAATCAAAATAAAGTTATCCTTTATTGCTGTGTCTATCAGGTGCCCACAGTTATGCAATGAAGGGCTATAGTAAGACCTAAAAAAGTAAAAAACACATTCATAATTATGAGGCATACGCCGGTAACTGCATGTGTTTCAAATCCAGAAATGTATTCATATGTTTTTGATTTATTAAGTTACTCAGTGCATGGGATATTTATGTCTTTGAAAGGCTGATATTCCAGCTGAGAGTCATATGTATAGCTTTGTGCAATTTTCTTACTTGGCGTGTTGAAATAGGAGGCGGTTGTATGATTCTCGTGTGCAGACAACACTTGGCAGAGTGTAATACCAAGGTACACAACTGGCAATGAAATCCACCCCATTGCAGCTACCTAAAAATACAGAAAAAGAAACACATGTAACTCTACATTTATTACTTTAGAAGTAAAGAAACATGAAAACAGTATATTAGTGAATCATATACATAGTGGATCCGTCTTTTCTATTTCAGTATACTTAATCAAAACATGCTTCTGAAAATAGGTGTTTCTATGTCTTGGGTTAAATGATACCTTACCACCACGCAGCCCAAACACCATGAAGAAAACTTTATGGACACCCCCTAGGAGCAGCCCAAAAGGCAGTTATCTCCATTTAAATGTTATTCCTGATTCCTGAGTATGTCCCAAGAGGAAATGCAAGACTCTGTGGCTTTTCAGGCATGCCTCCCTAAAGGTAAACATGTATTTGAACCTATACAATCTTCCCATGTCTGGGGTTACAGCAGTAAAAACTCAGGAAGGCCCCCTTTACACTTCTCCCCACCCTTCTTCCCTCTTTCCTTTCCATTTCCTCCATCAACTCCTTCATTTTTATATAAGATATCAAAATACCCATCTTGATTCTTAGATGCTTGCAGCACACATCTCTGAGGTTGACGTAAACATTAATGATTACGCTAATTTAACCAGCGCAGTAGCCACCACATCAAGCTTGCTCCCATGATGGACTACAATCTCATGTTTAGTTTACTAATTTATATTGAGATTGTAGTCCATCACAAGAGTGAGCTTGGAGCGGTGACTACTTTACAACACACACAGAGACCATGGGGAACAAAAGTAGCCACCCTCCAGAAGGAAGGACAGTATCAGCACCAATTCAGAGATGATTTGAGGATCTACAGCCTCAAATAGTTAATAGTTAAGGTACTTGAATGCATTTTTAAGATTTAACTCCTGAGTTTAGTGTCACTTTAACACATAGGCCAGAGCTATGAGATTTTTAGTGATTCAGTCATGCTGCTAGAATTGTTAGCAATTAACCGCTAGAAGTTGCACCAAACAGATAGAACAATTGGCTTCCTATAGTGGAAGCCACACAAGTTGTAGCAATTCATTGCTCATGATCGTCCACTACTGCAGTTGTTAGTAAATATGCCATGCTAAAAAATGTAGAGTACTGCAAACCTCTTACAAAGTATTCAGAGCTACAAATTAACCAGGGGGTAACCATGTGGATTGTTATGGGCGTGATTGCTCCAGGGCCTGTAAGAGCTAGGGGCCCAGCACATCATGGCTAACATAGACCTCTCTTTGTTTTATGCTGAGCAGGATTGGCTGTGCTGGATCCTGCATAGATCCCTATGGAAGAAACGCTAAATGATTTGAGTGTAGGTGTATTATGTTGTGTCACTGCAAGGTATATAAGAAGCCAGCACAGACAAGTGACCCAAATATTCACATTTGTCAATGGACTTGGCCTTTACAGAGAATCACGGCTGATTGCCTTTGCTGGAAGAGGAATCAGCCAACCTTTGAGCTGCACACAAGCCATCACAACAGCTAAACGTTACGCATTTGCCCTGGAATTACTATGTAGCCCTGGGGTTGATCAATGGCTATTTCTGAATTTGGTTGTTCGCCTCAAGTCAGCCAAAAAGGGATAAT
>NW_017306270.1:5137501-5149946 GCF_000935625.1 Nanorana parkeri | reverse complement strand
AATATATATATATATATACACACTGTATATAGATAGATAGATAGATAGATAGATAGATAGATAGATAGATAGATAGATAGATAGATAGAGAAATAGATAGATAGATATGTTGATTAAAAAAAATAATGATAGCAAATATAGTTGACTGCACATTATTTACAGATCACAAAGATGAATCAGGGATTATACATAGTACAGTTTATGGGTCACCAATGACATATGACATTTTCTTCAGTAGCAATGACTGCACAGCCACAGAATGTCCCTACTCTGTTCACATCCTCCATCATTTATCATAGATAGCGAGAACTTCATTCCCAAGGTGCAGAGAGGAACATGTTATAATAAATCAACCTACAGACAATGACTGGATCATTGAAGGATATACTGCTGCCACGTACACAGTGACATAATTTACAATCATCCACATCAACACAATTGTGTTTAGTTGGGGCTGTCAGCTGTAACAAGTACTGGGTTCACGAAATCCCCCAAAATGTCCAATACTTCTATAATTACTTTTAATTCACACTTAACTGTCCACAGTTCTTAGGAGCACTGACATGCCATTTTTTTTTCAATATTCCAATTGCAGCAACTAACAGTCAGCATTAGAGCTGCAATGGGCCTCATGCATTAAAATGTCTGCGTTGATATTATCAGCCGGTAAGATTCTCACGTTTATTTCCAAATACGTCCTGGAAAAATGGAAGCTGGCCTTTGACTGGCTTCCATTTAACATACTGGATGTCGTAACTAGCTAAAGAAATGACCTGTCTTCTGACCTATTACAACAGCCAAGAAGCCTTCAAGGGCCCCATACAGCATACAAAACATTAAAGGGAGTCATGTCAACTCGCGATAGGTTGCTATGGAGTAAAAGAGCAGTTATGTCCTGTAGCACTTCCATCAGAATAATGACAGCTTGTGATTGGGTGCTGTGGACAACAAGAGCGTTGACGTCCTACAGCACTTCCATCAGAATAATGCCAGATTGTGATTAATTGCTGTGGACAACAAGGGCACTTGTCTCCTGTAGCACTTTTTATTAGCTATTTCCTGTAACATATATTCCACAGACTACAAATAAATCACTAGGCTTAATATGTCAGAGTCTTTGAACTAGCGACAAAGCAAACACAGAGATTCTTGCTTTCGCTTCCGACATTTACTTTCAGACTTGAAGCGGATTGATGTGGGGCAACAGTTTTATCATTAGATACTTTGACCGATTTTCCTAATCCCACTTAGGCACCTTTCACATGGGCTGATCAGCAGAGGATACGTGTATGGATCCCCTCCTGATCAGAGCAGTGTGGAGCGGATGTTAGTGCTGTGACATCCGTGTCCATCCAGTTTTTTCCTCCAAAAGAACTGTAACTGCCGGACCCCTTGTTGATTTATGGGGAATTGGATGTAAGCAGACATGTGTCCATTTACATCAGATTACCCCCGATTCGGCTTGGTCAGGTCCGGTGAAACATATCTCTGATCCATTTGTTTTTCCTGACCTGGCCAGAGACGGGGGTAACTGGGTGTAAACAGACGCCTGTCTATTTACACACAGCTGCCCATAGACTAACATTGGGCATTCGATAGGGGCCGCATGGAAAACTGACAGGCGGACCCAATCTGAGCGCCTTTCCAATGTAGGAGTGATAGCAAAAAGAAGAAAGTATCTTATTTATAGAACGGCCAGTAGCAGGACTTAATGACTGGCTCTTAAACCTGACAATTCTGCAGCTAGTGTCCTTTTTCCCTGGCAGGAGCAGTACTTAATAACTGATTAATAAACGTGACAATTCTGGAGCTGGTGTCCTTATTCCTTGGCTTCACTGCATACTAAATCCCTGATGTAAAGCCAAGTATGTAAGTTTGGCGTTTCCCTGGATGGATGCAAACTTGTTTCAGGCCAATGACTCCCTAGGTCAGGGGTCAGGGGTGAGCAAACTCCGGCCCTCCAGCTGTGGTGGAACTACAAATCCCATGAGGCATTGCAAGATTCTCACAGCCACAGACATGACTCCCAGAGACAGATGCATTATGGATTTGTAGTTTCACCAACAATGTAGAGGCTGGAGTTTGCCTACCCCTGAGATAGAACATCATCATGGATTATTGCAGTCTATGATCCATCACTTCCTGAGTGGTCATGTAGGATAGAAGAAGATTTCTTCTCGGTGGGCATACAGACAGAGGTTAAATAATCATATAGTAGATAATAGGGATGCACAGATACTTTTCGAGTACCAGTGCAGATACTTGGCATTTTTATGAGAACTACCAGGGTTGCAGCGGTTGCAGCTGGGACCTGGCTCTGGCACTCCACCACTGCCCTGAAATCATTAGTCTGTATTGTTTTAGAAAAACTGTCACATGACAATAAACAAAAATGTATCAGTACTCATACTTGTAAGTACTCGGCAAGTACCAGTACTCGTACTCGCAAAACTGGTATCTGTGCATCCCTTTATTTATATTTATAAAAACAAAATCGTACATTAAAACAGAGATGTACAAATCCCAGGAGCTCCGTGTGCTCCTTACAAATGACAGCTGCCTCCTAATATTTGAATTTTTCTCTAGTGTAGTCTTGGCGGTCTAAAGTATCGGTACATGTACTCGTACTTGTACCGAGTACTGTACTTGGTATCTGTGCAACCCTAGTAGATAAGGTTGAAAAAAGACACATTTCCATCAAGTTCAACCACTGTGTGTCAAGAGGGCTCGAGTTTGCCCACTCCTGCCCTAGGTGGTCAAGCAAGTATAATGATGACCCAAAATCTAGACCTTTCAAACTAGTTTGTAATGGTTGCTCCCATAGTCTTGTCCCCACTGGTTGCCTGTACTAAGACTTGCCTGACGTGCCTACACCCAACACTAAAATCCAAAATTTCTTTCTCCATCTGTCATTCCACAGTGCTGATTGGACTCTGACTGGTTGCTGTAGGGCAACACAAACCATTCTTATAAAAGATGCTTTGATAAATAAGGCCAGAAGCACCATTCATTGTCAAGGACAACACAGTTGTTCTCTCTGTCACTTTGATAGACATGTCCAAGTGTCAGTTAAACCCTTGTGTCAACATTAGTGTGGTAAATATGGATGGTGCGAATACCACAAGTGCTGTATGGGTCCTCTGGCATTTACGGGAGCCAAATGTCTTGTTTATTACACCCATGTGCAGTGGCATGCCGATTGTTAAAGCTACAGTAGACATTAATGGTAAGTGCTGACACAAAGACTCTTACAATGGTGTCTTCACAGCTGGTTCTTTAACGCTCACGGATATCAAGAAGAAAGAATGGCTGTTCTCTAGAGAAAATATTTCCCATCAAGACAATGGCGGCTCTCTGTCTCTGGATCTAGCAAGGAGAACACAAAACAAAGTGTGTCTGTTGCCCAAGCTGAATAATTACGTCCTTTGTTTTAGACCAGCTTTTCTCCTTATTTATACTTTGGAATCCTATGTACATATTTTCCACCTTTAGGAAAACCCTACCTATACAAGGTTCTTCTTCGTGGTGACTTCTTTCATGCTGCCTCCTTATCACTGCAGCTCATTACCCCACCTTATATTATAGGGGGGCGACTGGGACCTTAAAGTATATGTACAGTCAATAAAAAATAAAAAAAAATTGGGGTAGAGCGAGGAAAGGTTAGAACCCATGCCCTGGCATTCACTGCTATTATCACTTACTGTCATGAGTAAGTGATAATAGCTTTGTTTGTCTAACAAACAAAGCCAAAGATAGCCATGAAAATCTGACAGGTTTCTAACTCTTCTCCACTCTATCCAATACCAATAAAAAAATTGGCTGGTCTTATACTTTAAAGAGTCAGTCCATCCAAGACTCATCCCTGGTTCTTGGTAGATTCTAGACTGTTACATCAGTTGAAGGTTTCTTAATTCTCTTGGAGAATGCAATGGTGACATTCTGTTTCCAGGTCACTAGAGCTCCCAGATTTCTCACTGCTCTTAGTTGTATTGGCCAGGAACATCTGACAGCTAGGAACTATGGCAGGTGAATTTTGTTGCAGGAGTCCCAAAAGATATAAAAAGCTAATGGCTGGGTCCACCAATTTCCACCTATAACTGCAGTATCACTCTCAGATGGTATGGCACTTCAATGCATTTATTATTATTAAACATGATTTATATAGCGCCAACAGTTTGCATAGCACTATACAATTACAATACAATTCAAGACAAGATGGTAAGGAGGGCCCTGCCCCTGAGGGCTTACAATCTAAAAAATTGATATCTTTTTACTGCAAAATGGAAAAGAAAGGCTGAACTAAAAGGAAATACACAAATTATGGGGGAAAGTGGGGGCAATTATGACTGAATATGGTATAGCTAAATGTACTGTATACATTTGACACTTACGTTTATATAATCTGCTTGCTTTCTCATTGCTTTGAATTCTAGCCTCTGCCCTGCCCCTTACCACATCTTCTCATTGGTGACACCTATCATAGTAATGCGCTAATAGGTAAGTGTGGAAAGTGTGACCAGGAAGGCATTTTGTTACCCTTCAGAGTTTTGAAGCTTGCAGATTGGAGCACTTTGGTCCTGCAGCACTCCTGAAGGCATCTAAAGGTTTGTGCACCTCTAGGTCACTTTATAGCTGTGCTCATTTTCTTTTGAATGACAGGTGTATGTTAAAAAAGCAAGACCATCTGATCAATTATCAGCCAGTGTATAGAAATACTGTACAGAATGTGCCAGGGGGGGATTTTATTTCTTGGGATTCATGTGAATGTTGGGAGTGTCGGTGACTTTTCCTGATTTTCATTATTTGCAGCATGAGATAAGATGCACAAGTTGACTAACAATAAGGGAGGCCCCTGCTGAGAGAGGCAGTTGACAGCCCTTCTCAATGGAGTAACTACAGTCCTAGCAGACCATGCAACTGCTACGGGGCCCAGAAACACAGTAAGCCCAGTGCTGTTTGCCAGTAATTTATTGAAAGCAGCAATAGCATTTGTTAAATCATTTTGATAAAATTAATCTATATATAGAATAAGAACCTCTATAGGACTGCTAACTAAAAATGATTGTATGGAATCTTTACAGGACGTGCCTGTGAGATAGCGACTGGAGGATATTCAATATATATTCAATATATACCTACAGTATCCACCTGAAATTAAGCACATCTCTGCCATAATACACGCCAACCACTTAGCACAAAGATAGCCTCCGAGCTGATTTGTGTCACTGAGAGATTTAATTACAGTGGAATATTTTACCAGCAGCATCCTGTGACACAATAATGGGCCCCTGGTTGAGTATGTCATAAAAAAAGAAAATGACAGCGCCGCTGGTTTAATTGTAAGTGTCAATAAATAACGTGACAATCAACGCCAGAAAGACACATTGATATGCTAATTTGTGATTATCCAGAGACGCACATCATTGCTAGATCAGAGAGTACAGTCAATTGTAGCTGACCGAAGAATTTATGAGTACGTCTGGATCAAGCAAAATATGGTATAAGAAAATGGAATCAGACAAAGTTAATTACAAGGCACTGCGCGTTATCACATTACTATACATATTGCATCAACAGATGTCTAATTTATAGACGGTGATGTGATCATATGTGGTGTTCAGGGTAGACCAAGACCCAACAGAAGTTATTATTAATGAATGGCTTCAACAGAACATGTAGAAAAGAAATTGTAGGAAATAATATTAAAATAGCCTGAGGCTGATAATATTCACAGATATAATATTAAAGTCTTAAAGTGGAACTCTGGACAGTAATAAGAAATATAAATAATGTTCTCCATGGTCCTGCAGTGTTTTTTAACGCTAGACGATCAGTCCCTCTTTCAATTATCCTCCTCAGGGCAGTGCCGGATTTGCTCTCTCTGCTGCCCCAATGCCAAGTTCCTCAATGCGGCCCCCTGTATGCTGGCTGCGACATCGCCAAAAAATACTTGCACAAAACAAGCGGCAGGTTCCCCGCTGTACATTTAACCCTGCTTGCCCAAAGCAGATCTAATGGTAGAAAACAACTACCCGCCCGGCATGTCCCAGGCATCGGGAGATTCCAAACCCCTGCTACCCCTCTACTACCTGCTGCCCCGAGGCAAGGTCTCGGTTGGCTTTCTGTTTGCGGGCCCTGTTTGCGGTCATGCCGCTACCTGTCACCGACATCATCATGCACAATGCAGAACCATCCCACCCACTTGGAATGTGGGCAAGATATTAAGGGTCTTGCTACATTCTGTTCTGAGGTGGGAACAGAATGTAGGCGGAAGACAGATTTAGAAGACCGGAGAGCTGGCTGCCATGTGCCCAAGATGTAAAGAAGTCCATACACTACTCAAATTTTGTGGCCCTGTCACCAAAGTCCCCCATTTATTTCAATAGTTCCTCTTGGTAAAAAGAATGTGAAAGGATGCCTTAGACACTCTCATTGCAGCAAGGCAGGATGACAGAACCTGGTTCCTTTATATTTTTGTTGTTTATTGTTAGACATAACCTTTGCCATAATTCTAGGATTTATAGACAACTGTCCGGTAGGATACAATAAAACGGTTATACAAGCACTCGCCGGGGGTTTTCTGAAGCCAAGACTCAATAGTTAGACTGTAAAACAAGCAGCCTGATGTACAGGAGGCTTTCTGGTCACAACGTCCTCGTACCAGCCCCCTCCTCCCATCACCGGATGACTATTATGTATTTGTAATCCATGTTATCTCTACATCTCTCAGCTCTTCTCAGGTTGTCACGTCATGTTCCCCTCCACGTATCATTAATAGCAGATGGTGCTAAAACATTTCACTGCCAAAAACCTTCAGTCTACAGTCAAAAGTTGGAAGCGCGGAAAAATAATTACATAGGTTAGAATGCCGCTCGGTGAACAAAAATTACACAGTATAGGGCGACAATTTTACTGTTGCCAAATAATTTTCACTCCTAATGCTCTGTTGACACCAGCGGGTGCACATTATGGTCCGTATAATGTTGTGTAGGGGTCGTGCGATGCTTTGTTGCAGCATTTAATTTTTCAACTTTTTTTTTACTTTATTGAAAAATCACAAAATGTAATTGAGCCTATGAACAAATAAGTGTTACTTTATCACTCACTCCCTGGGAGCCGGCGCTCTCCTATATGGTCAACTCTCTGAATGTGGCGGGTATTTGCCATCCTCGCATACTGCTAGTCCGGCATTGTACATGATGATGTCAGAGAGCTGCAACTGGCTGGACATCAAGAGGTTAGGTGACTTGAGGGGGTGGACAGGAGGAAGCCTGTGAGACCATGGAATAAGTATTTAAATGAATCCCCCCCTTGTCCAACCCAAAGGAGCATTTAACCCATGCAGTGGGGTCCTCAACCCCCACACTACATGTGTTAAATGCTCTTTTGGGTTGGGCTGGGGAGGGATTCAATTTAACAGCACCCCAGAGTACTTACAGTGAGGCATGATGCCAAACATACTGAAAAAATTGCTTTAGGATTTAGATGATGCTGTCCTTAAGGTCCTTGATCACACTTCCTGTGTGACAACTGTCCAGGGTAACAACTGTCTCTCATGTGTTGTCACCTTGTCATATATGCCCCTTATGAAGATTACAAGCGGCCGTGCTAATACACATTTCGCAAACATGTTCCACCGTTGTCCCTGTTGGGAAGCCAGTCCTGATCAATGATGTGTGGCTGACTCTGCAGTCAAAGCATGTGCTAGGAAGTGACTAAAAGAGGAAATCAGCAGCATTGAGATACAAAACCAAGCAAAATGGCAGAACAATAACAATACGTAGCAGCATGGAGGTACAGCTTCTATGTATTGGTCTTGTTCTGCCTTAAACAGGCAAATATTATAGGCTTACCTACCTGCAATATCAAAACCAGCTATAAGATGGAGCTAAAGAGAAAAAATCTCTATTTATAGTAGCTTAGACTGTTTTTTTGGGGGGTAAACCCCCAGCAGTCCTCTGCCCAAAGAGAAGGAAACATGTCCATTTTGGGAGTCCAGCCTCCACTTTAGGACTGAGGACAAGATAATCCAATGGCATCTGCAACACACGTCAGGAGGAAAGCACCTAAATTCCCTTTTAGGTCGCATCGCTGGTATGATTGGACTTGTTTTTCTTTGTATTTGTGAGCTGTCACTATAGTTACATCTTCCATATATTGTAGGGATGCACCAATACCGAGTACCGATATTTTTTTTCCCCGGTATTTGCTGATACCGAATACCGATAGTCCCATTAAGGAAGCCAGGTGGCGTGTAATGTCTCGCCACCTGGCTTCCTGATTAGCCGGGCGGCGCGTAAAGACTCGCCACCCGGCTTGCCGATTAGCAGGAAGATGTCCCCATGCTTCTCGTCACTAGGTGTCCTGAGGTGACGAGGGAGCATGAAACCGGCTTCCTGGCCAATCAGAAAGCCGGGCGCTGCATAATTACACGGTGCCCGGCTTCCTGATTGGCCAGCTTCCCGACCAATCAGGAAGCTGGGCGGCGAGTTATTACACGCTGCCAGGCTTTCGGATTGGCCGTGAAGCCGGCTTCACTTGTGACGAGGGAGCATGGAGCCGGCTTCCCAGCCAATTAGGAAGCCGGGCAGCATGTAATGACTTGCTGCCTGGCTTCCTGATAACGGACGTATAGGGCTAGGCATCAGAGCATTTGGGCGAGTAAGAGTACTCGCCCAAATACTCGGCACCGATACTAGTATCGGTATCGGTGCATCCCTAATATACTGATGGCATGTTTCCATGTTCTTTTATCACCAGTTTCACCCCACCCTGATTTGTTATTAAAGCATCAAGATTTCACCCAGTCTGGCTTATTGTAGATTAGGAGTATTTAGCTGCATGTTGAGCTATACACAGACCACAGGGCAACGTGTAGAGCGGACAGAACAGTTATACTCACTATCCCCCATTCCAAGAATGCAGCCCGCCTGCTCTTTACCTGGAGTTCATCTTTAATAAAGTAAAATGTGTCTATGAAGCATTGTAAGTATGTGTAGTGTATGCGCGGCTCTATTTTCCACCTTGTTATAAACAATTTACATCTGGTAATAGGTAGTTCTGCAATAATGAATTTCCTTCCAGATGAAGTCTGATCACATTGACTTCTACATCATTTTCCAGCAGCTCCGCTCATTACCGCCATGTCAGATCCACTGCTTACTGGTTTTCAAATTAGCAGAGTTCAGATGGCTCCCCTGGTCACGACGGGTTATTCTTTGTAGTCACTCCGCAGACGCACAAGCAGGGGGTAAGACTTAAAAAATGAACGTTAAAACAGTCACAGGAAGCCATTTAATAAGTGAACAGTTGATGATAGTTTGTAGTCAATGATGGAAATTGTGTTCACTTTAGGTGACTCATGTGACCGAGCCTACACTGATTTCCATCCTGAAATCTATCTATTCCTGGCTGGCCTAGCTCAGTCATTACACTTTCCGGTGTGTTCATCTCTCCAATGGCCATGAACCTAAGTCTGTGTTCACTGCTTCTAGCATTGCCTTCACTCACTTCACTCTTACTGCAGCAGAGAGCACAGAGTCGTGTGGCAAGAGGCTGAAGGGCTGCGGAAGCTCAGTGAGGTTTCTACAATTCACGCTAGACAAGAACTCCAGTCTAATAGGAGGAATCCCACACAGTTATGTGCTACATTATTTGTGCAATTCTTTGCACCAGAATCGTAATTCTAGAATCATTGTAAATGGGGCAAATGACTGAATAAAATGTATACTTTATCAGTAAGGCCTCATTTAGGAACATTTTTGGACCCCAAGGGGGAT
Organism: Nanorana parkeri; assembly: GCF_000935625.1. Lineage (NCBI taxonomy): Eukaryota > Metazoa > Chordata > Amphibia > Anura > Dicroglossidae > Nanorana > Nanorana parkeri. The sequence goes on along the minus strand of NW_017306270.1, from coordinate 5,140,167 downwards.
TTTTGATTGAACTGCTGCATTTATCCCAAATTAGAGGGACTTTCTAAGGCAACCTTTATCAGTAGGGGTGCTGTATGGGCTTGTTAGGGGTGCCGTAAAAAATAATGCTGCGTCCCATATGGATTCAAATGATGTGAAGAGGGGACTCTGATGTGAGGGGGGCTCCTGATATGAAATATGATGAGGGGACTCTGATGTGAAAGGGAGAACACTGATGTGAAGGGGGTTCTTGTTCTGAAGGAGGGCTCTGATGTAAAGGGGGGCTCCTGATATGAATGGGCGACCCTGATATAAAAAGGGGACTCTGACATGAAGGGGGGGCTCTGATGTGAAAGGGTGGTAACACTGATGTGAAGGGGTGCTCTGATATGAAAGGAGGGCTCCTTACATGAAGGGGGGACTCTGATACGAAGGGGAAACTCTGATGTGAAAGGGGAGAACACTGATGTGAATGGGGCTCCTGATATGAAGAGGGGACCTTGATGTGAAGGGGTGACTCTGATATGAAGGGGGATTTTTATGTGAAGGGGTGACCTTGCTATGAAGGGGGGACTATGATGTGAAACGGTGACTATATGATGCAGGGACTTTGAAGTGAAGGGGCGACTCTGATATGATGGGGGGACTATGATATCAAGGGGTGACTCTGATATGAAGGGGGACTATGATGTGAAGGGGTGACTCTGATATGAAGGGGAAGTATGATGTGAAGGGGAAACTCTGATGTGAAGGGGTGGCTCTGATATGATGGGGGGACCTTGATGTAAGGGGGTGACTCTGATATGAAGGGGGGAGAAATGGGTGACTCTGCTTTGAAGGGGGGTCTATGATGTGAAAGGGTGCTTATATGAAGGGGCAGTTTGATGTGAAAGGGGGACTCTCATGTGAATAGAGAACTCTGATATGGGGGGTCGATGTGAAGGGTGGCTCCTTATGTGAAGGGGGTCCTCCTCATTTTAGACTTTACATTTTGCATTTTTTTCAAAGGTCGCTGTGACTGAAAGACGGATGAGGGAATATATTTAGTGCCAGTGCGGCTAGAATTTATAATTTATTAGAGGAACAGCAGGATGACAATAACCTGACATTACACAGAATGACTGGCGGATTCAATGGTGACGGCAGGGCTCCAGAACGGTATTATTATCACTGTGCCCTTGCCTCTTATCAGCTGTGCTCTGTGTATATTACTCAGGGTATATAAACAGTGGACATCATGGAGAACGTCTCACCCCGGCAGATCATTTATAAAGGAATAGTTCTCATATAATAAGAATTACAGGCAGACTCTCTTCCTGGTACCATATGGATAGGAGGTCACAGATGGATCCGAGCTGTATACCCGCCATATTGCTGGAATTAAACATTCATTCATTTGAATTGATTAATCACCCACTTCACATTTCCTTTAACCGTTTCTCAGCTTCAAGAAATTGATTTTTTGTGTTGCTTATAAAACAGATTTAATTCCCTAACTGAACTAAAATTTTTATACAACACTTGTTTTTATCCTTTCTGGGATCGCGGTGCTGCTGATCTCCTGCAGCCTCTTTCAGCCACCTCCAGTCATGGCATGGCATTTCTCACTGAAGGTTTGCTGATGGTGACAACAGTGGACTATGGTGGGGTTGCAGGATGTTGGTTCAGTGGTAGTAGAAACACCTAAAACTCTGAAGTGGACACGGTTCTGTATAAACTTTATTGACTATACGTTAATCCACACGCCGGCTGGGATCTTCCTACGATGCGTTTCACTCTGTAAAAGAGCTTGGTCATAGATCCGTAGACTCTACAACTAAGCTTTATCACAAAGTGAAATGCGTAGAAGCCTAGGAGGTGCAGTGGTGACAGAAACACCCAAAACTCCGGAGTGGACATAGTTTTGTATAAACTTTATTGACTATAAATGAATCCACACACCTCCTAAGCTTTTCTTTCCCCAACTGACACATTCCACTCGGTGATAGAGATTAGTCATAGTGCCAAAGGCTCTACACCCTAGCCTTATCACAGAGTGAAATGTGTAGAAGTCCAGGAGGTGCAGTGCTCGCAGAAACAGAACTCCCAACTGGACTCGGTTCTGTATAAACTTTATTGACTATAAATTAATCCCCATACCACCCAGGCTCGTCTGCTGATGCGTTTCACTCTGTGAAAGAGCTTGGTCATAGAGCTGTATAATACAACTAAGCTTTACCATAGAGAAAAATGCGTAGAAACCCAGGCAGTGTAGTGGTGGCAGAAACACCTAAAACTCCCCAGTAGACATGGTTCCGTATAATCATTGTTAACTATATGTTAATCCACACACCCGGGCTCTTTCACTGACACGTTTCACTATGTCACAGAGCTCGGTCATATATCTGTAGACTCTACAACTAAGCTTTATCACAGAGTGAAATGTGTGGATGCCCAAGCAGTGCAGAGGTGGCAGAAACACCCAAAATGCCCAAGCAGATATAATTGTGTATAAACTTTATTGACTATAAGTTAATCTACACACCCGGGCTCTTTCTCCAACGTGCTTCACTCTGTGATAGAGCTTGGTCATAGATCCGTAGACTCTACAACTAAGCTTTATCACAGAGTAAAATGTGTAGAAGCCCAGGTGGTACAGTGGTGGCAGGAACACCCAATTGGACAGACATAGTCAAAAATTGTGATAT
>NW_017306270.1:5126107-5137446 GCF_000935625.1 Nanorana parkeri | reverse complement strand
TATATATATATACTGTATATACTGAGTTCTAAAACCTAACCAGTTTCTGTATTGTACATTGTTTACTCTCTCTCCCATTGCAGCCAGCTCGGCTTACATGATGTGAACAGTATCTGACATGCATTGCCTCAAAGAAATTTTGGAACAAAACACCTACAGATACCGCTGACACCAAGACACGGTTACTTCAGCGCTGATGGCACTCTATGTAAACACATTGCTTGTACCCCCCGGTGTGTCTGGAAATGATAGAAGTTGTATATTTAGTAAGGCAGCAAAGTGATATCAGACACAAGACCCAATACCTGATCTTATTTATTATAGAGTCTAAGGTACAAAGTGTTTGTATCACCCCCATAACAGACAGCGATATTCTCAGCTTTGATTTCCAGCTGTCATTGGTAGTGGTGGTGACTGAGAAAACATTGAAACAGGTGGATGAGCATGACAGCCAGGGATCTGCCTTTCCAGTAGCCGGGGTCTTCAAACTCCACCATTTTGCTGCTCCCCGCTCATTGCAGTGGGTGAATAATATAAGTACAAGTAGACCCCCACAATTATAATTTAGGACTGAATATAGAGACTCTCGGGTGAACTCAGTCATGACAGGTTCTTTTTTTTTTTTTTTTAAACGCAGTATAGTATCACCAGTAAAAATCAAAAAAACATGCCCAGCCGTTAACAGCACTTCCTGTTTCAGACTGACAAGGCTTAGCCACTGCCTTGCAGTCAGCAGCGTTGTCAGCCCACCATGCAAGCTCCTTATGTTGGCTGTTGGTGCTGCCTGATAGATCTGATAGTCAGCCCAATGACCAACTGTAGAGTGCACATGGCAGGAAGACAACGCTGCTGATAAATGTAAATCAGCAGATGAGCATTGTCAGCCTGAAGCAGGAAGTGCTGTTACTGGCAGGATTTCTAGTTAAGAAAGAGAGCCACAAAAAAATGATTTGCTTAAGAAACCTCTGTACAGTGTGACAGTGAAATTATGTTATCCCTGTGCTGCTTCTCTTTTCGCTGTCCAGACACAGGTTGGAGGTGGGTCAAGGACGCCCTGGGCTCAGTGGAAGTGGGTAAAATGATGGTGACCGTCAGACTGGGGACATCTAGTGGCAGAACCAACAGACTGCAAGGGAAATCTCTGGATTAAACTTGAGCTGGTTTTGTTATTTTATGCTTTTATAGGCCTTTTTATCTTGTTATGTTTGGCTGGAGTTCAGCTTTAACTGATCTGACTGCAGGAAACTGAAGTGTAATGGGCTATGTAGGCGAAATTGGACTTTTGTCTTGTTGAATAAGCTGCCATGTGTGCTTTGTTATCTGTGGGCTCTGCTTCATTCAGAAGATAAGGTGACTACAGAGCAAGGATACACTGACTACTGTCAGCAGTCATACAGGAACAGGAAGTACGCGGTCTGCAGGGAATAGCTTTTACCCGGCATCTTTCACAACATATCATTCACTTATTTCCTATGCTCCTCAGCATCATCTAATGACCATAATGCGTTATTACAAGAAGACAATCAAAAATACATTCGACTCATGAAGAAAATATACAAGAATGTTTGTTTTGCGCATCAATTCACACAGAGTGAACAGTCACATAGACAACTGCACGTACACAGAGATAAATACTTATCTCCTATACTCCTCAGTGCCATCTAGTGTCCATAATGCGGTATTACAAGATGACATTTGAAAATATTTTTGACTTTTTGATAGGGCTGCAACAACTAATCAACATAATCGATTATAATCGATTATTGAAAAAGTTGTCAACTCCCCACCTCACGCTCGCCGCTGCCAGACCCGCCCGCATCCACACGCCGCACCTCCTTTCCGCCTCACGCTCACCGCCCTCCCACATCTACGATCGGCACAGGGAGGTGGGGAGAAGAAGTAAGGAGGAGCAGGTGTGGAGGGATGACAATCGCCGACAGACAGGCCCTATCTCAGAAGCAAGTTGCTAGAAGACTGCTCAGGTAAGCCTTCACTCCCCCCCCCACATGGTGCTCTAGAAATGTATTGCTGGGATTTATATTCCTCTATAGCTGATGGTACATTGTGCTGTATATTATACATAGGAGTACAAATCCCAACAATACATCGTACACTGTATTGTATAATGTATTGCTGGGATTTATATTCCTCTATAACTGATGGTACATTGTGCTGTATATTATACAGAGGACTACAAATCCCAGCATTAGTACATTATTCACTGTATGTATAATGTACTTTTGCTGAGATTTGTTGTATTCCTATATAGCTGGTGGTATTCTGCATTGTGCTATATAGAGGACTACAAATCCCAGCAATAATACATTATACAGCGCAATGCGGAATACCACCAGCTATAGAGGAGTACAACAAATCCCAGCAATAGTACCAGGGGTGTGGAAATTTTAGAAAAAACTACTTGTCCAAGGACTAAAGCAGACTTGTCCCTCATGGCAATCAAAAAAAAATCATTTTAACCAAAACCGTATTTAGCAGTGCTAAGAAGCACTTCTCATTGGTCAGTGCCGTCAGGTGACTGCATTGACCAACGAGTGCCTGCAATTTGCGAGCGGAATTCACAATACATGGAACAGGTACAGATAGTACACCCGTACTGGTGGACGGGAAGGACCGGTCGCCGAAAGGTAAGTATAGTGGGAGGGAGATTTGTGCGGGTAATTCCATTCTCCCAAATTACTTAGGAAAGTGAATATACCCTTTAGGGTTGGTGCAGACTTGGGGATTCCCAGGACGTGCGATCGTGTGCGGTTGCATACAGCGGTTGCATCCGCATGTATGGGGTTACATCTGCGTGGTAATCGCTGAAAAAAAGGTAGATGTACCTTTTTTCATGACATGCACCGTGCACTGTTTTCAACCGTGATCGCCCGCGGCGGTATTGCAGCAGGAAAACGCGCAATCTGCCTGGCACGACTGGGGTGTCATTAAAAAATAATGGCACTGACAGCACGATCGGCGGTGGTGTGCGATTCCGTAACCACCCAGCCATCCGCTCGGTTTCGTACATGATGACTGGGCAGTCACGGATCGCACACCACTGCCGATCGCGTTGGCAGTGCCATTATTTTCTAATGACACCCCAGTCGTGCCAGGCAGATTTCCTGCTGCAATACTGCCCTGCCCATCCGGCGCCCGAAACTACATGTCCCGGGCGTCGGGCGATACGAATTCCACACCCCTGAGTACATTATACAGTGGAGCAATGCCGAATACCACCAGCTGTAGAGGACTACAAAACCCAGCAATAGTACATTATACAGCGCAATGCAGAATACTGCCAGCTATAATGTATTGCTGGCATTTGTTGTATTCCTCTATAGCCGGTGGTATTCTGTATTGTGATGTATAATGTACTATTGCTGGGATTTGTAGTCCTCTATAGCTGGTGCCATTCTGCATTTATTGCTATATAATTATACACTTTTCATTTCACTGTATTACACACCACACTTTTTTTCTTTTCTTATTTACTTCCACCGCTCCAAGCTTGCTCTTGTGATGGACCACAATCTCAATACAAACTGGTAGTCCATCACTAAAGCCATTTTTTAAAATGTATTTTATTTTTTATCCGATTAACCGATTAATCTAACTCAATAATCAGCTAACTAATCGATTTTGAAAATAATCGTTAGCTGCAGCTCTACTTTTTGATGCTGCACAGGGCATGTTCATGTGCAGTTTAGTGTGCCAACTTTTACCATGGCATGAATTATTATTAATTATTACAATACATTCATAATTCAGTATTATTATATATTTATATAATTCAATACACAATCATTATAAATTTTTATTTCGAAACAAACGCCCTTACAACTGTAGATATAGTGAAAGAGGAAGGAACGGGACCTTTGCATGCTAAGCTGTTTCACAATAACTTCTGTTTTTGTGCGGTTTTCTCAGAAATTTACAAGCAGCGACATCAAACGTCTGCACGGCCCAACAAGGATTTCTGGGGGGGAGAGAGAGAATAGATAGATAGATAGATAGATAGATAGATAGATAGATAGATAGATAATAGATTGATGGATAGATAAAAAAGAAGGAGGAGGAGAGGGAATGATAGAAAAGGAGAGGGGAGGGGAGGAGAGGAAAACAAAGGGGAAGAGTGAAGAGGATAACAGGGGGAGAAAGGAGAGAATTGAGCAGAGGGGAAGAGAAGAAAAGAGAGAACAAGAAAGGGAAGGCAGAGTAGAAGAGAGTAGGCGAGAGGCAGAGGGGAAAGAAGATGAGTGGGCAGAAGAGGAGAGTAGAAAAGAGGAGAAGAAAGGTAAGGAGAGAAGAGGAGAGTAGAAGAGAGGAGAAGAAAGGTAAGGAGAGAAGAGGAGAACAGAGGAGATAAAAGGAGAGGAGAATAGAGGAGTAGGTAGAAGAGGAGAGAAAATGAGGAGAACAGAGGGGAAGAGTGAAAAGGAGAACAGGGAGAGAAATGGAGAGGGAAATAGAGAAGGGAAGAGAAGAAAAGAGAGAAGAAGAAAAGGGAGGGAAAGTAAAAGAGAGTAAGTGAGGGGTAGAGGGGAAAGAAGATGAGTGGGCAGAAGAGGAGAGTAGAAGAGAAGAAAGGTAAGGAAGAGAAGAGGAGAACAGAGGGGAGAAAAGGAGAGGAGAATAGAGGAGTGGGTAGGAGAGGAGAAAAAATAAGGAGAACAGAGGGGAAGAGTGAAAAGGAGAACTGGGAGAGAAAGGGAGAGGGTAATAGAGGAGAGGGGAAGAGAAGAAACGAGAGAAGAAGAAAGGGGAGGGAGAGTAGAGGAGACTATGTGAGAGGTAGAGGGCAAAGAAGCTGAGAGGGCAGAGGAGGAGAGTAGAAGAGAAAAGAAGAAAGGGGAGGAAAGAAGAGGCGAACCGAAGGAAGGAGAGGAGAATAGGGGAGATGAGAGGTGAGGGGCAGTGGTGTATTTTGGTTTTGTGCTGCCCCGGGCAAGACTAAACTCGTGCAGTCCCTAATCTAAATTTGGCCCACCCCTTCCTGTTTGTGCTGCCCCGGGCAAGACTAAACTCGTGCAGTCCCTAATCTAAATTTGGCCCACCCCTTCCTGTTTAAGACATTTTGTGCAACATGTCAGTCGTTGGATACAGCAAGCAGCTATTTAAATAGTAACAGGCACACGCTGTACCATTTTTGTCAGCATCCAGCTGGTCTATGCAGGGTCCATGGTGAGCTGTGTGGGGTCTATGGTGGGCTTTGGGGGGTCTCACGTGGGCTGTGTGGGGTCTATAGTGTGCTGTGCGGGGCCTATGGTGTGCTGTGTGGGGTCTCAGGTGGGCTGTGCGACGTCTATAGTGGGCTTTGCGGAGTCTCAGGTGGGCTGTGCGGGGCCTCAGGTGGGTTGTGTGGGGTCTTAGGTGGGCTATGATAGGTCTCAGGTGGGCTCTGCAGGGTCTATGGTGGGCTTTACAGGGGCTCAGGTGGTGGGTTTGCAGAGTCTCTTTCCCTGCACACATGTACTGCACCTCAAAGTGTCCAGCCTGCCTGCGCTACATCCCAACGTCAGATCGCATGCCAGCCGTGAGCCGCCACTGCTTCTCCTCTCCCTCCTGCCAGCTGGCCAGACCACATCTCACTGGGCCTCCCCCTCCTCCACCGTGCAGCTCTCTAATTAGGCAGCTGTTCATGGGGCCTCGTGGCCGCCTAATTTGCCTGACTAGGAAGCCACCACTGCCTGACTCTGTGCGGGCCTGTATGCCGGATGGCCAGTGCAGCCCTGTGCCTCACTGGTTTGGGGGTGGAGTTTGTTTGCCGCCCCCCCTGGAAAGTGCTGCCCAAGGCAAATGCCTTGTTTGCCTTGTGGTGTATACGCCCCTTGTTAGGGGAGAGAGAAAAAGTGAGGAGAAAAGGGGAGAAAGAGGAGAGTAGAGGAAATGATAAAAAAGGAGAGGGGAGAAGAGGAGAAAGAAGTGAGAGATTGGAGAGAAAATGATAGGAAAGGAAAAGAGGGATGAAAAGCGAAGAGGAGAAGGGAGGAGTGGAGAAGAGAGATAAGATGAAGGGAAGGGGAGGAGAATAGAGGAGCAAAGAGAGAAGAGAGAAGGGAGGAGAGTGGAGGTGAATGTGAGCAGAAAAGAAGGGAGGGAAGGAGAGAGGAAAGAAGAGGGGTAGGGAGAAAGGAAGACAAGGGCCTACCTGAGTGCACATAATTTGAATTGAAGAAGAGGAGAGGAGAAGGGAGGAATGAAAAAGGGAAGGGAGGAGAGGGGTGGACAGAGTTTAAAATCTGATTGCACAACTTCTTTTGGATTTGCCAACAACAATGTATTGCAAAGGTCTACGTGATTGCATATAAATTGAACTGTTTACATAGGCCCTCACGCTACATGGTTGTTGGTAAAGGAGACTGTACAGGTGATGGTTCCCTGTGGAGTGATAGGCGGAGGAAGGGACATGTCTGATGCAGGTCAGACCTGGACTAGGAGTTAGGTGAGTATTGCATGGGAGGGGGGTTTTCCTGTCTGTATTTGAATAGGGGGCGGAAGGGCCAGCTAGCGTAGTGATAGGTGGGTTTAGCTTGGGGGTGGAGTTAAGGGGGCAATCTTACTGCGTGGTAAGGAACCAGTTTAGGTGGGAGAGAAAAGGAGTCAGTCCCGCCCACCCTTCCCGCTAGTATTTAGGCTTGTTGTTTTTTATGTTTCCAAAGGGTTAGTTTCTGCAAGTGTGGAGCTTGGGGAGTTATAGGTGGAATTTGTGTTTTGGGAAATATGGCTGACTTATTTTTCTTCTAGGTTGGTCATCCATTGGTCGTGTCCCTGGTGGTGCCATACTTCAACGACGAAGAACTGGCTCTCTGCAAAGAGAAAAGGGTTGGAGTAGTAGGGAAGTGCCAATTGTACGGCTACTGGGCTCTATAGCTTTGTAGCCAGTAAGAACTTGGGCGACTATTGGTGGGCGTACCCACTCGGCCCAGAATATGGGCAGCTGGTACAGTAAAAATGGGTCATAGTACACCATTTAACCTTCCAATAAATGTTATTATATTACGTTCTTTTAAATTACTGGTGTTTTAGAGTGTTATTTAGGTGGGAAGCGGGGGTTACTTGGCCTTGCAGTCAGTCATGTACAAATACATTGTATGTGGCCAGCGTCCATCAGAAGAAGGTTCATAGAATTTTGTGACTCGAAAAAATGATCTGTAGGGATAGAATTTTGACCCGTTCTCTAGTAGAGACGCAGCTTTTCGGGTTGATCTTTTTACAATCCCCTTTTCCATCTAGCATTTTCCCGACCTAGAGGTTTTATTTCACAATCATCATGAACTGCTATTCTTCCAGGAAATATGACTGATTTCCCTCCCTTTTGGATTGTAAGCCCTCATGGGCATGGCCCTCCTTACCATCTTGTCTTGGATTGTATTGTGATTGTAATGTCTTCCTTATAGTGTAAAGCGCTGCGCAAACTGTTGGCGTTATACAAATCCTGTATAATAATAATTTTACAGGAAAGATCTTTCATTTGAACGTTTGTGCAAATTCTTTTTCCGAGTCTACCAAGCTCTGTGGCTATGAACAATCCCACCGTGACTTTGTAGTAGATAGTCCTGTGTGTGGCATTCTTAGACACATCACCCCAGCAGCTGTGTCCCCAGATATGACTGTAACATGCTGAGGACGGTCCTGTTTCTTACAACTCAGATGACAGGTTCTCGATCTCCAATGTAAAAGGAAACATTCAGGTGTAATCTTATCAGACAGGTGACAGAGGAGCTGAGCCTGTGTCAACCCTGGCTGTGTCTACTACATATGTGAGATGAAGGTCACAGTGACAAGACAGACACAAGATGTCAAGATCAGAATATTAAACCGCTTCTTAGCACATATGCTCCATATTAATGAACCAGAACAAGTAATTACTCCGGGAAATGTTCATTTTAATTATAATTTGGAAAAAACGAGTGCTTGGGATTAGTTGCGTCTATCAATGCCCCAGGTAAACCGGATATTTCAAAGGATTACAACATTTGTATTGTATCCTGATTCTCATAATTGTCTATCTGTACTGACAATTGATCGATGCTTTTCTTGTTTGCTTTCAGCACTCATCCCTGTGAGATTTTGGCATGAGACTTTCTGGAGCAGGAACAGGAAAGTATGCATAGAAGGGTTAACGTAGTTAGGAAATAGGACTATAAAGAGTTATAAAGGTGTGAGCCTTCAATTGGGCTTTAAAGCAGAAGTGTATTCTACTCCTCCTCCCCCCAAAACCAACCTGCTATTGCTCATTGAATACCTTATTTTAAACCTAGTGATATTACCACTAGGTCCCTGTGCTTCTTTATGCAATGCAGGCAGAGAGTTGGCTGGTGGGAGGGGCTGTGCATAGCTTCCTGAAAACTTCAGAGCGCGCTTCCTCATTACTCCTCTCAAGAACCATTAGCCCTGATGCAAGCAGTGAGCTGGCTCTTGGAAGGAGTTGTGCAAATAATAAAATACCTTGATTTGTCAGTCTGGAGGAGTGACCGTTCCCAGGCAGGTTGCCTTTGCATGCAAACTCCCCGAGGTAACACCCACATGTGATGCTGAGCCTCCATGATTGAAGGAATTGGAATCCAATGAATAAAAGGGACGGGCTAGGACCAGTAAGGCTGGGGATTAAAGCACTAGATGATACTGGACATGTTCCAGTCAGGAAATAAGGCGGGCTGTATCTGAATGCTTCTAATGAACATTGTGAGAAGCTCACAGCATGCAGTGAAATCAGAGTAAGAAATGTAAGCGCAGCAGTGGAGCCGCTACAACTATGCAAGACTGAAGGCAAGGCCGAAGTTTAGCTTTAAAAGAGAACTATGGGGTGGGTGTTTTTCCCCATAGTTCTCTTAAGGGTCACGGGAGGACATACACTAGCGTCCTCCCGTGACCCAAAGCTCAGTATATTGTGAGCTACAGCTCGCGGTGTACTGAGACCGCCGCAGCCGGGACGGATCCCAACATTACTGTCGAGATCCACCCAGCTGCGTGACTGACAGCTGGCTCTGCCTATCTAAAGGCAGAGCCAGTTGTACCCGCCCCCTTCCCCATCCGTTCCTCCACTCAGCGCTGGAGGAGCGGAGTGGGGAGGGGGGAAATCCCTGACTGACAGCGAGCGACGGTATGTGTTGGCTCACTTCCCGATCTATTGGGCCAACGTGTGACAGTTTCATTGTCACATGTCGGCTCAAACTATGAGGATGTCAGTGTACTAGGAGGCTTACCTCTCATGTACGGCGGGGGGCACGGGTTCCCCTTCCTGGCAGGACCCCTGGCACCGGGACTGCGGGTACGCATGCGCGCAATGAGTGCGCGGTGGACGGCATGCGTGCGAAGGCACAGGGGCGCGCGCGTAGTGCTCCTGCGCCTGTTACTTGTGTCAGGTTCGATCCTTGCTGGGGGAGGTTCCCAGCACACACCCTCTGCCTTTCTCTCGCCATTGGCTCCTGATGGAGAGGCTACCTGGTTGCCTCGGTAGCCGGGGAGTGGTCTCAATCCTCCACTGGGTATGAAAGCCCAGTCAGAGCCCTGGCTCATTGCTGAGTTATTCTATCCCTATGGTGTGATCTCCCACCTCCCTGTGCCTTGAACTTGTCTTTATTCCTGAACCTCTGCTTGGACTCCTGATTACCGACCCTTTGGCTTACCCTTCCGTTACTGAAACTAGCTGCCTGCCTCGACCCGGATTGGACCTGACTATTCTTCTTGGATTTTCCGTGTGTACCACGACCTCTGACTTTGGCTTGCCGCCCTTGCCAAGGGGTTCCACTCATGGCCCAGCCGTACCCCCCTGACAGAGGATGAGTGAGTTTCACTCACCTCATAGTTCTCCTTTAAGTGCTCAGGGTTCCAGTAGGGATAGGTTAGATGTTCCAGGCTCTTCAAAAGTTAGGAACATGTAGGGGATCTTCAGGATTTGTAGTTGTTTTCATTGCCACGTTGAGAATAATGCAGTGGGCTCCCAACACTAAAAGGGCACAGCATGTGTGAATGGCAATAAGGACAATATGGATGATAGCCAACAATCCAAAGCTCTGAGGAAGCAGAACTGTAGACATTCAAGGTCAGCGGTCGAAACACAACCTTCATGAAGATGGTAAATAAGGTGAGACTGGAAGAATGTTGCGTTGTGGTTGGCTGAGATTTTATCTATGGCTGATTTACAATTATAACACATCAGCTAATTCAATATGGCAATGGTTAGTAACACCGAGGTATCAACTCATCTTCCAGTAAAGTGATTAGTGGCATGTCATCATCATCATTATTCTTCACACTGCATTACATCGATATGCTATTTCTAAGCACAGCCAATCTACAGTCAGCGGTTTTCACTAAGGGATCATGGTGGAGCTGTCAGGCTTTCCTCTCACACTTAGTACGAGTGGTATTTGCCAGTGACAGGATACACCTGGCTGTCGCATTACCGTAAAGGATATAACGGGAACTTGGAGTCAGGGTCATTTTTAATCCAAGCTCAGGATCACCTCCAATATTTCCCTCTTTCATATGACATCAGTAGGTTCCAGAGTTGGCAAAAGTGAAAAAAAAGCTTTCTTTTCTTTTGCTATTGCTGCATTACAGCCGATTCACTTCAATGCTTGGAGCAAAAGTGACATCAAATATTTGACTGCATTGGATCGCTTAGGTTAGATTTATTGGGTTACTGATAGGATCAGAGGTCTGACTGCACAAATCCCCTTGCTGGTCATCCAAAAAAGAGTTTGCTACGGTACGTGTGCGTACTTGGACCCCTATGAAGAATGTGTACCAAATGTTGTAAATTCATGTGACAGTCCAATAATACAAATGGCACTCACTTGATGTGGAGATGATGGGTGTCCACATCAAGAAATGATAAGAGGTATGTTTTATAATGGCACAGTGGCACTCTTTAGCAGTTTAAATCAAGCTGTGATCTTAGATAATGCCGTCTCATAAAATAGTGCAACCTCATCTCTCCGGAAAAGCTGTGTGTGCTGTCATTCACTTGTATTCTCCCCCTGCCAGATCAGAAATTACAGCTTAGTGTGCGATGGACAGCACACAAGGCTGACCTGTCTTTTGTCTGAGGTCAGGGCTGATAAAGATACTTGCCTTCCTTTCATTCCCCACTTATTGGTGACCAATAAGTCACCAGGAGAAAAGAGAGTTACCTTGGGCAAGCAGCATGTTGCCACTTACCAGGGCTGAGGATTCTCTCCCTGTCCCCATTAGACAACGCTGTATGCTTGAGTAGCACAAAGCACCAATGCAGTCACTTGGGAGGAAGGAGAGAATTACATGCTCCCAATACCCAAAAGTAAAGGTTATTTCTTTTTGCTCCCCCCCAGTTGGCAAACAAAAATCAATGAGAG
>NW_017306270.1:5115477-5126074 GCF_000935625.1 Nanorana parkeri | reverse complement strand
CCTGAGCAAATCACAGGTTTATTTAAAAGGAAGCCTGTGCTGAGAAAAATATGGCACATGCATTCTAAATATGCTAGATGCCAGCCAATCATGTTGATCTAATGACTTCAATGACTGCAATCCATTCAATACTTTACGGATAGGCAAGCTTGGCACTCCAGCTGTGGTGAAACTACTCTTAGATTGAAAGCTCGTTCGGGCAGGGTCCTCCTCACCTACTGTTTCTGTATGTCAATGACGCCTGTCAGTGTTTGTTTCTTACTTGTCTTGTCTAACCGATTGTACAGCGCTGCAGAATGTGTTGGCGCTATATCAATAAATGTAATTGTACAAATACATTCATGACTCTGGAAGTCATGTCTGTGGCTGCCAGAGTTTTGCAATGCCTCATGGGACTTGTAGTTTCACCACAGCCGGAGTGCTGCAGTTGCCTACATCTGCTATAGTGAGTTCATACTCTGATCTCCACAAGACTGATGGAGGTTCCGGAGTTCATGTGACGGCCCGGCAGCGGAGGAGAGTGTGACAAATGGGGCCACACAGCCAAGATCACACTGGATCGGGGAAAAGAGAATATAGGACTAAAAAAAGAAATTTCAAAAAAAAGAAGTGTCGCTGCATTGAAAGCAAAGTTCCACTATAAATACTCTGATATGTAACACCACGTGATATCCTTGTTTACAGACGCATTTCCTGACTCTTCATACGTATACACTGTGCACACTATGACACAATTCACAGTCCGTATTCATTCCTACAGAACATATGACTCTGGTGGGATGAAGACTCCCAGGCGGGTCTGTGACCAGGTTATGGGAAGATAGTTTATACATTATAAGGAAGAAGATTCACCAGAACAAACAATGAGGTGAATCATTCTGGCCGGACTTTCCATCTCTGTAAACTATTGTGAAACACTGTGATGCAGAGGATGTTTATTCCAGGACCGGAAGAGGGACCGTCGGATTCAGAAGACATCGTATGTGGTGGCCTATTAGTGTTCAATAAATATCAGATCCAGGAGACTCCAACTCCCCCAATAATAGACATTAAGATAGATAGGTAAACCGATAGATAGATAGATAGATAGATAGATAGATAGATAGATAGATAGATAGATAGATAGATAGATAGACCGATAGATAGATAGATAGATAGATAGATAGATAGATAGATAGATAGATAGATAGATAGATAGATAGATAGGTAGATGTGTTCAATAAATATCAGATCCAGGAGACTCCAACTCCCCCAATAATAGACATTAAGATAGATAGATAGACCGATAGATAGATAGATAGATAGATAGATAGATAGATAGATAGATAGAAAGATAGATAGATAGATAGATAGACCGATAGATAGATAGATAGATAGATAGATAGATAGATAGATAGATAGATAGATAGATAGATAGATAGATAGATAATAGAACGATGGATAGATAGATAGATAAATAGACTGATAGATAAATTGATAGATAATAGATTAATGGATAGATAGATAGATAGATCATTTGATAGATATTAGATTGAAGGATAGATAAATTGATAGATGATAGATAGATAGATAGATAGATAGATAGATAGATAGATAGACTGATAGATAAATTGATAGATAATAGATTGATGGATAGATAGATGGATAGATAGATAATTAGATAAATAATAGGTAATTAGATAATTTGATAGATAATAGATCAATGGATAGATAGATAATTAGATAAATAATAGATTAGGGATGCACCGATACCGATACTAGTATTGCCATCGGTGCCGATACTGAGTATTTGGGCGAGTTCGCGTACTCGCCCCAATGCTCCGATACTCATCCCGCTACCGGAGGTTCCGGTCAGAGGGAGATTTCCACTAACCAGCAGTGCTGCGAGGGAACATGGAGCCGGCTTCCCGGCCAATCAGCATCAAGCCGGGCAAACAGCCTGGAGTCGGCTACCTGGAAAATCATGAAGCCGAAAAGAATGTCATTACGCGCCACTAGGCTTCTTGATTTCCCAGGAAGTCAGCTCTATGCTAGCTTTGTACCGGTATCGGTATTCGGTATTCGTTATCGGTGAGTACCGAAATATAAATATTGGTGCTCGTACTCCATACCCAAAAACAGTATTGGTGAATCACTAATGTAGATAATTAGATAGGTAACAAATAGATAGATAGATAGATAGATAGATAGATAGATAGATAGATAGATAGATAAATAGATAGATAGATAGAGTTGGTTGTTCTAGGTGAGGGTAGTGAATGGCTCTCTCTGTACAGAAGCATTGATCTCACACTATGACTCCCATTGTAACGCATTGAGAAGTTGTAGAATTATCAGGGACCACCCAGTCGGTGTGTTTATTCTAGAACCATCTGTTATATCTCCACCATAGAAGTTATCAGAATGCAGCCTGCGCTCCGTCCTGCAGATTGGATGCAGCCATGCACAGTCCAGTGCTCTGTAGACAGGATGATCATATGGTTATTCAGCTGTACCAAGCCATGCTCATGTGTCACTTCCTATTACAGGCCGACATCCGAATACATAGTTAGCACAATGAATGATCAGGATTTTGCGCATGAGGATAAATGCTAAGGCTACGGCCGCGCACAGGTCCCCTCGGGCTGCCGCTGGGTAACAGAGACCCATTTTAGCAGATCCAGCAATGTCATGTAACATTAGTCAGCCTCGGACTCACTAGCCAATGTATGGTTAAAAGAAAAAAGACATAGTCACATGTATTTAAAGGGATATTACTATAATAATAATAATAATAAATGATTTATACTGCTGTATTATAATACAAAGAAATACTATTATAATGTATCATGATGGAAAATATTTAGAATTCTATATCGTATATATCAAGTCATCCTCCGGTATTTACGCTAGCTGCATTCAATGATTTACTAAAAATATGTAACTGCATTAACTATATATATATCTGCCCGTTGTTCAGCTTTTCACATAAGATTATGTAGCCTGGTCAGAATCCACCCAAAGATTTCCACTGCGGTCATTTTTTCAGCCATTTGATGACCTCAGTCTGTTAGCCAGCATCATTCAACCCACTTCCTCTGAGCCCACCACATCCTGGACCCACCACAAACATGTCAAAGACTGTAGACATACTACAGGAGATGGTCACTAACTGCACAAATGCTACCAGAGTTGGTCAGAGACTGCAGACATGCTACAAGAGTTGGCCAAAGACTGCAGGTATTCTACAGTAGATGGTCAGAGACTGTGGACATGCTACAAAAGATGGCCAGAGACTGCAGGCATGCTATAAGAGATGACCAGAGACTGCAGACATGCTACAAGAGATTGTGAGGGACTGCAGACATGCTGCAGGAGATTACAAGAGACTGCAGATGCTACAAGAGAATGGCAGACACTGTAGACATACCACAAGAGATGGCCAGAGACTTCAGACATGCTACAAGAGATGGCCAGAGACTGCTCACATGCTTCAAGACATGGTCTGAGACTGTGGACATGCTACCGGAGATGGTCAAAGCCTGTGGACATGCTACATGAGATGGTCAAAGCCTGTGGACATGATACATGAGATGGTCAAAGCCTGTGGACATGCTACATGAGATGGTCAAAGCCTGTGGACATGCTACAGGAGATGGTCAAAGCAAAGCCTGTGGACATGCTACAGGAGATGGTCAGACACTACATACGTTGCTCCTGGGCAGCAGGTTGGCCACCAAGGATTTAGAGATTTGGGGCCTGTGTGTCTAAAGGGGGTTTAACAGTTGAGGTCCCAACCAAGAATAATAAAAATATAATTCCAAAGAACTAACTTCCCTTCCAGTGCTTCAGTAATAATGATGCAAAGGGGGGCAGGCATAGAGCTCTTACAGCTCCCCCTCATCTCCAATGATCATACATGAGGTGGGTACAGAAAACACATATTTATGTGTATCTGGTTTGAAACTTTCATCTAATTTTCATATTTGTAGAATCTAACTGCATATTGTAGGAGAGGATAATGCAGCAGGTGCTCCAACAACACTCTACTGACAGTCTGCTATGCACCCCACCATGGCTAGCAGAAACCCCCACATGTCTCCCAAGTGGGATCGGTACTAGATATTGTCTCATGAATATTGTAAATGGAAACTAGAAACAGAATTCTGTACAACATCTGAGGCTCCTGCAGTACAAAAATTCAATTTCTCTGCCTCAGATTGTTCAGACCTGCCTGCAGGAAGGGGTCAGTGCCAGCACACTAACCGAGACCCCGTCAGCCAGGTGCATTGTGGGTAGCGTGCTGCTGCTGCCAGGGATTACTGCACAGATACTCATCCTCTGCATGGAACGCTGGCCTTGATTGGCAGTGTTATCTTTTGCATTGTTTTCCATAAATAATCTTGTTGAGGCACGACTGCCGCGTTTCTATCAGTCCACAAGCTGCAATAACAGTTCGGAGAGATCAGAGTTTCTGTGTTTTTGTCCATGGTCTCACTCCGTGTGTTTGTTTTGTCGAGCCGCCCTGACCTGCATAGGTTATTGTGCCAGTGTGCTCGCATATATGATGCACCTGAGTAAGCACATTGGTATTGTATCCTGTGAACTAATACATGTATTGATAGTATTCAGTATGTGAATTCCTTTTTTTATTTCCCATACCTTTATTTATATATATTTCTCCCCATTTACATGCAAGCTGTTCAACCAAAGTTTCAGTGCCCCAGGTTGGGACAAGCTACAATAAGGTTACAGATTTTCAATATGAAAATCTGGGGGCACCCTATTGACCACACCCATTTGTACCCACACCCACAAAATCACTCCCCCATTTTTAGCATGACCTGAAACAATTGGTCAGGCACTTCTGGAAGAGGTAGCAGACATTGAAGATGTAAAGACAATGAGGTGGGCGCTGACGTGCTGCAGCTTCTAATGCACAATGTGAAAAGCTCAAAGTGTGCAATAAGCAGATTCTTCTACAACTGTGCAAGACTGAAGGTAAGGCTGGAGTTGAGACCTCCATTGTAAAGTCAGAGAATAGCTTCCTGTAACAGCAGAACTCAGACTGACGGAAAGTTACATAGTTAGTTGCGCTGCAAATAAGACACAAGTCCATTGAGTTGAACAAGATGCGAGTCTAGGAATGTATGGCAATCAGATTCTATGGAAATGCATCATGCTGCCAGCCTAAAACATTTTCAGGCACTGGGAGCTTGCTATAGGAGGGGAGATCACAATAAGTGATGTTACTTTGTTGCCACCTATCCACTGAGCGGAGTTGTTGGGTTGTAGTAGATCCAGGGATGGGGGCAGCATATCTACAACACAGAAGGATGGAAGCCAGGTGCCCCACCTATAGCTGAGTTCACAAGAAGTGATGCTGCTTTGTTGTCACCTACCCACTGAGAGGAGTTGTTGGGTTGTAGTAGATCCAGGGATGGGGGCAGCATATCTACAACACAGAAGGATGGAAGCCAGGTGCCCCACCTATAGCTGAGTTCACAAGAAGTGATGCTGCTTTGTTGTCACCTACCCACTGAGAGGAGTTGTTGGGTTGTAGTAGATCCAGGGATGGGGGCAGCATATCTACAACACAGAAGGATGGAAGCCAGGTGCCCCACCTATAGCTGAGTTCACAAGAAGTGATGCTGCTTTGTTGTCACCTACCCACTCAGAGAAGTTGTTGGGATGCAGTGACTCCAAGGTTGGGGGCAGTGTATCTACAGGACAGATGGAAGGAAGCCATGTGCCTCACATATAGCTGAGTTCACAAGAAGTGATGCTGCTTTGTTGCCACCTATCCACTCAGAGACGTTGTTGGAATGCAGTGACTCCAAGGTTGGGGGCAGTGTATCTACAGGACAGATGGAAGGAAGCCAAGTGCCCCACATATAGCTGAGCTCACAAGAAGTGATGCTGCTTTGTTGCCACCTATCCACTCAGAGACGTTGTTGGGATGCAGTGACTCCAAGGTTGGGGGCAGTGTATCTACAGATGGAAGGAAGCCAAGTGCCCCACATATAGCTGAGTTCACAAGAAGTGATGCTGCTTTGTTGCCACCTATCCACTCAGAGAAGTTGTTGGGATGTAGAAACTCAAGGTTGGGGCATTTTATCTACAGCACAGAAGGATGGAAGCCAGGTGCCCCACCTATAGTTGAAATCACAAGTGATGCTGCTTTGTTGTCACCTATCCACTTAGAGAAATTGTTGGGCTGTAGTAGCTCATCGGCTGGGAGTATTGTATCTACAGGACAGAAGGAAGAAAACCAGGTACCCCACCTATCGCTGAGTATTGCCAAGGCTGCAGCTCTTCTACTGCTTGCTGTCTAGTACGTCTGTCAGTTTAGCTTGATCAATAAACTTTGGCCCATGTGACAGTGATCAGCTCAAAGGGGTTCAGCAGCTTTTCCATATCCTGATAAAGATCAGGAACCTTTTTCTTCATATGAACATTTAAAGCCAATTTTCAAACAAAGAAGGGGCCATGAAAAGTTGTCTGTCATGTAGCCTATCCTGGGCCTGAGTATCGAAGACTGCAGGCTGCAGCCTCAGATCGACCGATAAGGGTCAGCTGTAAAAATAGAGGTTTTTGACACGAAGGCAAATACTAAATGTCATAACTTGCATCAAACTAAATAAAAGTGACGGTCCCTCTTTAAAGAACTCTAGGCTTTCATAACTCTTCCCATTGTTAAACATTACACGCAATGCTTGTACAGATGCAAGCGCTTATCTTCAGAAAGGAGATGAAAACATTTTAAGGGTTCACACAAAGGTAGAGTGGAACACGATATGACCATTAAGCAATTGTTACTTCCTGCCAGGTTATAAAGTCCTATGATACCAGTCCGTTGGCTCCTCCACAAAGCTTCGTCTGACTCACTGTAGGAAGCCATGTGATTATGTAACACAATTCTGCTTGTTACGGAGAACAAGATTTCTGTCTGCACTTTTTTTTTTCTTTTACTGAGAAGAAGATGATTGTTATGAATTCTTTAATCTCGATCCCAGGGTTACACTCTGGGCAGAAGGCTGTCTTTCTGTTTTACTTGGCAATTCCATTCCGAAATAATATCTTTAAAGGGCATATTAATAAAAAATGGTCCAATGCAAGCAGGTTTGATGAAGATTTGATTGAGGACTATTCGGGACACCGACAACTATTACTATTTAGCTAGGGCAGGAGCCTGGTACAGAAAGAGAATGCAAAGAAGGAAATTAGCAACAATTACTGTCTCTAGAATAAACAGTGTACCCTGGCCATTCAGGGTAAAGCGGCAGTGCCTTCTGATAGACCCCCCAAGCTCCATCAAAGCCCTTATACAGTTGCTTTAATGGATTGGGGATTCCAGGTATGGCCAAACCCCCAACTGCCCCAGATTCTGCAGGAATGTCCTAGGACTTTAACACAATCAGCCACTGTGGTCTTATTGGGCTTGACAGTTCCAGAATTGTCATTTACAACTTTTTCCCTATATCTCTCCTTAGCGAGTGAGAAAAATGCAGGTCAGTATGCTGGCTGCATACTTGTTGCAGGTCAATGGCTTATCAAGTATTGAATTGTGTAGATGAGCAGCTCTGGATCATAAGATTGTCAGCCTTCTATGAAGAAGGTGAATATGTTGGCGTATATAACTGTGGTGAGGCTGCTCTTGACTCGAGAAGCCATGAAATTATGTTTCTGATAGGTGCATATATAAAGTATATGAGGGACTAAGAGCTTCAAGTGGATAGTGAAAGTTCAAGTATATTTATTTACCGGACCAGAATGCCCCACAACAAGCCAATGCGTATCAGGGGGCAATATGGCTACAGTAATTCTTCTTTATAAATTGAACCCCCTAAGTAATAAAGCCAGGATCAGAAACATGGTCCTGAAACACATGCCTCAGCAAAGGTGGCTTATCTATTTCAGTCATGATGGGTTCCCTTTAAATGTAACTGTTTAATTTATGTCTAGAAAGTACCGTTAAATACCTTTATTTTCCCGTTTGCTTTATACACATGCTCTGTTAGCCATTGATACAATATAAATACACCATTTTCCTTTTCGCTAGCTTACTCTAAAATCTCATTTCCAATCCTCCCATAAATCACAGTGATCGCCCTATATCTTTCTATTTCTTCATCTTTTGCCGAGTGTGTTTAGAAGGAAACCTTTCAGTCCTTTTCTATATTAATTGCTGTATTCTACCCTTGTATTCCCCCATCCACACACCTAGCAGGCAGTCATTTATCACCATGCAGCTGAGCGATGAATGCCAGCAATAGAAAGCAGCTTGCCATGGTGCACCCAGAATACCATGGAGCTCTCAGACATCATACAGTTCCCTAAATATCACCAGTTTCATGTTTCCTAGACAGATGAAAAAAGGGATATAGGCATTTCTACCCCATACTATGGGAAAATGACCTTTCTTTTATATTCCATTTGCATAAAAGAATACAAAGATTGAGGTTGGATTTACACGCGTGTATCCAGCGCTCATGGTATTGCACACGTGTAGGTGTGAAAGGGCTCACTGAGCTTTCCTTTGTCTTTCACACTAAACTACAACACATACAGTAGATATAAACCAGCCACACAGGAACAAATCCAAGGCAGGGTGAGTGGGGATAAGGTGCTGGACCACAAACAGGTGGCTCAGTTCTGGCAGCTCTGCACAAAACAGGGGGGCCCTCCAAAAGAAAGGGATGCCCAGAATGAGAAATCCACATAAATGAAGACTAAGAAAAAAAAGAAAAAAAGAGTGCCAGGTAATCGCCTCAAGAATCTAAATCAAACTTTATTGGCTTTACAAATAGTGACAAGAAGATAGGCACAGCCAGGGGTGTGCCTATCTTCTTGTCGCCATTTGTAAAGCGAAGCCAATTTTTTTGACTCTTGAAATGATTACCTGGGACCAGAGGCAGAACTATTGCCATAGTGACCTAGGTGGCCGCTATGAGGCCCAGGGCACAGGGGGGCCCGGCCAGGATGAGGAGCAAAGGGGTTCCCCTGATGTCGTACGGGCCACCTGGGTCGACATGGCAGCTCAGGCTGCTGGCTGTCGCTGGCGGCTGTGAGGAGGAACGCGCCGCTGTCCAGGCCACTGAAGACCTGTGCAGTGATCTGTGCAGCGGTCCATTCCTCCTCGCAGCCGATGCTGAGTCGGTGACAGCAGGAGGAGGCTGGGGCCCAGCAGCGCCAGCGGAGGAGGGGCCCGGTGGCAGTGGAGGAGGAAGAAGCCAGGCCTGGCGGTGGTGGAGGAGGGGCCTGCCGGTGACTAAGGAGGAGGCAGGGCCCGGCGGTGGAGGAGGCTGACAGGTAAGAGGTGTGCAGGGGTGTGACCAACCCACCTGAGACCCTGAAGAGCCCACCATAGAGAGTTGTGTAGGATCTCAGATGGGCTCTGCAAGGGGAGTAACTAGAAATCTAGTTACACCCCTGCCTGGCACTCCTTTTTTAGTCTTTATTCACATAGGAAGGAATGGGATTTCTACTGAACATGCCTTTTCATGCATCACAATGCAAGAGTTCTAATGCTTCGAAATAGACGTATCTACAGGCCCCAAAATATTGGTATATTACAAAACCATATGACCCCTCCCCCCAATGAATCCAAAACAATCATAATTTCCCTTTAAAACTGAGTGCAGAAGACAATGATGTGCTGTGACTCACAGCAGCCATGCTCTGGCAGAGACTGCAACTTGTACAACTTGCAGTCTCTGCCAGAATAAATTACATCCCACTAAAGAAAGAATTAGGGTGATCAAAATACTCAAACTCACTGGCCCAAGTGGCTCCGGCTAACGAAGGGAAGGGGGGAGGACTCCGGGAACGTCACGGACATCGACGTCACCGGACTCCTCCTCCCTTCCCTTCGTTAGCCGTCACGGACATCGATGTCACCTGACTCCTCCCCCCTTCCCTTCGTTAGCCGACAGAGCCACTTGGGGAAGGGGGAAGGAGTCCGGATCTCCGACGGAACTCCCGGAAGCCGGCGGAGAGGTGAGTACCGATCAAAAGAATTTTGATCGCTCAAAAAAATTAACGATTAATTGAGGGATTAATCGTTAATTTCCGCAGCCCTATATAAAAGATATGTGTGCTATGCAGAGGTATTAGCGTGCAATTTGTAGTATTATCGTTGCACCACTATTGAGTAAAACCCATTGATAATATAATGGAGGAGAAGGAGGGTCAATCAGCCTGGGACCTCAACATAATCTGTGAGTGGGACATTCTAATGATGAACAGCCTGCACACGGTCAATATTAATCTATTAAACTATGTCTGTCTTAACCATGAGCAGAACACAGGACTCCCCGCGCCAGTGATGGCAGACCATTGACAGACATGGATTGCTTTCCAACTGACCTAATTCCAGTACAATTCCCCTTGGGGTGGAAAGCAGGCACTAGGAATGAGGACAAGACTCCCAGGAAATAGGAAAAATGAACACTTTTGTAAACAGGATTTATTTCACATGATCGTTGCGTCCTTTTCCCACAACCTCATTATTTCACCCCATCACACTTATGTATGGCTCAGTATTATGGAACACCAATACTTACTCTGTGCTATCATAAATAAATGGTCCATATAGCAAAATCGGTGAAGTAGTGAA
>NW_017306270.1:5086957-5115453 GCF_000935625.1 Nanorana parkeri | reverse complement strand
TATATATATATATATATAGCTAGCAAGCAGTAGCTATATGCAAACACTTAAAAAAAACAAAAAACATTTGAAACAGGGTTAAACGTACCTCTGTGTCTTCGCCGCGCGTTCCCGTCCGAACATCTGAAGAGTCTTGGGCGGCCGCAAAGGATCTTGGGGAAGGCGCATGTGCAGTTTAGATGTTCGGCCGGGAGACGAGGAGAGACACAAGGTAAGTCTATGGAGCAGCGTGCACCCGCACAGACTCCGTGGGATGCCAGAGGAGAGGAGGGCAGAGGAGTCAGCGCTGGATCAGAGACCCGCAGCAGAGCTGGAGGGACATCTGAAAACGACAGTAAGGAAAAAGATAATCGGATTAAGAAGCATCATTTAAGGTAAGTCCTTACACTAACATTGGGGGGAGGGAAAAAAATATCTTTTAATGTCACTTTAATGGTATCTCAATAGACAAGGTGGAACCTTTCGTGCCTGTTGGAAAAAAAGGTTTAACCGTCGCATTAGGAAAGGGCTCCCCACTGTGAACATGTGGAATAGTCTTCCATAGAAGCTTGTTTTGGCCAACTCAGGATCAAAAAAAGGGGCTGTGTGTGTTTCTAAATAAACTGGATACTAAGATTTATAAGAAATAACAGAAATAATAGAATGCTGATCCAGGGAGTATATAAATGCCTTTGGGGGTCAGCAAATATTTGTTTTCTCTATAAATTGGACTATGTTTTATAAGGTGTCCTTTATCAACCTTACTTTTTTTATTTCTTTTGATTCATGGCATAGGTCGTGTGGGCAAACATGACTTCAAATAATTTCACAGTCTTCTTAAAAGCAAACCTCTACTTGAAAATATGTAGGTTGCCTCTGATGACCTCCTGATGGATCATTGTTCTTTGGGCCACTAACCCACAACAAGCATGCAGCAAGTGAAATGATCTTTATTATCATGCTCTGCATGTTTAGCTGAGCCGACGTGCAGAGGGACTTCGACTCAGCCAATCCAACAACTGAATCGGCTGAGCCGCTTTATCAACGGTTTTTGTTGCCTGCGCGCTCCCGTCCGAAAATGTGAAACTGCAGGGGCGGCGGCAAAGCATCTTGGGGTGGGCGCATGCTCAGTTCACATTTTCGTCCGGGACGCGTTGGAAAGACACAAGGTAAGTCTATGGACGCGTGCACCCGCATGCAGACACGATGGGAGAGTACGTGCCAGCAAGCTCAGAGGAGTCAGCGCTGGATCGGAGATTCGCCGCAGCGCTGGAGAGAAGGCTGAAAACTACAGGAAAGAAGAAGATGATCGGATTAAAAGACATCATGTAAGGTAAGTGCTTTAATTAACGTTGGGGTGAGGGGGGGGGGGAAATTTGCCTCTAGTGTCACTTTAATGATCATTTTCAGTTAGTGGGAGTAAGGGGTTGGGAGAGGAATATAAACTGATTTATAGGTCAAGCTGAGCTAAGAAGATTTCTAATCACTATAGACTGATATGTCCCCAACAAAGGTGTAGTCTGCAGTGAATTGTTGTGGTCAAGGAAATCTTTATAAGCGATAAATCTTATGCTACTAAGCAAAAAAAATTTGACTTCACTCGGGTGGCTGAGCCATTCATGCTGTGATGTTTAGTGACTTTGGGGGAGGGCTAGAGCTGAGACTCTGTATTGATATAATCCTTGGCTCGCAGTACTACCATTTCACAGCACAGCATCCATATAGTATGAAGGTCACAAGCAGAACCAAGATTTGGCTAGCCAGAAAAAGGTTCCATATTATAGGATGGCACAGGCTTACTGCTCAATCTTTTTTTAGACTGGAGTGGTCCTTTAAGCTCATTGAAAACTGCAGTTCATTTAACAATTGTCATTAAGCCAATTATCCCACTGTGCTCCCAAATAGCTTGTGAATCTGTGTCACTGAGATAAGACACAAAGACTTTCTTAGACTCTCTTAATGGACGGACAGATTTTTCTCTTTTCTTATGAACAGAGCAATTTCGGTTTGTGAAAACATCAGACGATTAAGCCTAACCTTGTAACAATTTTAGAAAAGGTCAAAAACTCTGAGCAGCTGCAGATTGTATGGAAAAGCCAAGAAGGCGACGGCCAGAGATGATGTTGTTATAGAATCCATTTTTTAGTGAAACTAAAATCCATGTATTGAAATATACACTGAATGGCCAGATTATTATGACCACCCCATCAGTACTTTGTTGGGCCACGAGATGACTCCACGAGATGAGTACTTTGAGCCGCCTCGTGACTCCACGAGATGTTGAAAGGTGATGCGAGGAATCTGACACTGCACTGTTGTCTTGTACCAGTCTTGCCACTCTCCGTTCTGCCCTAACATTGACTAGTTGCTGACAGCCACAATTCGCACGGTCAGACCCAGATTTTCGGCTGACAGTCCAGTCTTTAAACACTTTAACAACAGCTGCTCTTGAATATTTAACGAATTCTGCTGTTTTGCTGATACTCGCTCCATGGCTCCAAAGCGCCAACAATCGCCCACGTTCAAAAGCTGTTAAATCGCGTTGTTTACCCATATCTTCAGAAACAAATCACTTCTACTGTCGTGGTAAACAACCTGCTTCCCTATTTATAATGGTCTGGCCCTCTAGCAACTTCAGCGCGAAATTATAGCTAATTATAGCTAATTTGCCTACAAACGTTAGGTGGTCATAATAATCTGGCCACTCAGTGTATACCTATGATGTGGAAACAAGGCCAGGTGACTGTTTATGCACGAAAACACGAGAGCTGGTGGACAGAAAAATTGCAGCAGGTGTTCTGGACAGAAGAGTCCAAATTTCTAAAAAAAAATTGGCTGTACAAAAAGGTACTTTTGAAGTCCTGAAGAGTGGTACAAGGATGAGTGTCCACAGGCAACAGTGAAGCATGGGGGAGGTTCCTTGCAGGTTTAGGGCTGCATATCTACACATGGAGTTGGGGATATGGTCAAAATGAATGATCTTATGCTGACTTATCTATTAGACATGTGCGATTCGTTTCGTTCCGAATCAAAATTCGATAACATTTTCCAAAATTCAGACATTTGGACACATCCGAATTTCCGAATGCCAATGCATCCGAATGTGTCCGAATCCGAATGTCCGTTTCCGAATTTTGGATCCCGTCAAAAACAAAACTGAATCGGACAATCCAAATGGGTCTGAATCCAAATTTCTCGAATTGCCTCAGATTTAATTTGATGTATATATGGGTCACAATGTTGCTGCTACGAATATTCGTTCCAGTTATAGAACACTACTTATATATACATAATACTAAAACGGATGCTCCAAGACCCGAATGGAGTCCGAATTTCCGAAAAGCATTCAAGAGCTCCCGAATGCCATTCGGGTCTGGAGCCTAAGCTTTATTATGGCTTCCAGACCCGTGTTGCTTTCTGGAGCTCCCGAATGGTATTCAGAAATTCCGACTCCCGAATGCCATTCGGATCTAGGAGCTTCAGCCTTAGTATTAATATTTGTACATGGTTTCTGTGGTATTCGCAACGAATATTCGTAAACTCATCTGAAACTAACGAAAATTCAGATTTCGTCCGAATCTGAAACCTGAACCGAATTGAATTTCGGATCCGAATTCCAAATCCCGAAATAATTAAATATCTGAACCGAATTTTTCTACAGCTTACATGTGTATGGTATCGTTTTACTCGTTGTAACCTCATCTTTTATATTTCATTTAAAAAATGGGTAATTTGTTGTGTTTTGGGGCATTTAATTAAATTTGTCACTAAATTTTGGGGTTTAATAAGGAGTTGCGCTAATATTGCGCAACATAAAAATTTTCAACTACCACCATTTTATTCTATAGGGTCTTGGCATTCAGAAAATATATAATGTTGGGGGGTTTTACGTCATTTTCAGGCCTAAAATGTGGAATATAACATGGGTGCAAAAATTGAAAAAAGGGCCTCAGTCATGAAGGGGTTAATACTTTTCCATCATGCAATACCATCAAGGAGGCATCTCCCAAATGCATTCTGCAACAGGACAATGATCCAACATACAACCAAAGTCATAAAGAACTATCTCCAGCAAAAAGAAGAAGGAGTCCTACAAGAGCTGGTATCGACCCCACATAGCCTTGATCTTAATAACATTCTCTCAGGGACTACATGAAGAGGCAGAAGCAGCTGAGACAGCCTAAATCCACTGAAAAAGTGTGGATAGATGTTTTGAACAACCTTCCTGTCGAGTTTCTAAATAACTGTGTGTAACTGTAACCCTACGAAACTGATGCTGTTTTAAAGGCAATGGGTATACATATCAAATAATGATTTGATTTATGTTTTTTATATATTTTGTAGGTTGTTAGTTCATAGATAAAACTATTCATTGCATTTTTATATATATTGAAGTACAAAGAGGATGTATCTGCATCCTGACCTTCAGTGATGATTGAGCAAACATTGTTCCTAACCTTTCCTCTACAGCACTTCTTGTCTGTCACAGGTTAAACTTCCTGCCATCCTGTAACTTTCTGCCCACACTGAATGAAGACATAATGAAACATTGCTTTTCCTCCTGCAATAAAGTGTATTTAAACCCAGGAATAAAAAGTGTATAGTACAACTGTGCTCGGGCTATGGGCATGTTTACATGAAATGTATTTCTAAATGCAACAACTGTAAATCCCTGAATGTGATTTGATTAATTCTCCAGTAATCTTTTGTACAGCTGCACTGGGAGAGGAAGAAGGAAGAACGTGGGGCCTATCAGGTATCCTGCATTCACATGTGCTGGTAGGAGGAGCGAGCAGAAATATGACCACATCAGTCTACTGCTTCTCCATCACTGAGATAGATAGATAGATAGATAGATAGATAGATAGATAGATAGATAGATAGATAGATAGATAGATAGATAGATAGATAGATAGTGTTTTGTCTGCACCGTCCAGACTCCTAGCCATGTTCCTCTAGGTCTTGTACCCATCCCTCGCCGTCTTTGTTTTCTGACAATTATTGTTTATAAGAAAACAAGACGTCCACACACTGTAAGGCCCATTATCAGATACACGTCTGAGTCATGAATTCTCTTCTTCCTCCACACTTCACACAATGCTCTATTCATCTGCAGGACAGACTGCTAAATGTCATTTTCTATTATGGGACAAAGTATCTTCCCACTGACAGAAAAATGGTCGGAATGGTTCCATTATTTAATGTGGTGTTTCATTACAAAGTCAAAAGAATGAAAATTGCAGATCAAACCAATAAGGAGGAACTTGCATGTCTCCTCCCTTAATTCCATAAAATGTAAGGTGACGTTTGGCAGATATAAAGTGTACCTGTGCTTGGTTTTGATCAATTTTAATTTTGAACAGGCAGCAGACTAATAACGCAAGCACTCAGAAGCATACTATCATCTAGAGCCCTGCTGCCCAACCTGTTACCCAAGAACCACATGTGGCCCTTTGGTGTTTGCAGTAGGGCCCTTGGGGCCCAGCAGTCAGTGGTGGAAGCATTGATTTCTAAATGAGCTGCAACAGCAATGACCTATAGCACTCTTGTGTAACATATCTCTAGCTGCCTCACGCCGCATGACTCCAGTCTCCAAGCAACTTGTAACACGTCCATAGTATCTGCCCATTTCCTCTAGTAAGGCTGCAGGCTATGATACTTTTCTGTAGCATTACATATAATGAATGTGATGTCAGGGGCCACAGTTATGGACCTCTATACCTAGTAAGCTGACAAATGCAGTTTCTAGAGACCCATGAAATCTAGGATGCTCCATAGTATATATACCAACTTCAGCTGGTATCTGCATTGCTTCTCCTCCTTCTGCCTCCCAAGCCTTAGTATTGGTTTGTGAGGTTGCCTATCATGTTGACAGACCAATAGTGAAGTTTGGAGGTGTAAAGGGGTAGGCCAAGGAACACATTTCTTAAATTAAGTCCAAATTTCCATAATAGAGCTCTAGACGATAACTAAATAAGTGATGGCAGGATGAGTTACCATTCTGCCTTCAGTGTATATCACTAGAGGTCTGCCAT
Organism: Nanorana parkeri; assembly: GCF_000935625.1. Lineage (NCBI taxonomy): Eukaryota > Metazoa > Chordata > Amphibia > Anura > Dicroglossidae > Nanorana > Nanorana parkeri. The sequence continues at coordinate 5,109,439 of NW_017306270.1, read as the reverse complement.
TGAGCACTGAATATTTTAAGAGCCAGAAAGAGTAAAGGAACAAGATCAATGATTGAAGTACATGTAAACCATACATTAATGGCATTAGTTTACTAAAGAACTGTTTATCATAAATAATTGACATGTATTTTTTAAGTAACCTCTTGCTGATGGCGGGAGCCTGCCCTTTAAGTGGGCTGAGACCTTGGAGGCAGTAGAAATGGTTCCCATTTATTCAATCACTGTGATTGGCTGTGCACTGATGACATACTCAGGAGTCGTGCCAGCTTCCGATTGCTTTTAGATGACTGTGAGCTGTCGGTGACAGCTTGGTCACAGTGTTGGGGGGGCCCACTGATCGCACCCCAGGTCAACACAGCTCATACTAGGTCATACTAAAACCTGATGAAGGGGACCCTATGTGGCCCCGAAACGTTGTTTTGTGACAGTCTGCATCAATAAAAAAGATGGATTATTGACACAAGACATAGGTGTGCTGGTGACATTTATCATATACCAGGTCAACACAGCGACGCATATATACCCACTGAGCGCACTGACACATATATGTGTTAAGCTGACGTAAAGGGGTTAACATACTGTTTTCCCTTTTTTTTTTTTACTTTGTTACTTCTAAGGCTAGGCTCACACTAGGGCGATCCGTGACCGCGCAGTTTCGTGCATGATGGCCTCCCGTCCCGGGATCGCTCATATCTGAACCTAGCCTCAGTACTGCTGATCTCCTCCAACTACCTTCTGTCTATATTCAATGCAGCGATTGCCTGATGGTGACAACACGCCTAAGCAGCATTCGTCGGGAAAGCCAATTGTAGTCTTCATTGTTAAAGTGTGTGAAAGGGACAACGTTTTGTCACCCTATCACAGGAAGTACCCAAACAATCGCAGGATCGCCAGGTATTTAGCTGAATATTAAAAAAAAAATTACATTATTTTTTTTTTAAATCGACATGTAAAGGCTTATTTAATGACTGGTTTAGATCTACTTTAATATCGCGCAGCTATTTTGCTGCACCTAACAATATCAGATTTATGTGAACTTTAATTACACAAGCATTTCATATCTTTATCCCGGAGGAGTTGGAAGAAAGACCCTATCTAGAGAACCTTGTACATGCCAACACAGAAGCAAAATGAATGACATAAATGTATTCTCTACAAATGGCACTTAGGACAAGAGTTAATGAACCCATAAATACAAGATGGAAGGGAGGCCGAATGCAGCTTTGTGAACTCTGATGCATTGCTAATTAAAACAAATGCACTTCTTTCCACATAATGCATTGCCTGTGTTCTGTGCATGTCATTTGAATCATAATGAGCAGTGTAATTAAGGTCCGTCTTTGTCCTAATGTAAGCAATACAGGCAATGAAGTCACTTCTAAGACAGTCGGCACAAAAGGCCAAACAGTAAAAAGGCAAATGACATATATACAAACAAAATGCTGCCCATATCAATAACAAAAGATTCCTTTCTAGAACATAATAAACATAATAAAAGTTCTTAGAAGAAATGTTTTCTTCATCACAGTGTTAGAAAATAACGTAAAAAGCTATATCATTTCTTTTGATGGTTTTAAGTGTATCTTAAAGAGCTACTGAGTAGGTAAAGTGACAGTGTGTTTCTAAAGGGCCCCCCACATCAGGGGGTGTCCTGAGGGGAGGAGAGTGGTGGATTCCCTGATGTACGATATTCGGGGGGGGTTGCGATCCACTAAGCTCCTGATATCACTAGTTGCCAGGAGCTGAGCGGGGCGCCGGGCAGAGCCTTCCAGGTTGCTCAGCTCTTAGCAACGTGGGACGCTTCGGCCAAAAAGAGGGCAGCATGACCCAAAGAGATGCCACCTGAGCCAACAGCTGCCTCATTACCTTACATTATATCCTGCACAACTCCTGCAGCTCCTCCGTCTGGCATTGGATTCCAATGTATGGATAAAGGGAGTGGTGACATAATTCCCTCCATCATGTGACATCTGCTCTGCCTGAACATGGGTGAATCCTATGCTCCCAATATGTGGAAGCACCGGGTTTTCCATGCTGTGCCAGCGGAGTCAGGAGCGGCACGTTATCGATAGTAATGTGAACTGGGGCTGGGCCTTTTAGAAAAACATTGTCGCTGTGTCCTAAAGGGGTGTCGCTTTTCGCCAAAACTTTTTATTTTGTTTTAGATATTGTAGTAAATGGATAAAACCCATTACAAGCTTTTTAATTTTTGCCCACGGGGAGAATTCTCTTCATTTAAGGTCTAGTAGCCACAACAGAAAGTGAGAGAATATAAGAGAAAAAGTAAGAGAAATGCCCTCTTAGACAGGCGTCACCCAAACAGGTAAAAACATGTAAATAGCGCTCTCGGATGGGCAAAAAGTTGGCTTAGAGGCGTGTATGCAGCCCTGGAAAACAGGAGGAGAACCTGTGAAATGTAAATGTTCAAGAAACCAAGAAAGGGCGCAGAGAACACTGGCTAGCTAACAAAGTAGTAATGAAGACTGAAGGTGGTGGCACTTACGCGTGATTGCCAGGATCTGGAGATGGACGGCCGGTATGGAGGATCGGGGCACTCGTGGTGTGGTTCCGACTGTAATCGATGTGTTGATCCAAGAGGTACATCCACGGGAGAGTGTAGACAAGAAGAGGGGACTTCGTCCGAAGTGCCGTAGGGGGTCTGTGCGGTGTGGAGGAGAGGCAGGGAGATCGCTGTGGTGTCGGCAATGGACAGCGGGCAATGGACAGGGCTGTAGCAGCCGCAGCTGTGTGTGTCAGCGGGCGGTAACTGTCAGGTCTGCTGGGGACAGTGTGCAGAAGCAGCTGACAGATGCCGAAAATCGAATCCAATGGCGTGTTGGAGAGGGATCAAATCAGACAGGAGCCGGGTATTGGATAGGGCTGTGGCAGCCGTGGCTGTGTGTGTCAGCGAGCGGTCTCTGTCAGGTCTGCTGGGGACGGTGTACGGAAGCAGCTGTCAGATGCCGAAGATCGAGTTGATGGTGAGGTGAAGAGGGATCAAAGCGGACAAGAGCGACGCGTTTCGAGGTCTTGCCTCTTTTTCAAGCTCGGGTAAAACAGTGAGATGATGGCGGGAATAGGCCGGGTTTAAAAAGTGACAGATGGGCGGAGCTAGTGGTGGTAAGCGGTAATCCCGCGGTTTGAAATTGAGAGCGGAGGGACGGTGTACGGAAGCAACTGTCAGATGCCGAAGATCGAGTTGATGGTGAGGTGAAGAGGGATCAAAGCGGACAAGAGCGACGCGTTTCGAGGTCTTGCCTCTTTTTCAAGCTCGGGTAAAACAGTGAGATGATGGCGGGAATAGGCCGGGTTTAAAAAGTGACAGATGGGCGGAGCTAGTGGTGGTAAGCGGTTTTACCCGAGCTTGAAAAAGAGGCAAGACCTAGAAACGCGTCGCTCTTGTCCGCTTTGATCCCTCTTCACCTCACCATCAACTCGATCTTCGGCATCTGACAGCTGCTTCCGTACACCGTCCCCAGCAGACCTGACAGAGACCGCTCGCTGACACACACAGCCACGGCTGCCACAGCCCTATCCAATACCCGGCTCCTGTCTGATTTGATCCCTCTCCAACACGCCATTGGATTCGATTTTCGGCATCTGTCAGCTGCTTCTGCACACTGTCCCCAGTAGACCTGACAGTTACCGCCCGCTGACACACACAGCTGCGGCTGCTACAGCCCTGTCCATTGCCCGCTGTCCATTGCCGACACCACAGCGATCTCCCTGCCTCTCCTCCACACCGCACAGACCCCCTACGGCACTTCGGACGAAGTCCCCTCTTCTTGTCTACACTCTCCCGTGGATGTACCTCTTGGATCAACACATCGATTACAGTCGGAACCACACCACGAGTGCCCCGATCCTCCATACCGGCCGTCCATCTCCAGATCCTGGCAATCACGCGTAAGTGCCACCACCTTCAGTCTTCATTACTACTTTGTTAGCTAGCCAGTGTTCTCTGCGCCCTTTCTTGGTTTCTTGAACAGTCACCCAAACAGGTGCCCACATTGGAAGATTTCCTCTCTATTGCTCTTCCATTAACCACTCATTTTGGATTCATTTGGTTCAGTCTTGGTGGCAATGGTCATCAGAAGAAATAGAGAGAGTGAACTCCTCCAGTGGTGTCAGAGAGAACAATAAAACCCTGATAGAGGTTCTTAACCCTTGACAATCTATCCAAAACTACAAAAATAAAAGTTTGGACTTAGGGTTGGTTGTGGCAGATTGTGGTGTAACCTTTACATGCATACAGACCACCCTCAGTCCAACAGTTCCGAGGTTACCCTAGAAATTGAATCAGGGTTTCAAGTCCATTCACTTAGATAGCTCTTCCCAGGTGACAGATATGCTTTAAGAACGTAATGCAAGGATTTTTTTTAATAATAGCTTGGTGTATCCATTAAATCCAGCACTGAAATCAATAAAAGTCTAGGAGATAATCCTTTTTTACACCATTTAGTTATATAATATTTCAGACGTTTGCTATAGTTAAAAATGGTAGAATGAGTCATATCAAAGACCAATTATGTGATTTTAAATATCTCATATTTGACATGCCATGCAAGTATCTCAATCAGAGGAAATAGCCTGCAAAACATTTATCTTGTGGCATATTCTTATATCTTATGCCGCTGACCACATTTTCTGTACTGTGTGATACAACCATATCGCATTGCAGATTGGGAGACTTTTTGTATGAAAATTCGCACTTGGGTTTTTTGTACAACTTGTGAACGGTTGCATTTTTATTTTCAAACCGTTTAAAGTGAATTATTACTTAAATGTACGCATAAAAAAAAAAGAGATCTGGTTTCCGTGTGCAAAATATCTGGTGCATCAACAATAGTTTATCTGGCCCATTAGCCATTACAGATTATTCAGCCATCGTAACGGCTGGAGAGGTTTTTCTATATCAAGAGTCTATTTTTCTAAAGCTACAACTGTCCACTTTTGTTAGCCGTCATCCTCTATTGTTGGGCAGTTCCTGCAGTGGCCGTGAAAACTGCTCTGTCACCGCTGTCCTACATTCCAGGGTCATGTGACAATGTGCCACACTTCCTGGATCTCTCGTTGTGTACAAAGCCCAGAATGTAAATGTACCTTCTCCCTCACAGTCTATTAATTACAGCCTTCCAGTGAATTACTTTTTTCACTCCCATGTGGGTAACATTTATACTAATATATTCGTATCACGCTCTCTGCAGCTCTTGCTGATGCCCGCATTATTTTAGGGTGAGGATATACACTGATATTGCAGAATGTGGTGGAGGTCTGAAAACCATTTCTATGCATGTCTTATCAGAGGTAGTGGGGGTTTTGATGGGGCCGAATGAGACCTCAATATTTCTAACCTTCACACGTCTAGTCTTCACCACTCTGTGTAACCTGATATACCCAGTCTAGGAGGCAAGTGCCCATCTTTGATCACACTTGGACCCATTGTCGTGCACAAGTTTAAAGGTAATTCCTCCCCATGTTTCAGTGAGCGGGAACCAATGCCCAGGTCATTCAGAGATTTTCCAACAACAAAATCTCTGCAGGTAAAAAAAAGTTGCTCCCAACCACGGAAGTTCTCTCTTTAGCCACCTAACCACCCATGAGTGGTCCCCCATGCCTGGGTGCTGCATTGGACATCAGATTAGGGGCAGGTTTAGGTTATTCATGACCAGCCTTACCTAGGTCCCAATTGTCATCCTACAAACAGATCACAGAGATTATTTTATGAAGTAAAGGCCTAGGAAAGTCAAGTAAAGTTATCCTTTAAGCAGCATGCATTATTATTCTTCAGTTAAACTCTAGGCAAAACCTTTTTTGACATTTTGGAAAGAGTGGGAAAGAGTTAGACTTTGCTTAAACAAACTTTGGCCCTCCAAATGTGGTGAAACTAAATTAGGAATTGCAAGACTCTGACAGCCACGGGCATGAATTTCAGAGACAGATGCATAATGGAATTTGTGGTTTCATCACAGCTATAGGGTCGATGTTTAGCTACCCCTGGGTTAGATGTTCTCTCAAGTTTATATTGACATATTTGTCCCCACTGGAGTGAGTCGCCATCTTTATCTGTACTGTTGGTCATTGTCAGAGAAAGAAAGCGAGAGGAAATCCATAATTCTAGAGGCTTTAAAAAAGAGGTAAGCGGGAATCTTCCAATGGGGACACCAGTTCAATAGACAGCTGACTAAGATGGAAATTTCCACGCTCTGGGATTTCCTTGAAATTCCTGTTACATCTCTGGGACTGGAAGTGAAGAGAAACCCTTTACCAAACCATCCAAATAAAAAAAAAAGACGTTTTGGCTATAGATACACTTTAAAGAGAGATACCTGTGGAAGAAAGAAGGCTCAAGGAATCTGGGCTCAAATGGAGAGCTCTACATCCAAAAAAAAGGATGAGATATGGTAAGGGGGAATCTTCCAATGGGGACACCAGTTCAATAGACAGCTGTCTAAAATTGAGAAATTCCCCGCTGTGGGATTTCCTCAAACTTCCTGTTACATCTCTGGGACTGGAAATTAAGGAAAACTCTTTCCCAATCATCCAAATTAAAAAAATAAAGGTTTTTTGCTATAGATACACTTTAAAGACCTGTGGAAGAAAGAAAGCCAAGGGAATCTGTGCTCAAATGGAGAACTCTCCCTCCAAAAAAAAAGGATGAATTATGGGAAAAGTCCTATAAATGAGGACATTTGAGGATTTCACTAATTGTTAACACTGCACACAAAGGTATAACTAGATTCACAGAAAGCCGTGTAGGCAAGGAACAATCACTTGAAGGTGCTGACTAGTCCAACAATGGCAAATGTCACAACAGTGTAGAGATCCTGCGACTTCATGTGATTAGTACACAAATGGAGTATGATCTTTGCAAATTACTGAATACGTTTACTGAAGATATAAAAGGAACCAACGCATTTTGTAGATCTACATCTCCTTCTTCAGGGCTGAGAAATGTTTGAATCCTGATGAAATTGTAGTTAGTAGACACCAAAGCTGGACAACCAGTAGTTGTAGTAAAGTCACTGGTAGCAGCAGATGGTGCAGATGGAAGTGAAAGAAAGCTGGGATCAACACACAATGACATGACTACAACTGTAGGTTGTTCATCTCCTTTTCTACTGCATTAGGGCCTACCTATCAAGCTGCAAACACTCTTCAGCCCTGAGGGAGACACAGATCCCAGAAGTGCACTGGTTCCCTTTTAATCTTCAATAAACTTATTCAGTCAGTTTCGAAGATTAGTGCCTACTTTGAGTCGGATGCGTTGCCCCTCCTAATGGAGTGGAGCACTGGTGTATATTTACTCCATTTGAATGGAGAGTCCCATAGCAGACCATGTGACTGCTATGGGGCCCTGGAGAAAGTGTAGCGGTTTGCCCACACATTCATACCGCCCAACCTTTGGAGACGAGAGATAAGGACACCTTCCAGCATAACGTATTCAGGTAATAGACACACCCCTGCCATGTCCCCGGTTATGCAGACCATTAAGAATTTATATGACAACAATGATTGGGTAATCCCAGAACTGTTCTCATTTCACCATTACTTTTCTTTTTATACTGGCTTTTTGAAACAGCAAACAAGATAGTTAAGAGATAACACAAAAGTTTTAGCACAGAATAACACTTTTGGTAGCTAAATAGAACCTTTCATAGATATCTGTACATCAGTCCAAAAGGAGGGACAACTGAGGAGGAAACAAGGACAGAGGGAAAGAGGGATCTGGTTCCAAATGAGGGACAGTTGGGCGTTATGCGATTTCAAAAAGTAGCAATAGCAAATGATAAACATATCAGAATGACATCCATATATATATATAAGGCTTTGGGGCCTTCATAAAATTGCTATAAAAAGAATCAGTAATCGGTATCACAAGCCTTTGAGATGGAGAATGGAGTCATAGAGGGCCCCCTTAAAAGTATAGCTAAACATAAGAACAAAAATGTCATGTATTGCAGCCTACCATGTGGTGGCTGCGTTAGTTTCCTTTTTTTCAGGCTAAGAATATTTTTAGCAAGTAAAGAAAATACCGGTTGATCTTACCACAAATATAGTGTCTTTGTCACTTCCTGTGAGCTGACCTTGAAGCCTTAAATAATATATTTCCTTTGTAAACCACTAAACTCCCCATACCCCATGTAACTGAGATGAGCACAGTTACAAGTCCAGGGACATGGTCAGGAAGTGTGTTATTTGCAGGATCACCGGGTGAAAATAAAGGATAAAAGCCTGAAAAATGAAAACTAATACAACCACCATATCTGAGGATGAGTAAGCTGCAATACATTACATTTCTGGGTTTGGGTTTACATACGCTTTTATTATTTTGCTAAGGGGTCCCATCACGCGTAGCACATAACCGCAGTTCAGGGCTGAAACAAATGCTCCTACCCAATAACCACCTCTCCATGGTGAGCATCTCCGTCTCTCCCTCTCCCTCCCTCTGATAAGCACTGTAACAGAATCCATCTAGTTATTTTTCAACAACCAAGCCCTCATTTCCGTCCTGTGCTGAATTAGCAATGGAAAGCATACAGTCGTGGGAAGCTGTGCGTCCCAGTGACATGAATTCTAAGGGGAAAGAATGTATTGCTCTCTGTGATGAGATGTAGTTGGAATAGAAGGTCACAGAGACCAGATTCATTTATCTACTTCAAGTGTGATCGGGAGAGCGGAACTCTGTGATAAATAGAATTCTCTAACGTTCTGTGTGCAGACATTGGGACCTTATCTCTTATAGAAACACACAATTGGCTTTTTTTATCAAAGTGCCTGCAGGAAGGACCGTTCCTGCAACCACCAATCAGGCTTTCCATTTCATTCCTTTATTTGATAACACCGGCAGGAACCTTGATTGGTTTGGGGGGCCTTTATGAAGCACTTTGGTCCTCAAAAGGGTCGAACATTACAAATAAGAATGGCGATAAAATCATTACTAGATGTAATAATAATTGATTGCCCATACAGTAGTGCATCCAAGGAATGCTTTCGTTTATAAAGCCATTAGGATCAATATAACTTACTCTTCTCCACCAGGTTCTACAGCCTTGGTGCTCAACCTGCAGCCCGGAGGCTGCATGTGGCCCTTTGGCCTTTATTGTGTGGACCTCGGGGCCCTAGAAGACAATATTCTGTGTTTTTTCTTTTTTACTTCCACCGCTCCAAGCTTGCTGCAATCTCAATACAAACAAGAAGTCCCATCACTGGAGCCATTTTTTAAAATGTATTTTTTATCCGATTAACCGATTAATCGAACTTAATAATCGGCTAACTAATCGATTTTGAAAATAATCGTTAGCTGCAGCTCTAATTTGGTGCTTACTCCAGCCAGTGAAGGAAAATATTCTCTAAAGTGACTTCCCATTTGCTGTGCTGCCCATCCCTTTTTTTTCTTTTTTTTCTTTCCTCTAATTGTTTATATAGGAAATATCATTTTTTTAAAAATACATTTGAAATATAAAATGCAGAACAAGTTATTTTAAGAGGATGTAGGAAGCGCAAATGTTGAAGCATTGATTGTGAAGGGGCTTGTGATCTTTTGCAGTCTCATGCAATGTGTCTCTCCACTCTCTGACCATCTCCTATAGTATTTACCCAGTCTCCAACCATCTTCTATAGCAGGGGTCGGCAACCCCCGGCACGCGTGCCCAGCTTGGCACGGGAGGCCACATCTGCTGGCACGCAAACTCATTTTTTTGTTCGCATTTGACATCGCATCGTATTTGCATCGCTCGAGCCGGCTGTCAAATTGAAGTCCCACCCACCTCCCTCACGTGGCCAGATGACGTTCATGCGCGGAGCCACGCTCAGGAGGCCGTTGACGATCTGTTCAAGGTCCTGCCTGGCGGATTCTTTACGTGCAGCACGCAGGACGGAAGGAGGAGAAATCGCTCACCCACCTGCCGGTGTTATCACCGGACTGATCAGATCTTCTGTTATCTGTCACGCTCACCCGAGCTGCACATCCGTGCAGGTGTCCGTGCTTGGGCGCAGACACGGATCTATACTGCCCGACTGTACGCTATATGAATGATGCCTTATACTTAAGCCTTGGTCCATCTTGGTAGGGGAGACTGCTGCTACAATACTGTTTTGTTTTTGTTTTATTTATTAATTAGAGGTGCACCGAAAAAGAAATTTAAAAAACGAAACCGAAATAAAAAAAAATTGTCAGGCCGAAACCGAAAATGTTTTTATTTGAATTTTTTTAATATTTTATTTTTTATAAACTTTTACATTTTTTAATATTTAATTAATTTTTTATAAAATTTTTGTACTTTACTTTTAGGGGCATCAGGGAAATATTAGGGGTCTAAACAGACCCCTGATATTTCCCTTTTAAAATAGAAAAAGAGATTGAGAACTCAGAGACACAGAGTCCTCGATCTCTTTTTCTGTGTCCCCTGTTATAAATGAACAGAAATCCTCTATGAGTGTTCCTGTTCATTGATAACATGAGGACAGAGTGTGTTTACTATATCCACAATCATGAATGAACAGGAAGTGATGCAGATCACTTGATGATAGTCAACATACCACATCCTCAATTATGTACAAACACTCAGCGATCACTGATCGCTGAGTGTTTGTACCGCTCTCCTCTCTGACGCGCTGTCACAGGAGGCTGAGCGAGCGGAGCAGGTAGGAGAGCCCAGCCTCCTGTGACAGCGCGGGCTGTCTCCGCCCACACACCGCTCTGCCGGACTGTGATAGGCGGCTGAGCGGTGTGGGAGGAGAGACACTGGCCGCTCACAGCGCTCTACTTCCGCAGCACTTGGCCGGCTGTCACTTTCTCTCCTCCCCGCTGGGACACAGAGCAGCGCCCAGCGGGGAGGAAAGAAAGCATGGATGCGCCGATGTATCGGCAAGAAAATTGCACTTTCGGCATTTAGCCAAAACTGCCATTTTCGGCCGATATGTTTCGGCGGCCGATATATCGGTGCATTCCTATTATTAATCATACATTGTTTGGGGCTGATGCAAGCTAAAGTGTGTGCGTTGTTGCTGGTCTGAGGACTGCCTGCGTTTGTGTTGGTCTAAAGGCGTTGGTGCTGGTCAAAGGTCTGCTGTGTGTTGGTGCTGGTCTGAGGTCTGCGGGGCATTGGTGCTGGTCTGAGGTCTGCCTGCGTTGGTGCTGGTCTGAGGTCTGCCTGCGTTGGTGCTGGTCTGAGGTCTGCTGTGTGTTGGTGCTGGTCTGAGGTCTGCAGGGCATCATGTAAAAAACCTGTGTTTTATGAAAGTGCAGTGTTTAGGGCTGGTCTGGATTTTTAAGGTAATACAGAAACAGGGATCACACTAAAACTGCAAGTCCAGTTTCCTTTTTTAGTACATGTAAATATATTTTGTGTGTGCAATAGTTATAAAATTTTTTCACTCACAGTTGTGCTGCTAATGGCAAGGTAATCAAATTCAAATAATTAGTGAGTTTAACTTATTATTAGCAGTACAACTATGAGTACAAAAACTGAAATTTACTAATACTATGGTGCACTATTGTTCAATGGCACTCGGTTGTCTGATGGTTGCAAAAATGGCACTCGGTGTGTAAAAGGTTGCTGACCCCTGTTCTATAGTATGTCCCCATTCTCCGACCATCTCCTATAGTATGTCTGCCATCTCTGACCATCTCTTATACCATGTCCCCGGTCTCTGACCATGTCCTATAGCATATCTACCATCACTGACCATCACTGACCATCTCCCATAGTAAGTCAGCCATCTCTGACCATCTTCCATAGCATGCCCCTAGTCTCTAACCATCTCCTGTAGCATGACCCCAGTCTCTGACTATATCCTATAGTATGTCTCCATTGTCGGACTATCACCTATAGTATTTCCCCAGTCTCCGACCATCTCCTATAGTATGTCCGCCATCTCTGACCCTCTCTTATACCATGTCCCCGGTCTCTGACCATCTCCTATAGCATGTCTACCATCTCTGACCATCTCCCAAAGTAAGTCTGCCATCTCTGACCATCTTCAATAGCATGTGCCCAGTCTCTGACCATCTGCTATAGCATGTCTGCAGCCTCTGACCATCTCCTATAGTATGTCTACTGTCTCTGACCATCTCCTGTAGCATGACCCCAGTCTCTGACTATCTCCCATAGTATGTCTCCATTTTCGGACCATCTCCTATAGTATTTCCCCAGTCTCTGATCATCTCCTATTGCATGTCCACAATGTCCCTGACCATAACATTGAGTGTGGGAGGAACCCCACACAAGCACAGTGAGGACATGCAAACTGCTTGCAGATAGTGTCCTGACTGGGATTTGAACCAAGGTCCCCCAGTGCTGCAAGACAGAAGTGCTAACCACTAAACCAATGGCTTTAGGGATGGAACCTGAAACTCTATATATTATAAAAAAACATATCTCCAACTAAAACAAAATGTTTTTATCCCCAAATTGTTCCAGTAAAATAAGGTCTGGTGATCCTGCCATTAAGCTATTTGCATGGGCACTTCCTGTTATAGGGTGACAACCCATACGTTCTAACTGTCCCTCAATCTGAACCCTCTGTCCCTCTCAGTTGTCCTACTTTTTGGTCTGATGTACAGATGTCTATTAAAAGGTTCTATTTAGTTTAACTCTGCATTAAAACCTTCATCGTATCTCCTAATTATCTTGTTATTGCTATTTTGAAAAGTCAAAATAAAGGAAAAGTAATGGTGTATAAGACAATTCTGGGTTTAACCAATCATTTTTGGCATGTAAATTCTTAATGGCCAGTGCAGGGTGTTTATTGACTATATAGATTGTGCTGGAAGGTGTCCCATATTCTCATCTCAGAAAGCTGGGAGGTATTACCTCCTGTCTCTGTCGCCTGTTTGTGCTCCCCGTGTTGTCACCATGTCTCACGGGCTTCTGGAGACTACAAGTGACCATTTCAGCAGCCGTTGTCCCCTGTTTTTAACTATCAGTAAACTTTCCCTGAGAAATGCCATGCAGCAATTGCTAAAGTGCAAGGAAGTGGCTGCAAAGAGGCTGCAGGAGATCAGAAGGAACAAAGGATGAAATAAATAAACTCCCTCTCCTCTTGGATGGACACACTTGCCCTGGTCACCACTCACAGAATCAGGCCCCGTCCACTACAGCCTTGGCAGACAGAGGACACTGATAGACTTAGAAGATATAGTGGTGCTCTTGAAGGACTATGGCGTAAATCCAAATCCATGCTAGACACCACCCTATATAAATCTGCCCTCCGAAAATACAGTACCTGCCTCCACACAGCCAAACAGACCTATTTAATCACACTCATTAACACCCTTTCATCCGGTCCCGGCCAACTCTTTTCTACCTTTAACTCCCTATTTTGTCCCTGAGCAGCCACCTTACTGCTAACAACCTCCTCGAGGTTTCAATCTGGCTTCCACCCACAACACTCCACAGAAACTGCCCTTCTAAAATTAAGTAATGATTTAATAACCGCTAAAACCAAAGGCTACTACTCTGTACTCATACCCCTGGACCTTTCTGCTGCTTTTGACATGGCTGGCCACCTATTCCTCCTCAATAAACTCCAATCGTTGGCCTCCAAGACTGTGTTCTCTCATGGTTCACCTCCTACCTATCCCAGCGCACCTTCAGTGTCACCTATAATTCTTCTTCCTCCTCTCCACTTCCTCTACCCATGGGAGTCCTCCAAGGCTATGTTCTTGGGCCCCTTCTATTTTCCATCTACACCTCCTCCCTGGGTCAGTTAATAACCTCCCATGGCTACCGTTACCATCTCTATGCTGACAACACCCAAATATATCTCTCTACCCCTCAGCTCACCCCTTCTATCTCCTCACGCATCACTAACCTACTCACTGGCTTATCAACATGGATGTCACACAACTTCCTCAAACTAAATCTGTCCAAAACTGAGCTTATAATATTTCCTACTCTGCGTGTCCCCTCCTCCGATGTCTCCATCACAATCAACAACACTACAATCAACCTCTCCCGTCAAGCCAGGGTGCTCGGAGTGATTCTTTACTCTGAGCTCTCCTTTCAGCTCCACAGCCAATCCCTTTCCAAATCTTGCCGACTCAACCTCCGCAACATTTCCAAAATTCGTGCCTTCTTAACAAATGATACCACAAAGCTTCTAATTCACTCCCTTTTAATATCTTGCATTGACTAGAACAACTCCCTCCTTGTTGGCCCACCACTAAGCAGGCTATCCCCCCTTTAGTCCATTATGAACGCTGCTGCCAGACTCGTCCACCTTACCAAGTGATCAGTGTCTGCCACCCCCCTCTGCCAATCGGTCCACTGGCTCCCAATTCCCCAACGTATAAAATCCAAATACTAATTTGACAATAACTTACAAAGCATCCTACAAATGCGCCCCAACCTACATCACCCATCTCATCTCAAAATATCACCCAAACTGCCCCTTTCTCTCTTCCTAAGACCTCCTGCTCTCCAGCTCTCTTGTCACCTCCTCGCATGCTCGCCTCCAGGACTTTTCCAGAGTGTCTCCCATTCTCTGGAACTCCCTACCCCGATCTGTCTGCTTATATCCTACTCTGTCCTCCTTTAGGTGATCCTTGAAAACTCATCTCTTTAGGGAGGCCTATTCCAGCTCGATATAACAGTACTTTCAATTATTTTATTAAATCATCCCACACAATTATTACCTTTTGTATCACTTTCCCCTCCTAACAGATTGTAAGCTCTCAGGAGCAGGGCCCTCTTACCTCCTGCACTGAAATTGTATTGTTAATTGTATTGTCTCATTAATTTTTACTGTGCGAACTGTTGGCGCTATATAAATCCTGTATAATAATAATAACACAGTGCCTTAGTAAATTAAATGTAATTCAGTTAGGGTTTACGTTTGCTTTAAACAGATTTATAAAAGGTCTATAAGCAGGTCTAAAAGACGGGATTTGGTTGTGTAAGAGGGACTCTCCCCCCAAATCAGGGAGCACTGAGTTATATAAATGCAGCTTCGTAAGGAAGCACATCTGAGAAGGCTCAAGAGGTGTTTTCTGGGATTCACAGACGGCCAATGGCTCTGTTTCCACATGAATGGCGAAGACGGTGCAGCAAGTGAATCTGAAGGGTTCTGCAGTGACCATCAGTCACACTAAGTGAACATATTGACCCGCAGCTTAATCCACCCAGGGCCTGTTCTGCCGAGGAGCAGGGGAGAGAAAATTGTCTGTCTCCAATAAGCCACAACAATAACATGCTCATACTACAATACAAGCAGTCAGGCTATGGCCAGGTGGGCCATAAGGAAACAAAAAAAGCCCTCCGCTTGAATCTTTTTTTAGATCCTAGAAGATATTTATATGTTATCTCTTCAATAAAAAAATCCAGAGAAATGGGTTATCGTGTCATAATGCCCGGAGGGCACATCGCACAGACAGTCTAAAGCCACTTATCCAATTTGTACATAACAAGATTGCAAGCTACAGGAAAGGTTTCATCCTTAAGGCCACATTCACATGTTTTTCACACTTTTTGTGCATTTTAGCTTTAAGCTGGCCATACATTAATGGGATTCCTTTGTTCAGCTTGTAAGCCCAACTAAATAAATCTAACAGATCCTTACATACACACCAAATAGCCTGGACTAGATGGACAAATCTACCCAACTGGATTTGCTGTGAATTTTAACCCCTTCGTGACTGACGACGTACAGTGTACTCGCCGGAGTGAGAGCAATAGTTCTAGGGTCGGTATTTTGGGGTATCTCTAAATTGAAGACCTGTGGGGGCTTTTAAAGCGTCTTCTATGGACTTTTTGGGGTACTGCAGTTATTCGCCGTTTCACAGACGCACGCAATTTGTAAACTGGTCATGTTGGGTATCGTTTTACTCGTTGTAACCTCATCTTTTATATTCATAAAAAAAATGGGTATTTTATTGTGTTCTGGGGCATTTAATTAAATTTGTCATTAAATTTTGGGGTTTAATAAGGAGTTGCGCTAATATTGCGCAACATACAAATTTGCAACTACCACCATTTTATTCTATAGGGTCTTGGCATTCAGAAAATATATAATTTTTGGGGGTTTTAAGTAATTTTCAGGCCTAAAATGTGGAATATAACATGGGTGCAAAAAATGGAAAAAAGGCCTCAGTCATGAAGGTGTTAATAAAGTCTGAAGTATTGGAATTCTCTGGATAGTGCGGTCTGTTCGTATACTACTCCCCAACTGGGCTATTGCATCCTGACAGCCGCTGTCTGCCGCTGTTAGAATACCCCAACCGTTACCTAGCTGATTGACTGTAGTCACGGTTCAGCCAAGAACTTTCAGGCCAGCTCTTTCAACCAAAGTAGCTGTTGGGTAATCAACGTTTGTCGAGCCAGCAGGGCCACCCAATGTTAGAATTTCAGCTGATGAAATTCTAAACGTGGCTGGTCTTCTTTAGCCAATGAATTGCTAATGCTTATTACTAGGAGGAGAACATGGTTTTTGGGTGCAATATGCATATCTTCCAGGTGCTTCCATTGAAGTCTAATAGAGCCAAAGACAGGCCATCATTCCCCAAAGCTCCTGTACTTGTTCCATGTGTTGAGCAATAGCACATGGCTCAGATATAAATAGGCACAATAGAATAACATGGAAATCTGAGTATTGAACGTTGATGTGCTACTAATAATTGCACGTCAAATTGCTCAGGTATAACTGGGGGCTAAAGGATAACAAAATTGAACTTACCAACGCTGTCTAGCTTTCCTGATCTTAAATCAGAACTGTTTGCAAATGTAAAAGGCCCATATTATATCCATGTATCTGCTCATATAAAAATCCATATAGCCCATCTCTGGACAGAACTGACAGAACCACTCAATTTCTTCCAACCAACCCACGCCTTTTTTAAACGACCTGAATCTGCCATCGCGTGACCCTCTATGGCACTTCTTCTTGGAGTGTAGACCAGGGATCCACCACTGCAGTCCTGATCTATCCCCTTGGCGCCCCTTGCTGTGACATCATCATGTCCCCTCTGGAGTCTTCAGGACCCTGTTAGGACCTGCCAATGGTAAGTGTACCAGGGAGCAACGTGGGTACCAAACAAAGAGCCTTCTGTGTGGCACAAAAGAGAAGATTTGGTACCAACACCTCACGTGACCACAGATTCAGGTAAGTATTTGACCTATTATTTAATTTCAATGTTAACAAGTGACTTGGCTGCAACGGAATTTCACTGACCATTTCTGATCAATTTAACCTGTATTGGCTTATGTGTCAGAAAACCACCTGTACCAGATCAATCAAGTGATTGCTTTCTATACCTAGGGTTACAACTAACATATATGGTCAATTTGTCCTCCTCCAATGTTAAGGAATGGTTTAAGGATTTCCCAACACCGGATCTGGTGGAGCACATAGTGGAGGGTTACAACTTGATAAGCAAACTGGTAACCAATGAAACTTGGAGGGAGTTAAATAATGCATCGGGCCTATGGGGCATACATCCGCCCGGCTGGAGCGATGGCGCAACAACTACTATCACTGTGTGCAAAGTGTGGACTCTCCCGCCCCTCACTGACTCATTGTTTCTGGAAGTGCCCTTCAATGGTACAGTTCTGGACTGGGGTTACCACATATATCACAAAAGTCCTAAAGTGGACCGCGCAACTGAACCCACTAATATACTTGTTCAGCGTCCCCAAATATTCAGCGGTGAAACCTCACTGCACCACCCACAGGGGTAGAGACTGGCTACACATTTGTCTATTGGCTGCTCGAAGATGTATAATGAGAGCTTGGAAAACATCTTCCACACCGCCAATCTCCAGCGTCATCGCGGAACTAAAAACCTTGTTCCTGAGGGAGAAACTTGAAACTGAAATGTACGTAGATGCACTCATTACAAAATTCTTCAAACGGTGGAAACAATTCCTGGCAGCAACATATGAGGGCACAGAATTAGAGTCAATTATGCAACCCTTTAAGTACTCGGACTGGTATCTCAAAGCCAAACAGGCAAATGACTTAGGGGTCCTGGAGGTGCCCTGACACAATCGGTGCAGAAGTCTATGATTATGACTAGACAGTAATATCCCTAGGAGTAATCGCCTTTTATTGTGTATAGCATATAATGACTAAAGTCAAGGTGGCAACCAGCTTGGGAATGTTGGAATGTTTAAGGTTGGAACGTTTAAGTTTGTTATTTCTGGTACAATTGAGGAGGTTGCTTAACGTAATCTCATATCGTGTAGATTATATGTCATGTAACATGGGACGGGTATGCCCCTCGGGGGTATAACAGTGAAAACAGAATACATTTTGTTTAAAAAAAAAAATGATTGCTTTCAATAGCTCATTTCTGATAGATCACATTTTTAATCAATGTCATGTATGTTGCATCGTTCGACAGTTCAACTGATAACTAATCCAATCGCTTGTACTAAGATCAATCGCAAATCAATACCTCCATGGTCACCCTTAGACCCTTAGGTAAGTAAGGAGCATGGAGGGGGATTGGGTAGTTAAGATCATGAGGACGAGGCAGGGTGAGTAAATGTACTTTTGTCCAAAATACTTACCCTTTAAATAAGATATAAAATGTCCTTTTAAGATTGGTGATGGATGTGATGAGAAGTACATGCCTTCCATTTTAAAGTACCTCTCCCAAAACAGTCTGCTGGGCTAGGTCACCCTTCAGGCTTTTTTTATTCTTTTAAACTCTATGGGGAGTTTTTTATTTAATTTCAATGATTTAATTTCAGATTTATAAATCTCCTGTCCAGTGTATAGCTAGACGAATGTTGTTCACACAGCATTACCACCACTAGATGAAGCCAAGGAGCACAGGAAATCCTATGCTCCTCAGCGCCCTCCAGTAGTGGCGAATGGCATCTGCCCAGTTATATGCTGGGTGGAAGATGTATAGATCAGCCCCATATGGGATTGAGATCTTCCCAGTATGCTTGGAGTCTTCCTCCTCTTTCAACTGGGGAGGGGTTCACAGTCCTCCTCTTGCAATCTCCATACCATAACATAAATAAAAGCTCCAGCAGGGAAAATAGGGCCACCTAGTAATTGTATAAGGCAGGTGGGAGCACCTAGGAACTCCCTCTCTGAGTCCCTGAGGGTCAGGAGAAGATGCTGGGTTTTGTGCCTCTATAGTATCTGAACTATCACTTTGAGCACCCTCCCCCATCCTTTTCGATCCTTGTGGTCCCCCTTACTTTAATGGGAATGGTTGTACCCCAACCCCACTTCAAGCCCTAATGTTGTAGGTGTCTTAGTATCAATCTCCTTCACTGATGAGTCCTAAGATGGACCATCACATGTAAAGCTCCGTCTCCCTATGTGACTCAACCTGAAATATTCAATAGCGGCCTTTCCTCCTTATGCTAAGAAAACGTCATTATGTACCCAGCCGAGGCGCTTTCTCTTCTCTCTTGCTTATCTTGTAATATTTCTCCCTGAGACACACAGCGAGCAAAGCTTTTCATGTCTTCTCCGACAAAAGCTGTCCTGTGGGAGAACTTCATACAAAGTGCCAGCTTCAAAGCCTCGGGCCCCAACCAGAAGCTTCAAAGATCCCGGCCTCAAACAGGCATTTAAATATCCAGATAAACATTGACTTCTAGTCCCCCTTTGTTCCAATCTTCGACATGATAGCTTGCGCGTGGCTCCGGATTCTACCGCCGGCCGTACAAGGTCACACCTATTCTTCCACGTAAAGGAGGCTTGATACTCACCGATGGCCAATAGTGATATATAGACAGAGTCTGGGACTAGAACTGTCATGTGGTTTTCCAGACAGATCCATAGCCAGGGTCCTGATATAATGGCCAGTGTCCTGATATAATAGCCAGTGTCCTGATATAATAGCCAGTGTCCTGATATAATAGCCAGCATCCTGAAATAATAGCCATCGTCCTGATATAATAGCCAGTGTCCTGATATAATGGCCAGTGTCCCGATACAATGTCCAGTGTCCCAATATAATAGCCAGTGTCCTGATATAATAGCCAGCATCCTGAAATACTAGCCTGCGTCCTGATATAATAACCAGTGTTCTGATTTAATAACCAGTGTTCTGATTTAATAGCCAGCATCCTCCTGATATCATAGCCAGCATCCTGATATATTACCCAGCGTCCTGATATAATAGCCAGTGTTCTGATTTAATAGCCAGCATCCTCCTGATATCATAGCCAGCATCCTGATATATTAGCTAGTGTCCTGATATAATAGCCAGTGTCCTGATATAATGGCCAGTGTCCTGACTCCTGATATAATGGCCAGTGTTCCGATTTAATAGCCAGTGTCCTAAAATAATGACCAGTGCTTTGCTTTAATAACCAGCCTCCTGATATAATAGCCAGCATCCTCATATAGCCAATGTCCTGATATAATAATCAGCCTCCTGATGTAATAACAAGTGTTCTGATATAATGGCCAGTGTTCTGATATAATAGTCAGCATCCTGATATAATAGATAGTGTCCTGATATAACAGCCAGTGTTCCGATATAATAGCCAGTGTCCTAAAATAATGACCAGTGTTTTGATTTAATAACCAGCATCCTGAAATAATAGCCAGTGTCCTGATATCATAGCCAGCATCCTGATATAATAGCCAACATCCTGCTGTAATAGCCAATGTCCTGATATAATAGCCAGTGTCCTCAAATAATGACCAGTGTACTCAAATAATAACCAGCGTCCTGATATAATAACCAGTGTCATGATATAATAACCAGTGTCATGATATAATAACCAGCGTCCTGATATAATAACCAGCGTCCTGATATAATAACCAGCGTCATGATATAATAACCAGCGTCCTGATATAATAACCATCATCCTGATATAATAACCAGTGTCTTGATATAAGTGCAGTGCAGTCCTGATTACTGTGCAGTAATCCAGGGTGAAGTTTCCTGTAATAAAGTCCAGTCACTGCTGTTCTCTCAACTTGTGCAGGGTGACTGGTCTTGTTTCCGCCCCTTCCTGAAGTTTCCTGTAGGAAGCCTGTAGTGGGTGGAGCCTGCTGGGCCCCTCCCACAGCTCTGCTCAGGCTACATACAGCACAGTGATGACGTCACTGCTACTTTTACAAGGTAATAAATGGATTAGTAGAGGTACTTTGTGCTCATAGAGTGGAGGAATACTTTTAAAATAAAAATATTTGTGGCCAGAGTTCAGCTTTAAGCCCCACACACGGGTCTGCCAGCCACAATAATACATGACATAGTAATATTGCTGACAAAACATCTTTCCGCGATGTGTTGCTGAATGTTTTACTCGGCGGCCCAGGAAAATGTCCTCCTCTTAAAACAGGATGTTTGTGAGCGAGGACAGGAGTATTCATTACGAGACATAGAGAGCGTCCCGGAGACAAGCGCACGGGAAGTGCTTTAACCGAGGAGGAACAGATGTTTTCTGAGCAATAAGAAGCCTGGCCGCCTTCAGACCCATTAACTCCACAGTACAGGTACACTGCATTAAAACTCTCCCCGGGGACACCCAGCCACTCCGATTCCCATCCTGGTATTGGCTTCTTTCTGCCGGAAATCCCTACAGATTATGTGCTCGTGTTAAAGAGACCCTGTCACCAGGTGAAAGCACAGAACTCTCAACATGCAGCTTCTTTTTCTTTTTTATTCCATTGAATTGCAATTTCGCTAGAATATCTGACTGCTTCAAGAAGAGTCAACTCCCTCGCACAGCCCCTCCCTCCTTGTATGTCATAGCCCTCTCCTCTTCGCTGTTTGTCTAATTACTGTCTAAGCTGGCCCAGCTGCTTTACCTCCCTGCATAACCTTTTATATTATGCGTAGCCAAGCTTCACCCCTTCACTACAAAGCCTGCCATGCATCTGCCTCTAGGAGTCATGCCCGTGGCTGTCAGAGTCTTGCATGATCGCTTGTATGGTATCAGGCATCGCTGCCTGTTTTTTAAAAACGGCAATTTCTCGCTCGCGCGCGCGTGTCTGAGCGGACGTCTAGAGACGCCCGCTCAGATCTAGAGAGCTCCGGGCCGGCCCGGAGGCAGTTAAGGAACTTGTAGTTCCACAACAGCTGGGGGGCTGAGGTTTGGCATTTTTATTCCATTGCAATGTGCCTCTGAATGTGCCATTGCAATGGGCGGTGGCGGAGGGGGACAGACCTGTAGGCATATTACAAGTGATCTTGGCGGTATCGCTGGGATCACATGTACTAAACGAGCGGCAACTTCCCCGCTCTATATTTAGCCCTGCTTGTCCTAAGCATGGCTAAATGTCGAAAAAGAACTACCCACTCGGCTGGTGTGCTGCCCCTCTACTCCCTGCCGCCCCGAGGCCAGGCTTCAGTGGCCTTGTGGGAAATCCGGCCCTGCCTGCCGTGCCGGCTAACAAGCCCCTGTGTGATAGCATTTAGAGGTGACAGGTTCAATGTTGACCTTTGAACCTTTGTTGAGCGTACTCGCTCAACAGAGGTCATCCTTTGTCAAATGAGCCCCACCAACCCTCACATCTAATGGACTGCACTAGACGTGATGATGTCATCGGCCCTTAGAC
>NW_017306270.1:5080795-5086911 GCF_000935625.1 Nanorana parkeri | reverse complement strand
AGTAGCGGGTGAGTAATTCAGCTTTATTTGAGCCCCTATAGACAAAGACGAGCACTTAACTCTTGCAGTACAGGGGGGAGTTTTTTTTTTAATTTCCAGAGTTCTTCTTTAAAGGAGAAACTATGGGGTAAGTGTTTTTAAGTGTTTGGGGTAAGTGACATTACCTTAGAGATCCACCCAGCTGCGTGAGTGACAGCTGGCTCTGCCTATCTAGAGGCAGAACCAGCTGTACCCGCCCCCTCCCCCATCTGTTCCGCCGGCCAGCGGAGAGGGGGGAATCCCTGCAGGGAGCCCTGAGTTACAGTCACGGCTCTCTGCAGGGACAGGATCGAGAAGTGAGCGAGCGACGGTATGTGTTCGCTCACTTCCCAATCTATAGAGCCGACGTGTGACAGTCTCATAGTCACACTTCGGCTCCAACTATGAGGTTGAGTGAAAATCACTCACCTCATAGTTCTCCTTTAAGGAATTATTACCAAATACAGAGATACATTAATTTGAGTATTTTATACCCGCCTGGAGTTCGGCTTTAATCTCTGACAAGTTCACTGAGTATCCAGTGGTACGCACATCCATTTTCCGGCATCGATGCCGAGTATACTGTAAGCGGTGTAGCTGCCTTCTAAATAATTCATGTTTATTATATATAGCAAATGGCCCTTATTGCTGTGAAATCCATACCATCCCCATGTGGCGTTTTATACAAGATGCGTATTAATTACACTCCGCTATTTCTCATCTCAGGACTGTGCTGCCCCAGCAGACCGGCAGGCAGGAAATGCAGTGATTGAATGTTTTCTTTTGGGAAGACGCATGGCTGAGCCCCAGCAGGACAGCCGGGGCAGATACTTGGCACGCTCCGATAAGATGGATGGACGAACTTTGGTTTTATTCAGAGTGTTTCATTGTTCAATCTGCATCTTCTAAAAGGAATGTATAGTCGTTCTGTACATCACTTGTTACGGAAAAGACGAAAAAGATCGGAAGACGAAAAAGATCTGGTAAACCGAAAAATTCAATAATGAAAGGTTTACTGTATTCTATGGAACAACTAGAATAGGTAATCGTACCAATGTACCTCTTTGTCAGAGATTCTGGCCCACTTTGCGGTTGCCATTTGCTTCAGCATGCCAATTCGATTTGGATACTCAGAAATGCTTTGTTAAAAGACACCGTTTGTGAGAATTATTCATTCAGTTTTTATTTTTTGGACTAATAAAATAGTATTTCGCGAGGAGAAGGCCCTGTTCCTCTTTCTTTTTTGTCTTACATGCACCCTGAGGCTTCCCAACCTTTTGAACAGTCCCCCTCTATGCCACTTATTGATGTCCATCTCTGGAAATCCTGTCTAAGTATGCTAAATGGAGAACTCCACTATTCGCGGACTATTTGGACAAATAGGTCATTGCACCTAAATCAGGGGTGGGCAACTCCGGCCCTCCGGCTGTGCTTTAACTACAAATCCCAACTACAATCCTTTGTCTCTGGGACTCATGCCTGTAACTCTCCGTCCTGCAATGCCTCATGGGACTTGTAGTTCCACAACAGCTGGAGGGCCGGAGTTGCCCACCCCTGGCCTAAACAGTACCCTGAAAAATATATATTTTTCCTTAAAGGTTATCGATGGTCAAAATGGAAAAATAAAAATGTATTTGTATATTGAACTTCCACTCTATGCAAATCTTCCTGCCATGTCTCCAGGACAGGAAGTGAATAGAAATCTATCCAGTGGGAGCTCCGATTTCAGGCCTGTCTAAAGCAGCACATTGGCTTTCAGATTGTGATGTGCAGCACATTATTATTCTGAGATTCCCTACAATACACAGAGATGCACAATGGTTTACTGATAGGACTAAAACCATTGGGCTCATTTTCCCCAGAATGGAATCCTGTGTATCCAGTGATGTCACGGAACGGTATAATCATCTCAGTCCTTGTAGGCGAGGCTCTAGCTGTTCTCCCTCTGTGTGCACAGCTGCTGCTCTTCCTCTTATATCACCATCCCCGCCGCTTATCACAGTGCTGCTCCTATTTCATCTCACACAACACACAATGACACCTTCCTGCTCTCAGACTGAACTCATTCATGTGGTTTGATAAAGTTCTATGTGAGCAGGTGACCAGTCACCGACATCCCAGACATTGGTACCTCTCAGGGTTACCGCGACAACAATATGCTTTTCGTTTATATGTCACATTAGCACTTCAGTGATACGGCTGGAGGAGGAATACTGAAGATGGAACAATACAAACGCTAATACCTTTGTTAGTGGCTTCTTTGGAAACATTAAAGTAGAACTCCAGACAAAGCTTTTTTTGTTTTGACTTGAGTGAGAAGGTACTAAAGCAGGGGTAGGTAACCTCGGCCCTTCAGCTGTGGTGAAAATACAAATCCCATCATGCTTTGCCTCTGGGAGCCATGCCTGTAGCTGTCAGAGTCTTGCAATGCCTCATGGGATTTGTAGTTCCACCACAGCTGAAGGGCCGGGGGTTCACCCCTGACCCCAGATCTAGGGAGTCACTGGCCTGAAAAGTTTGCACCAAACTTACATACTTGATTTGTAGTTTCACTACAGCTGGAGTGTCGAGCTTGCCTACCCCTGTCCTCGAATCATGACAGGAAAGAAAACCAGGACAGGAAGTGAGAGGAAATCTCAGTAAAACCAAGATAGAGGTTCTAACACTTCACCACTCTGTCCAAAGCTAGAAAAAAGAAATTTGTCTTGAGTTCCTCTCAAGGGCCCATTAACACCAGCAGGCGTGATGTGCATAGCATGTGCACGCCGCTGTGTACTGCTGTGCAAGGACAGTGCTATGTGGTGTTAGAACACATTCCAGTGTTTGTTTCTTTTTCCTTTTTTTGAAAACTGCAATTATCACAACTTATTTAACTCTATGCATATTGCTGTGCGCTGCATAAGAATGCAAACGTGCTACATCTTTGAGCAACGCGCGCTTATGTTCATCAATGCAGATGGTGCGAAAAAGAGCCCTTAAAGGAGAACTATGGGTTCAGTGTTTTTCCCCATAGTTCTCCTTAGGGTAACGGGAGGACACAAACTAGCGTCCTCCCGTTACCCTAAGCTCAGAATATGGGGAATATACTGAGACGCCGCACCTGGAGCGGATCCCGACTTAGATGACGGGATCCGCCCAGCTGCGTGAGTGACAGCTGGCTCTGCCTATCTAGAGGCAGAGTCAGCTGTACCCGCCCCCTCCCCCGTCCGTTCCGCCAGTCAGCGCTGGCAGATCGGAGCGGGGAGAGGGGAATCCAGCCCCTCCCCCTGTCACGGCAGAGAGCCGTGACAGGATCGAGAGGTGAGGGAACCCGGTATGTGTTCTCTCACCTCCCGATCTACTGAGCCGACCTGTGACAGTCTCATTGTCTCATTGTCACAGGTCGGCTTAGAACTATGAGGTGAGTGGAAATCACTCATGTCATAGTTCTCCTTTAAAGTGGGAGTAAACCACTGTGTGCATGTTTGTTTTTTGCCCTACTGTGAAAGTATATACAGCATACAGCATACACACAGGTGCTATTGGCTTATATGCAAGCTAGATTCTTAGGGCTCATTCACACTGGGCGGCATGTTATAATGCGCACCACAACACACCTCAATGCAACCTTATGGCGTATAGATCCGTATAGATCCCATTGCACTGAGCTTGTGTTGACCTATGCAGATTAACTCAACTTATGGGACGTGGTGTGAGCAAGCCCTTATGCTTACATTAAATAGCAATGTACCACCTATTGCAGGGATGGGCAACTCCAGCCCTCCAGCTGTGCTTTAACTACAAATCCCACGATAACTCTGCCTCTGGGAGTCATGCCTGTAACTGTCAGTCTTACAATGCCTCATGGGTCTTGTAGTTCCACAACAGCCAGAGGGCCGGAGTTTCCCACCCCTGACCTATTGCTTTGGCAGCCCTAGCCGTGAGCCATACACTCACATTGTGTGCTGTGCTACATTAGGCAGCATTGAATGGATCTAGTGCTCCGGCTTTACTTTCAGCTGAATAACACAGGAAGCAGCAACATCATTGTGAAAGCGACATGCATTAGGAAATCCATACAGCATACGGAATGCAGAATTACTGCTACGTGTTTGCTTTAAATACAGAACAAACATGGACTGAAAATCGCCTAAAAGTCCGCAATACATGGAAGCCATGGCAATATGGTACAGATCCTTCCAGGTGGCCAAAACCTGCTTCCTTCTTCTTCCCTTATGAGTGGTGGCGTCAAGCAATCAGTCTCTGTTCACACCTAAGCGACAGCGGTTTTGCGTATTTTAACGCGCATTTTTGATGCACGTTTTTGCACCCGTTTTAGGCACATAAATCGAGTAGTGCGTTTTTATGAGCAGATTGTACTTCATTGATGTTCATGAGCAAACGAGTGTAAAACATGCAAAAACACAGTTAAGCATTTCCTATTAAGTCTATTGGGCCAAAACGAGCTGTAATATGCCAAAAAAAACCTCATGTACTTTATCCAGCGACAGGCACTTTGCTTATTACGACAAAACGCTCAGATGTGAACAGGGCCATAGAAATTAATGGGAATATTTGGGGGGGCATATTGTTTGAGCGTTTTGTAGGGCAGAAAAAGCGCTACAAAACGCTCAGTGTGAACCAGGCCCGAGGCTGTGTTTTTACACGCGTTAACAGTAATGAGCTGCAATCTGCTCACAAAAACACGCGACTTGATGTATGCGCATAAAAGGAGTGCAAAAGCATGCAAAAAGCACCCAAAAACAAGCATCAAAAACGTGCCTAGAAACGCGCAAAAACGCTGACGCCTATGTGTGACAACCTGGCCTAATGGTAGATGCTGCTTGAAGTGGAACTATGCACTAGTCTTGCAATGCCTCATGGGACTTGTAGTTGCACAGCTAGAGGGCTGGCGTTGCCCACCCCTGAATTATATTTATAACAGCATTGCATTATGGATGTTTTACCCTGCGACTCCCACTTTCTGAAGCTGCAATCATTTCATCGCTGAGTCTTCACTCCGGAGGGACTGTTTGAATCATCCCGTTTCCCGCATTGCACTGACTGATTCCGTGTGTTGGCCGGAATATCAGTTTGATATCTTGTTCATACAGTAACAAAGCGGCATGTGTTTGCTTTATGTTTCCATGAACCTGTTGTGAATGGAGCCGCACATGCCGCTCCGGATGTGACTTCCGCTGTCCTCACCGGAGAAGCAGCACAGAGCCTTGTTTGCCAATTGCAAGTAAATAAGAAAAGGAAGGAAATTTAGACAGGAC
Source organism: Nanorana parkeri (assembly GCF_000935625.1). Classification (NCBI taxonomy): domain Eukaryota; kingdom Metazoa; phylum Chordata; class Amphibia; order Anura; family Dicroglossidae; genus Nanorana; species Nanorana parkeri. Next base: position 5,081,635 of record NW_017306270.1, on the reverse strand, counting down.
TGTCTTACAGCCGAGCGCAGGGCAGGAAATGTGGAAGGATACGTTGTATAGAGATCTGCCTGCAGCGAGGAGACCATTTGTAACATGCAAATCCTACAACAGGCTCCTATAACCTCCAGGCACATTCACCGAGGGCGCCATGATGAATGGACTATGTGAATCGTTTTCACCAACCATTCAGTAGGCCTGAAAATGGCCATCGATGGGCGCGCGGCCTTTTGCTGCCATTGGTGGGCACCGGAACCTCATCGACAGTCTCTGTTCTCTTTTTATATATTTTATTTTTCTGACCTTTTATAATGGAGAGGAATGCCAAGTGCTTGTTTCGGTCTAGGGGCTGGAGTAAGCAGAAGCACTTACCTGATCCTCAGCCCACTTTGGCTACTAGACCAATCCCTGCGCCCTCTTCTCCCTCAGGCTCCGGCGGTCTAAGCCCCGCTGACATCATCACATCTAGCATATAGTCCATTGACTTGCATTAGATGTGAGGACCCCAGGATGTTCCATAGTCGGAACAGAAGGGGAGGGGGAGAGGTGAGTGCTGACCACCACAGGGCCAAAGATCAGGTGAGTATTTCTGCCTTACCATCTCCTATAGCATGTCTGCAGTCTCTGACCATCTTTTGTACCATGTACACAGCCTCTGGCGATCTCCTGTAAAATGTCTTCAGTCTCTGACCACATTTTGGAGCATGTCGCCAGTCTCTGACCATCCCCTTGTAGCATGCCTGCAACCTCTGACCATCCCTTGTAGCATGCCTGCAGCCTCTGACCATCTCCTGTAGCATTTCTGCAGTCTCTGACCATCCCCTGTAGCATGTCACCAGTCTCGGGGGGGGG
>NW_017306270.1:5077603-5080438 GCF_000935625.1 Nanorana parkeri | reverse complement strand
GAGAGAGAGAGGGGGAGTGAGAGAGGGGGAGAGAGGGAGGGTGAGAGAGGGATGGTGAGAGAGAGAGGGGGGTGAGAGAGGGGGAGTGAGGGCGAGAGAGAGAGGATTTTTTCCAAACACATTTTGTGTTATCAGCTTAATGAGTGAAATTTCCCAGATGTGAAATGTGTAATTTTCTGACAAAATTATTTTCCTGAAATCGCTCATTCCTAATTATGCCCAATTCTGACGCCCTGCCGTCCCCCTTCCGTCTGTGTAAAGAAAGTGTGCTTCATTGGGGATCATTAGTGCGGCCGTGTAATAAAACAAGGAGACCTCCTGCACAGTCCTCTATGTGTGCTCACACTGTAGGAATAATCAAGCATCTGAGGTCTAACTGGCACCACGCAGCATGGCCGTCATACTTATCTCAGAGTTTAGACTATAGCTCTGTATCAGTACACTGTATCTATATGGTGAATTCCTGGGATGCCATCACATGAAAACAAATAACACAATAAACTGCCTTTCCAAAGATAAATACAGAAATGAATAAAGATAAATGAAGACAGAAACAATGCTATGGTAAAGTGGACCTGTCATGCAATAATAGAAAATGTCCTGCAACCTATACAGCTATTGCCTCTACTTCATCCCGCTGGGTAAACGTCCTTTCCTCTCGCTGCCAGCATCCATCATCAAGATGGCCGTCGGCAAGTATCACCATTATGTCTGAGCATGCGCGACATCATGGTGCAAGTGTGCAATGACGTCACAATGGGGTGTCACCCGGTACCCGCTCTGGGTGACACCTGGCCTTGTGACACCCTGGTCACCAGTATAAATAGAGAGAGAGAGATTCTCCACATAAAGGACAGAGACATCAATAGAGGCCTTGTAGATGTAGGAGTTGAAACATCACACCAATTAAAGCAGTACTCCAGATACCATTATGTTCCATTAGGGCCAATGGACATTCAAGTAGTGTAGCCAATGCATTTCAGGGGTTCAAAACAGACCCACTTCATCAGGGCTTAATATTAGATATCATGTATGTGGACTACAATCCCTGCATCTGGAACATTGTATTGAGTTGTGATGGGAGGACTTCAGGCTTGTCAGCAGCTGGTATGGCAGCAACCAACCAACCAAGCAAGGGTTGCTGCCAAACCAGCTGCTGACAAGCCTGAATTCCTGAAAAATGCAATGTTCCGGCTGCAGGGATTGTAGTCCACATACCTGATATCTCTCATTAAGCCCTGATGAAGGGGGTCTGTTTTGAACCCCTGAAATATGATGTAATCTTTGCTTGAATGTCCCCTGACCCTAATGCAGGGGTAGCCAAACTCCGGCCCTCCAGCTGTGGTGACACTACAAATCCCATGATGCATCTCTCTCAGGGAGTCATATCTGTGAGAATCTTGCAATGCCTCATGGGATTTGTAGTTCCACCACAGCTGGAGGGCCGGAGTTTGGCTACCCCCGCCCTAATGGAATAAAGTTGTATCTGGACTATTTGAATTGGTGTGGTGCTTCAATTCCTACATCTACTGTGTTCACTGTCGAAACTTTGGAGATCCTTGGGATTGTGGAAGCTGCCGACCCGTTATCCAGATCACACATATTCACATCACTTGACTGCTATTGGCTGAGAAACACTAAGAGAATAATCACACGGGTCCAGTGCTTTCTTTCCACCTCCAAATATCAGCAATGAAAACCAGGCAGAGGTCTAACTCCCTCACCAATCCAAATCTGTTAACAATATATTGTGTTTCTGCTTTGGAATCCCTTTAAATTCTCCCTGCATATAAAATCCATGATATGTCATGAACCATGTCACTTCACTACATGTGACCTCTACATACAGTATAATTCTCCATGTTTGCTATGTGTTTCCTGGACCAGATCTGGTCCAGGAAATGATGTGAACCTGCCCTTAGGTTGGCTGTCTCTGCAGTTGGTACAGTTCCCCCCAGCAAAAAGTCCGGAAAGCAGAGTGAAGTAGTCAAAGCGTACAAAAGCCTAAAACACTTCAAATGAAATGTTGTTCTGAGAAAAGCAATCCACAGACAGTCAGCCGAGGTACACTGCAAGGGTTTCAGCAACCAATACTGCAGCTCTTTATCTGCCCTATAAAATGAAGATATGGTGATAAGAGAATTCCAATGTTCTTGCTGAGATGTTTCATAAGAACTGCTAAGTGAGATGTTTTGTCTTTACACTTACAGGGAGCAGAGCCTACCTTCTGACCACTTCAGTTCATCCTTCAGGCATTGCTCTTCTGCCCTGTCTGTAGTCCCCAGCTGTAGCCTTAAGCCCCGTGTGAAAGGAGCCCCAGATAATTCTTCAAAGGACAAAGGCCGAGGGTCATTTCATTCTTAAAGTTGTATGGAGTCCAGGTTTTTTAAAATGATGCATTTTGGAGGCTATATGCTTCCTCTTTTGTAATCCCTTCCTGATGAAGGGGAACCCTCTAAACCGCAGGAACACATTGTATTTATTTCAGTTCCTAATAAAATCAGTTCTGGACTCCACACAACTTGCTTGGTGCGTGCTTCCTTGTATCTATAGTTGGAAATTAGAATGTGATCAGAAATCAGAGACAGAGAGAGGAAGTTACACAGCACAGGATCCAGGAAGTACATTCCCACTGACCCTCTATAGAGCTGTGAGTCCTTAACCCCTGATCAAGGTACCCCGGGTGAACTCTCCATCATTAGCACAGTGCAGTGAAGAGCATTAGAAGCTCAGTGAATGATTTCATTTGCTGCCTGGAATTCTCATTAGAGAAGAACTCTGGGTATTTAAAAACTTAAAAATTACCTTTGCAGTGGAGGCTACCCCCCCCCCCCC
>NW_017306270.1:5066687-5077512 GCF_000935625.1 Nanorana parkeri | reverse complement strand
TACCCCCCTACTCCCACAGTGCAGGGGTAGCCCCACTTCATGGGTACGTTTTTTTAAATTCCTGCAGTTTCTATTTTAAGGGCCTTTCCTGTAACAAACAAGGAGGCCGCCATTGCTGATTGTTCATGTTACCCTGAAGGCAATCTGAACGGATACACTAAGCTCACTTGGATTGGGCACACCGTCCTGCACAGCTTCATCATCTCATCGGATCATTCCACACATCGCCTGACAACCTGCCAGTCAGTAAAATGTAAATATCATGGAAAAGGAAATTCAAGCAAATGTTGACAAATACGTCACCACTGACAATGTGACCACACGGATATAACACAAAATATGACTTTCTTCTATTTATTGTTTTGACATTTTGTTTTCTTTTTATGTCCGGCTCTAGTTACAATATGAATGTGTTAAAGCTGAACTCCAAGCAAACAGCTTAACACGCAGCTGAAATACATAGTTACATAGTTACATAGTATTTGAGGTTGAATAAAGACATTAGTCCATCAAGTCCAACCTATTAGGATCTCATTCTAGGAGTACCCGTACCCCTGTATATTCTACCCACCTCTGGATCCCGCTGCTCCAACCCCCCCTCCTCAGCCCGACCCCCCTCCACGACAGTCTGGTGCGTTAAGTCCAGACTCTTTTCCATGTTGTTTATGCTCCTCAGTGTTGCCAGTTTGTTGCTTAGATCCAGAAAGTTTCACATGTATGTGAAACTTTCCTGTTGAGGGATTTGTAGTTCTTTTCCGTCGCCCTTGTGATGCGCACTCCACAGCCATGGCCGACAGCATAACTAGAATGGTGGGATCGCTATCCTCCATTATAGTCAAGTTGCACATTTTGGTCACCAGCCAGCTCACATCAAGGATCAACAGCACAATGATAGGGTCAGCATGTTCCCAGTGTGCAATGCTGTAAAGCCTGACTGGATCCCACTGTGCAGGGGATTAAGGGAGTGTGTGGGGTATAACAGTGGGCAGTGTGTACAGAAGAGGAGTGTGGAGGGTATGACAGGGGGCAGTATGTACAGGAGAGGAGGGTGGAGGGGATGACAGGGGGCAGTATGTACAGGAGAGGAGGGTGGAGGGGATGACAGGGGGCAGTATGTACAGGAGAGGAGGGTGGAGGGGATGACAGGGGGCAGTATGTACAGGAGAGGAGGGTGGAGGGGATGACAGGGGGCAGTATGTACAGGAGAGGAGGGTGGAGGGGATGACAGGGGGCAGTATGTACAGGAGAGGAGGGTGGAGGGGATGACAGGGGGCAGTATGTACAGGAGAGGAGGGTGGAGGGGATGACAGGGGGCAGTATGTACAGGAGAGGAGGGTGGAGGGGATGACAGGGGGCAGTATGTACAGGAGAGGAGGGTGGAGGGGATGACAGGGGGCAGTATGTACAGGAGAGGAGGGTGGAGGGGATGACAGGGGGCAGTATGTACAGGAGAGGAGGGTGGAGGGGATGACAGGGGGCAGTATGTACAGGAGAGGAGGGTGGAGGGGATGACAGGGGGCAGTATGTACAGGAGAGGAGGGTGGAGGGGATGACAGGGGGCAGTATGTACAGGAGAGGAGGGTGGAGGGGATGACAGGGGGCAGTATGTACAGGAGAGGAGGGTGGAGGGGATGACAGGGGGCAGTATGTACAGGAGAGGAGGGTGGAGGGGATGACAGGGGGCAGTATGTACAGGAGAGGAGGGTGGAGGGGATGACAGGGGGCAGTATGTACAGGAGAGGAGGGTGGAGGGGATGACAGGGGGCAGTATGTACAGGAGAGGAGGGTGGAGGGGATGACAGGGGGCAGTATGTACAGGAGAGGAGGGTGGAGGGGATGACAGGGGGCAGTATGTACAGGAGAGGAGGGTGGAGGGGATGACAGGGGGCAGTATGTACAGGAGAGGAGGGTGGAGGGGATGACAGGGGGCAGTATGTACAGGAGAGGAGGGTGGAGGGGATGACAGGGGGCAGTATGTACAGGAGAGGAGGGTGGAGGGGATGACAGGGGGCAGTATGTACAGGAGAGGAGGGTGGAGGGGATGACAGGGGGCAGTATGTACAGGAGAGGAGGGTGGAGGGGATGACAGGGGGCAGTATGTACAGGAGAGGAGGGTGGAGGGGATGACAGGGGGCAGTATGTACAGGAGAGGAGGGTGGAGGGGATGACAGGGGGCAGTATGTACAGGAGAGGAGGGTGGAGGGGATGACAGGGGGCAGTATGTACAGGAGAGGAGGGTGGAGGGGATGACAGGGGGCAGTATGTACAGGAGAGGAGGGTGGAGGGGATGACAGGGGGCAGTATGTACAGGAGAGGAGGGTGGAGGGGATGACAGGGGGCAGTATGTACAGGAGAGGAGGGTGGAGGGGATGACAGGGGGCAGTATGTACAGGAGAGGAGGGTGGAGGGGATGACAGGGGGCAGTATGTACAGGAGAGGAGGGTGGAGGGGATGACAGGGGGCAGTATGTACAGGAGAGGAGGGTGGAGGGGATGACAGGGGGCAGTATGTACAGGAGAGGAGGGTGGAGGGGATGACAGGGGGCAGTATGTACAGGAGAGGAGGGTGGAGGGGATGACAGGGGGCAGTATGTACAGGAGAGGAGGGTGGAGGGGATGACAGGGGGCAGTATGTACAGGAGAGGAGGGTGGAGGGGATGACAGGGGGCAGTATGTACAGGAGAGGAGGGTGGAGGGGATGACAGGGGGCAGTATGTACAGGAGAGGAGGGTGGAGGGGATGACAGGGGGCAGTATGTACAGGAGAGGAGGGTGGAGGGGATGACAGGGGGCAGTATGTACAGGAGAGGAGGGTGGAGGGGATGACAGGGGGCAGTATGTACAGGAGAGGAGGGTGGAGGGGATGACAGGGGGCAGTATGTACAGGAGAGGAGGGTGGAGGGGATGACAGGGGGCAGTATGTACAGGAGAGGAGGGTGGAGGGGATGACAGGGGGCAGTATGTACAGGAGAGGAGGGTGGAGGGGATGACAGGGGGCAGTATGTACAGGAGAGGAGGGTGGAGGGGATGACAGGGGGCAGTATGTACAGGAGAGGAGGGTGGAGGGGATGACAGGGGGCAGTATGTACAGGAGAGGAGGGTGGAGGGGATGACAGGGGGCAGTATGTACAGGAGAGGAGGGTGGAGGGGATGACAGGGGGCAGTATGTACAGGAGAGGAGGGTGGAGGGGATGACAGGGGGCAGTATGTACAGGAGAGGAGGGTGGAGGGGATGACAGGGGGCAGTATGTACAGGAGAGGAATGTGGAGGGTATAACAGTGGGCAGTATGTACAGGAGGGGTGTGTGGAGGATATGACAGTGGGCAGTGTGTACAGGAGAGGAGTGTGGAGGGTATAACAGTGGGCAGTATGTACAGTAGAGGAGTGTGGAGGGTATGACAGGGGGCAGTATATACAGGAGAGGAGTGTGGAGGGTATGACAGTGGGCAGCATGTACAGGAGAGGAGTGCAGAGGGTATGACAGTGGGAAGTATGTGCAGAAAAGGAGTACAGCCAGTATTACGGGGGACAGAATGTGTTGGAGGGAGGGCCGGTGGGTGCCGGTGCCCCACACTCTTCACTACTGGAGCATGAACAGCTCTCACTTTGAAAGCCCCCCCCATCCTCAACTGCGAGACATTGAGCAGGAGACACTGAAGAACAGCAGTGGTGGGGAGGGATCTTAAAGTAATTTCTGACAGTAAATGTGGGTGTGTAGGTTTGAGGGAAAAGGGAGGGGGTTATGTCGACCATAAACATGCATATGATTGGTGTGGCCACATGTGAGGTTATTGACTAATAAGCAAACAGGAAATGAGACAGGCTACAAGACTAAACGGTCACCTGTCACTGTATGGACACGCAGGTTCACCAGACTCGAGTAGCCATTTTCACCTCAGACACACTTGAGTGAATCCAGTCACTACAAACAGCCATCACTCCAAACGAGCGCACGCACAGCGTCTTTATCGAATCAATTATTCAGACTTTGCTTGTTACACAATTGCCAGAACTATGTGAAGTCTGCAGCAAAGCGACTGATGGGAATCAATAAAAACAATTGTTTGTTTAGGAGCCGCTCGTTATACACACCAATTGTACTTCCTTTTACTGGTCACCATTTCACAGAAAACGATAGTCAGGCCAAAAATATTTCATGTTTCCCGTAACTGTCTGCGCCTTCAACATGCATCAAACACAGCTCATCAGAACGCAGGGCTGACATTGCTGATCTCCTTCTGAAAATGCTCTTTGCCTGACCGCAGTACTTTTTGAGTCACTGACCTGCAACAAGCAGGTGACCAGTGAAGTCACAACTCCTGATATACATACTTGTTCCAGAAAGCATTGAACTGATTGGATCAGCATGACAGCAAGGGACCCAGCATCTTGAGAAGGAGAGGGCAGCAATGGCTGCCTACACAGATCGTTCAGTACGAGTTTCCTTTAACCAATTAAATCCCCCAGACCTAAATCTTCCTAAATCTCCCCCCGAGTCACAGAGCATTCTTTTTGTTTTGGCAATGTCTCTCATTCCGCACATTACGTTTTCTAGTCTACCCCCATGTACTATACATCATTTTTTGGGATGGATACGGCTTTAAGCACGCAAGGGGAAAAAACTGTTTGAGTAAATTGTTAGCATGACATGAAGATAAGATTACGTTGGCTTGACGATGGCACAAATTAACATGATGGCGACTTTTGCACAGGTGTGTGATAGCAAAAAATTCAAATGATATTACATTCACTTGCGGGAGCATTTGATGCTTGCACAGGGAATGCAAATGTTATCAAGATCATCCGACGTCATTGTTGCCACCTGAGAATGAATCTGGTGAGGAAATATTTTTTATTTATTTTTAGAATATATATATATGTAATTTTTTTCTATTTTCTTTTCCCACTTTTTTTTTTCTGACCCTCACATGCAGCTGTGAAGCAGCAGATAACTTTTAATAGTAATATACTGCTGGCTGCAATTAGCCCGAAATAGATAACTATAGCAGTGATGTACTGCTATAGGGAGGAACTGGACCGAGCGGCAACAGCTCTACCCCAGCCTTGGTACTGACAGAAGGTGCCATGACACCACTTGTGACATCACAACACTCCCGATATAAATACGTGGAAGCCCACAGCAGGGCCGTAGCGAGGGTGAGGCGACTGAGGCTCTTGCCTCTGGCGCAGGTGCGGGGGGGGGACGCAGCACGGCACTGAGAAGTGGGGTGGCACAGCCTGCAGCTTCTCATCTGGATCCCCGCTGCTCTCCCTGTTCTATATGGGCAGAGGCAGCGGAGATCCGAGGAGAAGTGAAGCGCTGAAGCTAGCAGGGGGGGCGGAGGAGGGAGGAATGGCCGAGCAGTGAGAAGAGAGAGCCGCTCAGCTAGGATCTGACAGCGGCGGCTCTCTCTCTCCTCACCGCTCGACCATGCTGCTGTGACAGCGCTCCCTCTTTACTCCCCCGCCAGTTTCAGCTTTTCACTTCTCGGATCCCCGCTGCCTCTGCCCATACAGGCGGGGAAGAGCAGCAGGGATCCAGAGGAAAGGCTTCAGGCTGTGCCGCCTCTCTGTGCGCGGCCGAACAGCGGAGGATTGGTACATATCAGTGATATCAGCTGATCACTCCAGTGTTTGTAAATGACTGGGGACACATAGTACTATGTGTCCCCAGTTATGAATAAACAGGAAGTGCTTTACATCACTTCCTGTTAATTCAAGAGTTGCTGAATGGGTAGTAGCACTCTGTACAGAGGCTTCTCCCCATTCAGAAACTGGTTGATAGAAAATATTTTCTGAATGAATGGGAAGCCTCTGTACTTTCCATTCATTTAGAACAGAGTCTGCAGAAAAAGAGATTGAGCACTCTGTGTCCTCAATTTCTTTTTCTATTTTAAAACGGAAATATCAGACGGCTGTTAAGACCCCTAGTATTTCCCTGGAGCCCCCCCAACAGTAAAAAAATGAAAATGAAATTGAAAAGAAAAAAAAAATGATAGAAAAGCAAATCCTGGAGGCGGGGCGCATAACATCACATGACACCTCGCGTGCGCTGCGCTGGGTGACATCACACGCATGTTGGGGGGGCACTTTTTTGTTTTTTGCCTTGGGTGCAAAAGGAGTTAGCTACAGCTCTGGCCCACCTATGACTAAACTGGGTAAAAGGAACCAGTTCGAAATATGGAAGCTTCCATTGCTATCAGGGATGTCATCCCAATCCAGGCTAGATTACCTAGTGAGTCATGGACCTGGAACAAGCAGACAGACAGCGCAGTCTGAAGGGCATACACGCCGGTCCTGCATGCTTGTTCTATGTAAGTGACTCACTAGTAAGTATTAATACACTACACTAAACCCAACCTGGGGTTCTAATCCCACCAAGCACACCGTCTGCATGAAGCTTGTCTGGGTTTCCTCCTAAGAGCATACTGACTGATAATTTGGCCCTTAAAGGGCCATAGTCATCTTAGGACCATTGCTGAACTCTCCTTTTGAGAATGCTAAATTCATGCTGCCATGTTGGCTTGACAACCAAAATGTTTTGCACTTTCAGTGCTGCAAGTGGTCACCAGGACAAATAGAAAGGGTGAATCCCCCCAGCAGGAACAGCAATACAAACCGACAGGGGGTTATAACCCGTCTACATTCCATCCAAAGCCAACACAAATATTTAGCTTTATATAAATTTGTCACAGTGATGTCACTAGCTCATAGCTCGTAGGCAAGTGCTTGGCTGCATGGTCTGATATGTTTCTCATGCAAGTAATTCATGTCATATGGTATGGGTTTACTTTATAACCCCTGTAATACCTTTCATATGTCTATTAAAGACTGGAACAGGTTGAAATCAATGTGCTGCAAATGAAGCAAATGTCAATAAAACTACACACATACAGTAGCAGGAGATTTATGATGCAAGGCTTGCTTGAGCAGTTAAGGCTTTTACATCCTACATGCAGATGTGCCCCCAAAAGTCCCATAGTCTTCTCCTGCTGACCCTACAATAAGGACACAGGTGAGATAAGGAGGTAGGTGACACCGATGACACAGGCGGCCAGGCAAACATCAGCCCTGCACTCAGGTGAACCCACATGGTAAGATTTGAACACATTTCACTGAGAATATAGCTGCATTGCTATTGGCCAGAGCAGGGCATGTGACTGGCTGATGTTCTATGCAATAATTGCAGCTTTCACACACACACCGGACACATACTCTAGCAGTGTGCTGCAGTCACACTGATGAGTAGATCCAGATATTGTACTGAGCAATGCCTGTTCACATTGACAGTCAACAGACCATGCTGAGCTCTGGGAGATGGTAATTGCAATGCAATCACCTGCTACACCGTGCAGCTATGCAGCTCTCCCTGTGTGCCACCAGCAGTGAATTTAATGCACACTGACACAGTCCAGCATCCTTACTGATAGATGATCCTGGATCCAGGGATCCCCACATCACTGGCACAAATCAACCACAGCTGGCAGGGACATCCCCGTGTCCTTGCCAGATCCCCACACTCTGAGATCTCCCACATCCACAGATACCCATCCAGAAAACCCAGAGCTCTGCAGACGACCAGTGCTAGAGATCCACAGTGATTCCTCAGTGCATAGAGTACATAATGTATAGCGATCCTTCTACAAGGAGATCCCCGCAGTCACAAATCCCCCCCAAACAGAGATCACCATGGAAGTCATGGATCCCCCTATAATGATATCCCTACATCACTGTTATAAATATCACTCTATACAGATAAAAAAATCCTACTGTCAGAAATCCCCCAGATCATAAAGATCCCCAAGATCATTTCTATAAGATATGTCTCTATAAAGAAATCCCCACATCATCCCTAAAGAGATCCTCAGTTGAGATAACCCTATTATTCCTGTAGTCACACAGCCCCCAGGTCACTCATATAAAGACCTCCCCATGGGGAGATTCTAACATAATGATCCCTATAAAGAGGTATTTGCATCATTCCTATAGAGATTCCTTTTAAAAGAGATCCCAAAATCAATCTGTTAGACTGCCTTGAAAAAGAGAACCTCACACCATTCCTATAGAGATCCACTGTAAGAGACTTTCACACCGTTCCTTCCTATAGAGATCTTTAGAAAGAGACCATCACACCATTTCTACTTAGACCCTCAGAAAGGGACCTGTACACCAGTCCTGAAGAGATCTCCAGGAACAGACTCTCCCACCATTTCTATAAAAATATTGAAAAAGACCTTCACACCATTCCTAAAGAGATCCACAGAGACCTTTACACCATTCCTAAAGAGGACCTAAGAAAGAGACCCCCACACCATTCCTGAAGAGATCTTCAGAAAGAGACCCCCACACCATTCCTGAAGAGATCTTCAGAAAGAGACCCCCACACCATTCCTGAAGAGATTTCCAGAAAGAGACCCCCCACAACATTCCTGAAGAGATCATAAAAAAAAACCTGTACACAATTCCATCCTTAAAAGATCCTTAAAAAGAGACCCTTACATCACTGGTGGGCATATGGTGATCCGCTTGTAAAAAGGTCCCTACACCATTCCTGAAGAGATCTTCACATCATTTCTACAGAGGAATCCTAGAAAGAGATTCCCAAATCATTCTTCTAGACATCCTCCAGCAATGAGATTCCCAAATCATTCCACTAGAGATCCTCCAGCAATGAGATTCCCAAATCATTCCACTAGAGATCCTCCAGCAATGAGATTCCCAAATCATTCCACTAGAGATCCTCCAGCAATGAGATCGCCAAGTCATTCCTATAGAGATCATCCAGCAATGAGATCCCCATAGCATTCCTCTAGAAATCCTCCACCAATAAGATCCCCAAAAACATTCATATATAGATCCTCCAGCAATGAGATCCCCATATCATTCCTCTAGAGAGCCTCCAGCAATGAGATCCCCAAAAACATTCCTCTAGAAATCCTCCAGCAATAAGATCCCCAAATCATTCCTCTAGAGATCCTCCAGCAATGAGATCCCCAAAAACATTCCTCTAGAGATCCTCCAGCAATAAGATCCCCAAATCATTCCTCTAGAGATCCTCCAGCAATGAGATCCCTCAAATGATTCCTCTAGAGATCCTCCAGCAATGAGATCCCTTTTTAAAAATCCTCCGCAATGAGATCCCTCAAATGATTCCTCTAGAGATCCTCCAGCAATGAGATCCCTCAAATGATTCCTCTAGAGATCCTCCAGCAATAAGATCCCCAAATCATTCCTCTAGAGATCCTCCAGCAATGAGATCCCTCAAATCATTCCTCTAGAAATCCTCCATCAATGAAATCCCCAAATTATTCCTCTAGAGATCCTCCAGCAATGAGATTCCCAAATTATTCCTCTAGAGATCCTCCAGCAATGAGATTCCCAAATTATTCCTCTAGAGATCCTCCAGCAATGAGATTCCCAAATCTCCCATTCCTATTGAGATTCCACATCATTCCCATATAGATCCAGCTGCAATGAGGTTCTCTCATCATTCCTATACACACCTCCTGCAAAGAGATCCCTACATAATTTCTCCAGCGATCCACCTATGAAGAGATCCCAGTGATGGGGTCCCCGTACAGAGCTCCGCAGTCCTGCAGTCAGGGACCCCCACACACACACAGCCCGCTCCCCCCAGCCCCGGAGAAGTTCTTACTTGTGAGCTGTCAGTGACTGTCATCCATCAGACCGGAGTGTCCGGCTCCCCCCTCCTCTCCCCGGGTACCGGGGCTCTTCATCACTCCAGCAGCCCCGGGAACAGTTGTGCCATGCGGGGGGTGAGTCTCCGGGATGCGATGATGGGGTCCCGGCAGGAGGTGTGTGTCCGATCCCCGGAATCAGTGCTGCTGCTGCAGGCCAATTCACACCCAGCCTATCCCCGTACACTGGAGCGGAGCCAGCCCCCGCCATGTGATTGGTCCGCTTCTACTGTACATGTCAGTCAAGTCCATGAATGGTAAAGAGCCCCTCCCACCTGCCAGTGCCGGCCCCTCCCACCTGTCAAGTCCGGCCCCCTCTGCATCACGAACTCACTAGCTGCAGGTCCCTGCATAGGAAAACCTCCGGCGTGCTTCCCTCTGCGCTTCAGATACACCGGGACATACATCATATCCTGCATGGCATGTGTCATAGGCTGCTGTCTTTGCATGGCATGTGTCATAGGCTGCTGTCCTTGCATGGCATGTGTCATAGGCTGCTGTCCTTGCATGGCATGTGTCATAGGCTGCTGTCCCTGCATGGCATGTGTTCTAGGCTGCTGTCCCTGCATGGCATGTGTTATAGGCTGCTGTCCCTGCATGGCATATGTCACAAGCGGCTGTCCTTGCATGGCATGTGTCATAGGCTGCTGTCCTTGCATGGCATGTGTCATAGGACTCTGTCCCTGCATGGCATGTGTCACAGACTGCTGTCCCTGCATGGCTTTTGTCACAGGATTCTGTCCCTGCATGGCACCGCAGGAAATAATGGCACCGCAGCACACCAAACATTGCAACATGCAATCTCATGGGATGCAGGATGGCATGCGGGTGCTGCAGAGATGTGAATGATGCACTGTGCTGTAGTAAGCTATATGTTAATCAGATAAGGGATCCACTTTATTCTCATATAGTATGTTCATATAGCGTGTATATACTGAGGAGTTTGACTCTTGACTATCAGCGATGACACCGGAACTGAATTAATACAAAACTCCCGTTGATAAGTTTATACACAAGGCAGAAATACACAGAGGTATTGTATGAGATGGGGAAGTTATCTTTATGTCTTCCTTGCCCTCTGACACTAGGAAGGATCTCTGTGGCTGCACAATATCACAGACACCCCCC
>NW_017306270.1:5064416-5066634 GCF_000935625.1 Nanorana parkeri | reverse complement strand
AGTGTACACAGTATTTTTGTCTGTACTGCACTCTGATTGGCTGCCATGAGGCACTTCATCAGCCTGTGCGCTCCCTTACTGTTAAATAATCGTGTGACTGTTATGGGGTATCAAAATGATCCTCTGTTGGGATGTCCTGTTAGAGTTAAAGGGGAACTCCAGGATTAAAAAAATAAAGAATCCTTGCAGTGGGGCTACCCACGCACTGCAAGGGTTAACTGCTCGCTTTGTCTAAGGGCAAAAATAAGGAGGATATGCTCACCCAATTCTCAGTCCTGCCTGGCTGCCAGACTGGTCCCCGCATCCTCTTCTCCCCCGGGCTCCAGAAATCTAAGGACCCGTGATGTCATCACATCTACTACTGGTCTATTAGACGTGACAATGCTGAGGGACATACCACAGCCATAGTGGGGGGAGGGGGGGAAGAGAGGTGAGCCGTCACTGCCACAGGATGGAGGATCAGGTGAGTATATCTCATGTGCATGTAACCCTTGCAGTGCTGGGGTAGCCCCACTTCATGGATAGGTTTTTGTTTAAGTTCCCAGAGTTCTTCTTTAAAGGGCCCCTTATCTGGAACAGAAAAGGAGGCCGCCATTGCTGATTGTTCATGTTGCTCTGAAGGTAAGCTGACTCGCTTGGATTGGGCACACCGTCCTGCACAGCTTCATCATCTCATCGGATCATTCCACACATCGCCTGACAACCTGCCAGTCAGTAAAATGTAAATATCATGGAAAAGGAAATTCAAGCAAATGTTGACAAATACGTCACCACTGACAATGTGACCACACGGATATAACACAAAATATGACTTTCTTCTATTTATTGTTTTGACATTTTGTTCTCTTTTTATGTCTGGCTCTAGTTACAATATGAATGTGTTACAACCATCTCCTGCAGCATGATCACTATCTCTGCCATCTCCTGCAGCATGTCTTTAGTCTCCAACCATCTCCTGCAGCATGGTCACTGTCTCTGCCATCTCCTGCAACATGTCTCTAGTCCCCAACCATCTCCTGCAGCATGTCTATAGTCTCCAACCATCTCCTGCAGTGTGTCTATAGTCTCCAACCATCTCCTGCAGTGTGTCTATAGTCTCCAACCATCTCCTGCAGTGTGTCTATAGTCTCCAACCATCTCCTGCAGTGTGTCTATAGTCTCCAACCATCTCCTGCAGTGTGTCTATAGTCTCCAACCATCTCCTGCAGTGTGTCTATAGTCTCCAACCATCTCCTGCAGTGTGTCTATAGTCTCCAACCATCTCCTGCAGTGTGTCTATAGTCTCCAACCATCTCCTGCAGTGTGTCTATAGTCTCCAACCATCTCCTGCAGTGTGTCTATAGTCTCCAACCATCTCCTGCAGTGTGTCTATAGTCTCCAACCATCTCCTGCAGTGTGTCTATAGTCTCCAACCATCTCCTGCAGTGTGTCTATAGTCTCCAACCATCTCCTGCAGTGTGTCTATAGTCTCCAACCATCTCCTGCAGTGTGTCTATAGTCTCCAACCATCTCCTGCAGTGTGTCTATAGTCTCCAACCATCTCCTGCAGTGTGTCTATAGTCTCCAACCATCTCCTGCAGTGTGTCTATAGTCTCCAACCATCTCCTGCAGTGTGTCTATAGTCTCCAACCATCTCCTGCAGTGTGTCTATAGTCTCCAACCATCTCCTGCAGTGTGTCTATAGTCTCCAACCATCTCCTGCAGTGTGTCTATAGTCTCCAACCATCTCCTGCAGTGTGTCTATAGTCTCCAACCATCTCCTGCAGTGTGTCTATAGTCTCCAACCATCTCCTGCAGTGTGTCTATAGTCTCCAACCATCTCCTGCAGTGTGTCTATAGTCTCCAACCATCTCCTGCAGTGTGTCTATAGTCTCCAACCATCTCCTGCAGTGTGTCTATAGTCTCCAACCATCTCCTGCAGCGTGTCTATAATCTCCAACCATCTCCTGCAGCGTGTCTATAATCTCCAAACATCTCCTGCAGCGTGTCTATAGTCTCCAACCATCTCCTGCAGCGTGTCTATAGTCTCCAACCATCTCCTGCAGCATGTCTCCATTCTCCAACCATCTACTGTAGCATGTCTATAGTCTCCAACCCCTGCCCACGCTCCACACGCCGCACCTCCTCCCCACCTCACGATTGCCAATGCCAGACCTGCACACGCCGCACCTCCTCCCCGCCTCACGCTTGCCACTGCCAGACCTGCCCACGCTCCACA
>NW_017306270.1:5060959-5063348 GCF_000935625.1 Nanorana parkeri | reverse complement strand
TGCGCTGTACTGTATATTATACCATCAGCTATAGAGGAATACAAATCCCAGCAATACGTTACACAATGCATGTATAATGTATTGCTGGGATTTGTTGTACTCCTATATAGCTGGTGGTATTCTGCATTGCGCTGTATAGGGGACTACAAACCCCAGCAATAATACATTATACAGCACAATGCGGAATTCCATCAGCTATAACGTACTATTGGTTGGACTTGTAGTCCTCTATAGCTGGTGGTATTCTGCATTGCGCTGTATAGGGGACTACAAACCCCAGCAATAATACATTATACAGCACAATGCGGAATTCCATCAGCTATAACGTACTATTGGTTGGACTTGTAGTCCTCTATAGCTGGTGGTATTCTGCATTGAGCGTTTTAGGGGGCTTACTACCCCAGTAATTTACAGCACAATGCGGAATTCCATCAGCTATAACGTACTATTGGTTGGACTTGTAGTCCTCTATAGCTGGTGGTATTCTGCATTGAGCTGTATAGGGGACTACAAACCCCAGCAATAATACATTATACAGCACAATGCAGAATACCACCAGCTATAGAGGACTACAAGTCCCAGCAATAGTACGTTATAGCTGATGGAATTCCGCATTGCGCTGTATAATGTATTATTGCTGGGGGTTGTAGTCCCCAATACAGCAAAATACCACCAGCTATAGAGGACTAAAAATCCCAGCATTAGTACATTATAGCTGGTGGAATTCCACATTGTGCCATATAATGTATTGCTGGGTTTTGTAGTCCTCTATAGCTGGTGCCATTCTGCATTGATTGCTGTATAATTTTACACTTTCCATTTCACTGTATTACACACCACACTTTTTTTTTCTTATTTCCACTGCTCCAAGCTCGCTCCTGTGATGGACTACAATCTCAATACAAACTAGTAGTCCATCACTGGAGCCTTTTGTTTTGGAGCAGAGAGCCCGCACTGACCACCTGGCGGTCCGCATTGGCCACCTGAGAGCCTAATTAGGGAACCACCTCTGCTGCACACACACGCACCCGTGAAACTCTCTGGACCCCTGGTGAGAGCCCGCACAGCCCACCTGAGACCCTTTAGACAACAGGCGGAGAACCCAGAGCAACAGAGTATGTAGCTTCATATTATTCTGCATTGCGCTGTGTAATGTATTGCTGGGATTTGTAGTCCTCTATAGCTGATGCTGTTCTGCATTGCTGTATAATGGTATTGCTGGGATTTGTAGTCCTCTACAGATGATGGTAGTCATTATTGCTGGGATTTATAGTCCGCTATAGCTGATGGTATTCTGCATTGTTGTGTAATGTATTTTTTGGAATTGTAGTTCTCTATAGCCAATGCCATTCTGCGATGCTGTACAATGTATTTCTGAGTTAGTGGCAGAACTACCAAGGTTGCAGCAGTCGTATATGTGCACAGCCCTGACGTGGCATCCCTCCACTACCAGTGTGCTTTACATTTCCTAAACCGATAAATACATTCACACTACTGTTACATGGATGGCAAAAGTGGCAGGCAGGGGTGGGGAGAAGGCAGGGAAGAGGGAGAGCGGGAGGGGGGACAAGTTGCCGCACCATGGGCCTCTGGGTTGTACTTGCCCCCTGGGCTAAAAGTTGCCAGTCAGCCCCTGGTCTGACTGTATTGTGTGTCACCACACTTCCTCTCCTGTTTCTTTTCTGCTGTATGGGCAGCTCTTAAAGGGAGCTCCACATATGCATTGTGGGACTTAAAGAGGGACTCCATGCAAAAAGTTAACCCTTACTACCCCCACACTGCAAGGGCTAACAGACAATTTTTCTCTAGGGGCTCAAATAGGAAGAAATACTCACCCGATCCTCTATCCTGCCTGACTACGAGGCCAATCCCTGCATCCTCTTCTCCCCCGGGCTCCGGCAATCTAAGGACTGCTGACATCACCATGCCTAATGCAGGGCCATTCACCTGGTTTAGACATAACAATATCACATACCACAGCCAGAGCAGAGGGGACGAGAGGTGAACACTCTCCACTGCAGGACCGCGGATCAGGTGAATGTATCTTCTTTTTTCCGTCCCGTAGAGAAAAATGAGCAGTGCCAGGGTAGCCCTACTGCAAGGGTTAACTATTTGCAAACCTGGAGTTCTTCTTTAACATCAGTGCTTAAAGGCACATTCCACTTTTTGCAGAAATATTAATAAATGCTTATGAGGCTGGAGGAAGTTATGAATGGACGACACTTTCAGTGACATCACTATACTTGTGCCCCATGGAGAACTAGGAGCCCCTCTGCCACAGTGGGAGTTTTTTCATTCACAGACCCTGTGGACAGATCTCTGAATGAATGGAGCCATGTACAGCTGTGCCGAATTAAAAGAAAACACTGTGGGGGGAATCAGGTAAGTA
>NW_017306270.1:5059472-5060780 GCF_000935625.1 Nanorana parkeri | reverse complement strand
GGAGGTTGAGGGTGGAGGGCTGCAATATTGCACCCTAAATATGGGTGTAACATGGAACATGGTGTTAAAAGTGGACCTGTTTTAAAGGGAACCCGTCCTGATTTAAATATTGACCATTTGGGATGACTGTCATCCCCATAATTTGAGAAGTTGAGAATTCATTGGATGCAAACTTGTTCTGGTTTTGTCACTTGCTCCTCCAAGAATTCTCAATGATGCCAGCCTAATATTGACAATTTCCCTTCGGCAGACAATGACTGTACGGCCTGCGTGACTCGCCATATGCACACCTGAGAGATTTCGATATGGAAAGGATCATAAAGGGATTGTGGAATTGTAGCAGGGAGATGAATGACGCCTGTACCGGCCTATTCAATAAGGCCGAACAAAGATCAATGATGGGAAGCCAAGTACCGTAGCCATGGCAACCAGATTCCAGGTTACTGTGTAGGAAGTCGCTATAATGTGAATTATCATTGGTGACTGGTTACTGAGCTCAGCACAATGCTCGTTAGCTTATTCTAGAAACGTTATATTACAGGACATATTCCATGTCGTTATATTCCATGTTTGGAGACAACTCCTCATTGCCATGGCGTTTGTATTGCTCTTTTTGTCCCCGCTGGCAAATTTCTTCTCACTTCCTAATCCAGGGAGTCAGAAGGACAGGAAGTGATGGGGATAGGATTGCCACTTTTTCTTCAAGGGAAACCCGAACACTCTAGCTCCATGAGCGGCAATTTTTCTTTTTGGAGAATGTAGAGGAGAGACAGCCAGTGAGGGAGCAAGGAGACCGGCTATAGAGGACTACAAATACCAGCAATACATTGCACAGCAATACAAAAAAAATTCCGGGGTGGCGCCCTGATGTCCCAGGGTCTCAGGTGGGTTGTGCGGGCTCTTCGGTGGGCTGTGCGGTCTCTCAGGTGGCTGTGTGGGGTCTCAGGCAGGCTAAGTGTGCTCTCAGGTGGGCTATGTGCACTCTCAGGTGGGCTGTGTGGGGTCTCAGGTGGGCTATGCGGGCTCTCAGCTGGCTATGCGGGGTCTCAGGTGGGCTATGCAGGCTTTGCTGTGCGGTGTCTCACCAGGGGTCTGGAGGCAGGCAGCGTGACAGGGGAGGAGATGTGCAACCCGGCCTGCACTTGCTGGGGACCTCGGCAGCCACATCTACATTTAAAGTGCAGGTATTGGCACTTAGCGTCTTGTGTCTGGGTGTCAGCTGGCCTGAAACCCAGACACAAGACTCAGAAACTGGACTGTCCGGGCGAATACCAGACAGGTGGAAACCCTAGATGGGGGGGGGGGGGG
>NW_017306270.1:5057702-5059459 GCF_000935625.1 Nanorana parkeri | reverse complement strand
GGGGGGGCAGGGAGGCAAGAAAAATACTTTTTTTTTAGTAAAGTGGGGAAGAATTCAAAACTTGCTATTGCTGTGTGTACTTTCTGGTTCTAGTGATCCCCTGCTCACTTCCTGTCCTGGTCTCGCAGGGGAATCTGCTTACCGTAGTCACAAACAGCATTAGAAAGCTGACAGAGCTTCTAACCCTTCCCCATTTGTATTCAAAATTGGAGCCGACGTTGGTGGATAAAAAAGACCAATTTCAGGCTGCTTTTTAAAATAAATTATATATATTGACCTTCTTTCTCACCTTTTGTTACATTGACTGCAGCACTGCATGGGTTAAATGTTCGTTTGGTTAAAGAGGAAAAGAAATACGTTCAAATTCTTACCATATTCCTCGCTCCCTTGGCACCCAGCGCTCTCTGGCTTTTGTTACATGTAGTGTGGTCCCCCCAGCACTGAAGAAATTAAATGTTCATTTGGCTTGGAGGGGGGAATGAAATAAGCACACATAATGACTTTATTCCTTGCTCCCGTACTCTTCCTCCTCTCCATGTGACAGCCCCCTGAACACACTTCAGTTTGCTGCACGGCCAGTTGCAGCTCCCTGACGTCATCATGAATGATGAAGGACCAGCAGTCCTGCATTGTACATTTCGAGGTGTCTGGGAGCGGAGGAGAGTACTGACTGTGGGGGGGTAACGAGGAATGAGGCCCCATTAATACGCGTCGTCAGGAATGCGTGTTCCCGCACTCCTGAAAGAAGTACATGTTGCAGATTTGGCAACTGGGGTTCTGCATTTTCCCCGCACGTTCATCGCTTCTCACGGAAGAACCATGTTTGCTCGGCTGCGTTAGGGGTGCCATTAGCTACGGTAGTAATGAGCTTTTAGACAATGTAGTGGGGGACCCCACTACATAGGTACATTTAACAAAATCTGGAGGGTGCGGTTTGTGGGAGAGGGAGGAATAAAATAAGTATTTCTTTCCCTTTTATACAAATGAGTATTTAACCCATGTAGTGCTGAGGGGAGGGCACAGTATGGATCTGTTTAACAGCAGCCTGGAGTTGGGCTGTAAAACAACTAAAGGAGAATTATGAGGTGAGTGATTTCCACTCATCCTCATAGTTATAGCGGACCTGTGACAAAGAAGCTGTCACGGGTCGGCTCTATTGATCGGTAAGTGAGTGAACACATACCGTCGCTTGCTCACTTTACGAACGTCTCCCTGCGGGGTCCGGTGACTGTCAGTCAACGCACCCCGCAGGGATTCCGCCCTCTCCTCTCCAATCCTCCAGCGCTGATTGGAGGAATGAACAGAGGAGGGGGCAGGCACAGCTGGCTCTGCCTCTGGATAGGTAGAGGCAGCTGTCACTCGCACAGCTGGGTGGATAACGACAGTATGGTCGGGCTCCGTCCTGGCTGCGGTGCTCTCAGTATATCGCGGGCAATAGCCGCGTTATACCGAGCTTTGGGTCACGGGAGGAGGTTAGTATATGTCCTCCCGTGACCCTAAAGAGAACTATGGTGAAAAACACTTACCCCATAGTCACAAGCTGTTTTTTTGTTCAGTAAGCAGACAGGAAACCGTTTCCTCATAGACGATTGCAGAAGACTATGTATGTAGCAAGCATAACATAGAATGCAAGGGAGCTAACTGACAGCTGTCACCAGGACAGGTTTTCCCATTGGAGGATATACCCTCACCTCCCATTTCTCTAACAACTCACACATATAAGATTTCCCATCACTATCTGACAATGGTCACCAAGA
>NW_017306270.1:5054798-5057647 GCF_000935625.1 Nanorana parkeri | reverse complement strand
GTGATTTTACTAGCAAGGTTAAGTTTGCAAGAAAAACCCAACTCCATGCCGATTCTCACCACACCATCACTTCTTGCCGATATATCCAAAACTAAATAAATTTGACTTAACATACACTTTAACCACTTCTCATCCAGAGCAATTTTTTATTTTTGCACACACATTAAATCTGAATTTTTGGCTAGAAAACTACTTAAAACCCCGAATTTTCATATATTCTGAAAGCAAGCAACCTATGTGATAGCACAGAGGAAGTGAAAGGTCCCCTAATGCCACCTTTGGACCACATTAAAGCTGATGAAGCACAGATCATGCGTCACCAGCGTCTTTGTTGGCCACAGCAGCTAAAGCAATGACAGCATGAAACTGGAAGTGATGAAATCATCGTCTCTTGCGGATTCAACAGGCGGAGGGGAGATTAGCCACTGCACGTATGCTGAGCTAACTCTGATGCAGCCATATTAACCCGCTGTGCTGTCCCCCTTGTGTGCCCATGATAATTGGCAACGGCAGCAGGGACACACATTTTCTACCAGTATACAAGTGATCCGGTGGCTCTACAGCAGCCCTTATCACTTGTATGTGAAAGCTGACAGTAAGAAAAGAACGATACGAAGATCATGGCAGTGGCAGCAGCTGGGATCTTGGTATAACCACTTCTGGCCATTTATATACACATTGCAATCCCAAAGCGGTTAAAGTTGAGCTCCCAGCAAAAACAATGTTCGTCCATTTGCACTGTAAAAATAAGTGAACACTAATGAAGTGTGTGCAATGTGTGGCCGCAGCTCTATTATTATTTCTTATATAGTGCCAACAGTGCGCAGCACTTTACAATGTAAGGAAGACATTGCAGTTACAATACAATTCAAAACAAGATGGTTAGGACGGTCCTGCGCGTGAGAGCTTACAATCTAGTGTAATACTCTTACTTTCATGCATCCGAATGTCCGAATTCCAATAAGGCCAAATGCAAATGTGTCCGAATGTTCTTTTAAAGCAATTTCGGATCATCTGAATTTTGTTCAAAATGAAACTAACAGGGTTATTCACAAAAGGGTGAGGAGTTTGGAGAAGGCAGGAGAAGGGAACAATCTAGGACAACATAGCTGATAGGGAAAAATTCTCCAATTCAGCTCACTTTCCAGTCCAGATATTTTGTCCTAGATTGTTCCCTCCTCCTGCCCTCTCCAAACTCTTCACTCTTTTGTGAATAACTCTGTTAGAAATCATATATGTGACTGTTTTCTGGCCAATCAGAAAACCCATCCAAAACTAAAACGAAAATCCGAAAGATCCAAATAACGAAACGGTGTTCGGACTCGAAACCCCAAAGAAAGAAAAATCCGAAATGAAACAAATCATTTTCTGGATTACATGTCTAGTCCCAAGTACAAAGATGATGGTGTTTCACTCGCTGTGCAGCTCGTTCATTCCAAAATCGTCTTGCATTCTTCTCAATGAATGCAAGGCGTTCTGTGATTGGAGGAGGTACAGATGAATGTCACAATCTCCCCTCCTCCAATCACAGGACGCCTTGCATCAAAAGCAAAGAATGCAAGACGTTTTCAGAATGGACGAGCTGCATAGCGAGCGATGATCTGTGTACCCCAACCAGAACTGTAGGCTTCGTGGTCAGACGTTTGCCGCTGACCGTAGTGTACCGGGGGGGGGGGGTTGAATGAAAGTAAGCGCATTACATAATCAGCAGCCACACATTGCACACACTTCATTAATGTTCATTTATTTTTACAGTGCAAATGACCATAATTGTTTTGGGCTGCAGTCCAGTGACAGCGGCATCATATATGCCATTTTTAAAAAATTTTGCCTGTAGTTCCACTTTAATAACTAAGCCTTCAATGTTTGTAAACCAAACTTTCCAGGAGCAACAATAATATGAATCTCGTTGTGAATTTTGTTATTTAAAGAGTTTCCAGCTGGACCAGATTAAATATAAAAAAAAAAGATAGAAAAGTGAGTTGCTATGCAACCGGCCACCGGGGAATAGTGAGTGTTTTCCTGTCCCTAAGTTACTCCGAGTACAGTACTCACATCCTGCAAGAGAGGCTCTCCCATTCCAGAGCTGTCATTACATCACCGCTGTTTATCGAACTATTTAAAGCGCAGCTCCTATTGTGCTGAGGAAAAATAAGAAAACAATCGCCTCTAAGTAAACAACACACATTGCAGGGATGTCTGCAAACATTTTTGCAGATTCATATCTGTTGTTTGTTTCACCGAGTCTGTTCTTAAACTCAGGTGGGGAATCTTCCTTCATTACCGCCATTCGGTGCAATCTCAGTGTTATAATGAGAAAAGCTGCTTGTTAATAATCCTTTTAAAAGCGGAAAGTGTCTCAATGAAAATGAAACTACCGTTGAAAGGTGTGCTGGAAATTCTATTTCTGGGAAGAGAAGTGAGGCAACCACATAGGGGGAAATAAGATTATTGGGGGTGTTCTGTTCACCAATGGAGTCCAAAAAGGCCCCAGCTCATGCAGTAGTAGAGTATTGTGCTGTGTTAGCCATCAATTAATGCAGAAAGTCTGGAGTTTAAGTGATTCTCTCTATTGGCTAACCTAAAGATGACGCGGCAGAAATATGACCAGTATGTGGCCCCCTTGGGAACCGCCCCGTACAACTAAAGTTAACTTTTTTAAAGGGGCTGATCTGAAAATTCTCTCTTGAACCGAGACTGCAGCCAAGTAGCTGTAGGCACTGTTCCAGTGTTCTGACAGTGGCAGGTGCGCTACTTCAAAAGTTCTACATTTTTAAGTTGTGATTCTAAAATTAAGATTATTAATTATTTCTACAATTGATCAGTAATCGTCCTTATACACCAGTATG
>NW_017306270.1:5051007-5054757 GCF_000935625.1 Nanorana parkeri | reverse complement strand
TATACATATATATATATATATACAAACATTACATAGCAAAAGTTCAGTAGGCACTCAGAGGTCCTTAAACACAGGAGTAAATGCTCAAAGTGTAGGTTTTACTATACCATTGGCAGGGGTGTCCCTAGACTTTTTGCTGCCTGAGGCTGAAGGGGAAATTGGTGGTTCTGGTGGTGCACATTAATGGGGATGGGTGGAATTATGGTTGAAGGTTGGAGGGGGGTTCTGGTAGTGCATTGGGGAGGGGGTGCTGGTAATAAATTTTACCTCTAGCTCCGGCTCTGTCCGGCATCGTTCCCAGCTCGCTGACATCACTGGGACGTTTTGGCCGCAAAGCCTTCCCACCACATGACTCAAAGAGATGCCGCCTGAGGCAACCGCTTCAGGCTGCCTCATTATGGGAATGGTCCTGAGCGTTGGTATAATAAAACCTATACTTTAAGTGTTTATTCCTGTTTAAAGAGTTCTGATTGCCTACTGAGCTTCTGCAATATTACTACGATCGTATGGAGCACCAAGGCATGTTTTCCTGGATTGTGTACCAATTTTATACATAATATATTTAGTGTGAACTAGCTTCAAATAGTAGAACATTAAGAATACCTCCACTCACTTAAATCTCTTTTTAAGGCTTCCTTGACCACTTTTATTTACTGAAAGTTCTCAAACAATAATGCAGTTGTCCACGCAGTGGTTGTCCAGCATTTCTCTTCCACATAAAAAAAAACATACATCCAGCCTCCTGGCTTTGCTCTTGCAGCACCACTGCTCTGTCCTCAGTCCTCAGGCCCATGTTTGTATCTCCTCCGGACAGTACTCAAACACTGTGCTGACCTGCACACTTGGTACACAACCTAACTCCTGGGTGGAGCCCTCCTGACTCTTGGACAGGGACCTCCTCTGTATCCCAAGTGGTGCCCTTCTGACTCCTTGACAGATTCCTCCTCTGTCTCCCGGGTGGAGCCATCCTGACTCCTGGACCTGTACCTCCCCTGTCTCCCAGGTGAACCCCTTGTGACTCCTGAACAGATACCTCCTCTGTCTCCAAGGTGGAGCTCTCCTGACTCCTGGGCAGATTCCTCCTCAGTCTCCAGGGCTGAGCTCTCCTGACTCCTGGACAGATACCTCTCCTGTCTCCCAGGTGGTGCCCTCCTGACTCCTGGGCAGATACATCCTCTGTCTCCCAGGTGAACCCCTGGCGACTCCTGGACAGATACCTCCTCTGTCTCCCAGGTGAACCCCTCGCAACTCTTGGGCAGATACCTCCTCTGTCTCCCAGGTGGAGGTCTCCTGACTCCTGGACAGATACCCCCTCTATCTCCCAGGTGGAGGTCTCCTGACTCCTAGACATATATATCTTCTGTCACCCGGGTGGAGCCCTCCTGACTCTTGTACAGATACCTCCTCTGTCTCCCAGGTGGAGCACTCCTGATTCCTAGATAGAGATTTCCTCTGTCTCCTGGGTGGAGTCCTCCTAACTCCTGGACAGAGAACTCCTCTGCCTCCTGGGTGGAGCCCTAAACACTCACCAGCTCCCACAATCAATGGGTGCTGGTCAACCTCAAAACATGGACCCAGGGTTGAAGGCTTCATTCCACCCAAGTCTCTCCAAAGCCTCTGGGTTCCAGGACCCTAACCAGAGTTTACCAATTTTGAAGAAAACTGAAAAGCTAGTTTTCTCAATATGAAACATGTACCCTGGAGCCCATCAACCTTTTTGGTGAGAACTCTACCCTCTAGTGCTTATCACACCAAGACATTCGGAGACATATTTTTAGGCCTTTTTTGTCTCCTTTTTGCTGACCATCAACTACAACCTGAGAATATTGTTATTATTTCACAATGGACGACAGTATATAAATGACCTCTGGTCTCAGTCCTGTTAATGTGTGTTACATTACGGCAGCCCATTTAAATCAATGGGCTGGCAAATCACCAAAACAATAAAAAAAGTATATGCACCATTTTTGGCAAGGCAGTGCACAATGCACACGGTAAAGAATTGCTGTGCTTTGTAGTGCAGTGCAGTGAGCGTGCATTGGAGCAAAATGCAACTGTGACAAGCTAATGCACGTATGTGCATTTTGCAGTAACCGAGACACATTGTCCTGCAAAAGTATAAATGGGCCTTAAAGCCCAACTTCAGACTCAGTGTAACATATCAGGTAATTCTTGATATGTAAGGCAACACTATTATAACAATTCCAGATGAGAGATTCAGGTTAGTACAATGTTTACTGATGACTGGTTGTCTTTAAGCACATCTCATGTGTCATATACAGTATATATTTTGACCTATGGTAGGAAGCTAGTTAATCATATGTATATCTTGTGAGTATATAATAGCACGGCTCCCTGTGACCATAGTGCTCTATAACATGTAGGAAATTAAGTTAGCCTTCGTCTTACATTGCACTGCTCGGCAGCAGTCTCTTCGCCTGAGGAAATGTACGAAAATGACACAATATAATGTGGAGAAATTCCACGCGACGCTATTGACACATGAATCTGGCCACTCAGTGTATATGTACACACACACACACACACACAAACACACAGAGTATATATATATATATATGTACACACCATGCATCCTTGTTTTTCTTTATTCCTAATTACACAAAATTACCTTTATTTCCCCTGTTTCTCAGTTCTTCACATTGATATGCCCGGCCCTATGACTTTACATTTGGCCTGTTGCCATGTAGATCTACACACACACAAAGGTGCTGACTGATAAATCTTTTGCCAAGTGTACAGCTTGGTGAATGTCATACACAACACTAGATGTAGTTGAGGAGCATATAGGAGATTCAGCATCATCTAGTGGCAGTAGTGCTGTGTGAACGGCATTCTCCCAGCTATACACTGTGCAGAAGGTTTATAGATCAGCCTCCAAGAGTTTTTCTATATGGAGATTGGAGTTTGAGGTTTGAGTTCTCCTTAAATGCTCTATGCTCAGGTTTGCCTGAGAGAATCTCAAGAATATTTAATAGTGTTTTCCTTAGTTGTGGAAGTCTGTCTGTCTTGGTTGTAATGGCCCCATGGGCTATGGCTTGGGGTTTTTGGGCACGCAAAGTGAAGGAATTGTTGTCTGTTGGGTGGCCTGACTGGCTTGGAAAGCCTTGTCGTTGCACAACAGAGTGAGTAGGTAGAAGATCAACAAAGCAAAGTCCCTCAGTAAGGAAGAGCCCCATTTTACTATGGGATCAAGTCACACTACAGGTCATGCACAATGCACCTCGCAGCAGTTTCGGGGGAGACACAAAACATGTAAGGCAGTCTAAAGCACTTTCTAAGTTGAGTCAATGTGGAACTTGTCATCATTATCAAATCACAATATTATTTTCAGTACACAAGTACCTCTTTCTTGCCATGCATTACAAAATGCTGTTCTCGACATGGTCTCTTTGGTGAATCCACTGGTATCAGTGTATTCTGTCACTGGATCTTAGGTGGGATCTACACAAGAACATGAGGAGAACATTTTTTAGAGAGCAGACAAAGAACTCACAGATATGTTTTTTTTCTTCACGTTCTACTTAAAAAAAATAAAATATTCCTAAACACACTAAAATGATTTCACTGGAAGAACTCCTCTTCTACTCCACTCTTCCTTCCCTTTACAGTATTTGGTGGTTACAACAATTGTGTGCATAGCCAAAATGTCTTTATTTAGTTTTAGAAGAGAGGATATTTCTTCTTCCTCTCTTCTCTCACATCACCCCCCCCCCCCGCCGCTGCACCCCC
>NW_017306270.1:5049846-5050978 GCF_000935625.1 Nanorana parkeri | reverse complement strand
CATCTCTAATTTCTTATTTCCTCCTTCCTCTATCTCTTCTTCCTCTTTTCACCCATACTATTCCCCCATTCCTCTCTCTGTCCCCCTCTGTCTAACTCCTTATCTCCCCCTCCTCCTATCCTTCTCAATCCCTCTTTCTCTTCATCTCCCTCCTTGTATTCTGCTTTTTATTTATCTCTTCCTTTTCTCTCCTTCTCCCTCCTTGTCTCCTGCTTCTCTTTCTCTTCCTCATATCCTCATATCTCTTTCTCCCTTCTTGCCTCCTGCTTCCTCTCTATCTCTTCCTCCTCATGCCATCGCCCTCCTTGCTTACTGCTCTCTCTATATATTTCCCCCCTCTCTCCTTCTCCCTCCTTGCCTCCAACTTCCTCTCTATCTCTTCCTTCTCTCACCATCTCCCTACTTGTCTACTGCTCTCTCTCTATCTCTTCCCCCTCTCTACTTCTCTCTCCTTGCCTACTGTTTTTCTGTCTCTTCCTCATCTCTCTTTCTTGCTCCTTGCCAACAGCTTCCTATCTTTCTCTTCCTCCTCGTGCCATCTCCCTCCTTGCCTACTGTACTCTCTCTCTATCTCTTCCTCCTCTCTCCTTCTCCCTCCATGCCTCCTGCTTCTTCTCTCTCTCTTCCTCCTCTCTCCTTCTCCCTCCATGCCTCCTGCTTCTTCTCTCTCTTTTCCTCCTCTCTCCTTTTCCCTCCTTGCCTACTGCTTCTTCTCTATCTTTTCTCTATCTTTTCCTCCTCTCCTTCTCCCTCCTTACCTCCTGCTTCTTCTTTATCTTTTCCTCCTCTCCCCTTCTTGGCTCGACTTTATGAATGATGATTACAATGAAGTGTCATTATTGCTCTGTCTCTCTTTTCCCTATATAGTGACATTACTATACACCAGCTGAAATGGCAGCACACCTCACACGTGGCCCCTATGAATTAGAACCACTGACTCCGTGCTTGTAATTGGAACATGGATGTGTATTGATGTTTCTGCAATTACAGTTCCAATAATAAAAGACAGGGGGTCAGGAATGGTAGCAGAATATTGATTGTGTTATATGCTTCTTAAAGGTGAGGAAGGCAGAAACATGATATATATAGATATATAGATAGATAGATATATCTATCTATATATCTGTATATA
>NW_017306270.1:5048545-5049762 GCF_000935625.1 Nanorana parkeri | reverse complement strand
ATATATGATAGACACTAATAATAATAAACAGGCTTGTTATTATAATTGCTATTTAACATTTTAACATACTACATTAAATCTACAACCCCAATTCCCAAAAAGCAAAAGGTTGGGACGCTGCGTACAATCTACATAAAAACAGAATGCAATGATTTGCAAATCTCATAAACTCATATTTTATTCACAACAGAAAATAGAAAACATATCAAATGTTTAAACTGAGAACATTTACCATTTTAGGAAATAAATAAGGTAACTTTGAAATTGATGGCAGTAACATGTCTCAAAAAAGTTGGGACAGGGTAGCAAAAAGCTGTCAAAGTAAGTGGTACTAACGAGAAAGAGCTGGAAGAACATTTTGCGACTTATTAAGTGAATTGGCAACATTTCAGTAACATGATTGGGTATAAAAAGAGCATCTTAGAGAGCCATAGAGGGGAATTGATCAAAACTGGAGCAGACAAAATCTGGAGCAGCTGTGCACGGCAACCAATCAGCTTCTCTCTTCAGTTTGCTCAGATAAGATTTGAAGATTTGAAAAGAGAGAAGCTGATTGGTTGCCGTGCACAGCTGCTCCAGATTTTGTCTGCTCCAATTTTGATAAATTCCCCTCATAGAGTCTCAGAAGTACAGATGGGCAGAGGTTCACCAATTTGCGTCTAAAAATTGTCGAACAACTTCAATGTTCCTCAATGTAAAACTGCAAACACTTTAATTATATCATCATCTACAGTACATAATATCATCAAAATACTCAGAGAATCTGGAGAAATCTCCGTGCACAAGGGACAAGGCTGAAATGCAATATTGGATGCCCGTGATCTTGGGGTCCTCAGGCGGCACTGCATTAAAAACAGGCACGATTCTGTAATGGACATCACTGCATAGGCTCAGGTATGCTTCCAAAAATCACCGTCGGTGCCATCCAAAAATGCAAGTTGAAGCTCTATCATGCAATGCAATGGTATGGGGTGCATTAGTGTGTATGGAATGGGCAGCTTGCACATCGGGAAAGGCACTATCGATGCTAAAAGATATATCCAGGTTTTAGAGCAGTATATGCTCCTATCCAGACGACGTCTTTTTCATGGAAGGCCTTGTATATTTCAGCGGGACAATACTAAACCGCATTAGATGCATGGCTTTGTAGGAGATGAGTCCAGGTGCTTAAATTGCCTGCCTGCAGTCCAGACCTTCCACCAATTGAAAATATTTGG
>NW_017306270.1:5046450-5047889 GCF_000935625.1 Nanorana parkeri | reverse complement strand
TGGAGCAGACAAAATCTGGAGCAGCTGTGCACGGCAACCAATCAGCTTCTCTCTTCAGTTTGCTCAGATAAGATTTGAAGATTTGAAAAGAGAGAAGCTGATTGGTTGCCGTGCACAGCTGCTCCAGATTTTGTCTGCTCCAATTTTGATAAATTCCCCTCATAGAGTCTCAGAAGTACAGATGGGCAGAGGTTCACCAATTTGCGTCTAAAAATTGTCGAACAACTTCAATGTTCCTCAATGTAAAACTGCAAACACTTTAATTATATCATCATCTACAGTACATAATATCATCAAAATACTCAGAGAATCTGGAGAAATCTCCGTGCACAAGGGACAAGGCTGAAATGCAATATTGGATGCCCGTGATCTTGGGGTCCTCAGGCGGCACTGCATTAAAAACAGGCACGATTCTGTAATGGACATCACTGCATAGGCTCAGGTATGCTTCCAAAAATCACCGTCGGTGCCATCCAAAAATGCAAGTTGAAGCTCTATCATGCAATGCAATGGTATGGGGTGCATTAGTGTGTATGGAATGGGCAGCTTGCACATCGGGAAAGGCACTATCGATGCTAAAAGATATATCCAGGTTTTAGAGCAGTATATGCTCCTATCCAGACGACGTCTTTTTCATGGAAGGCCTTGTATATTTCAGCGGGACAATACTAAACCGCATTAGATGCATGGCTTTGTAGGAGATGAGTCCAGGTGCTTAAATTGCCTGCCTGCAGTCCAGACCTTCCACCAATTGAAAATATTTGGCGCATCTTGAAACAAAAAATATGACAAAGAAGACCCAGGACTGTTGAGCAGTTAGAATCCTATATCAGGCAAGAATGGGACAACATTCCTCTCCCAAAACTCCAGCAACTGGTCTCCTCAGTTCCTAAAAGTTTACAGAGTGTTGTTAAAAGAAGAGGGGATGCTACACCGTGGTAAACATGGCCATGTCACAACTTTTTTGAGACATGTTGCTGCCATCAATATTGATGTTACCTTATTTTGTTTTATAATGGTATTATTTTCTCAGTTTAAACATTTTATATTTTTTTAATTCTCTATTGTGAATAAAATATGAGTTCATGAGATTTGCAAAATATTGCATTCTGTTTTTATGTAGATTTTACACAGCGTCCCACCTTTTCTGGAATTGGGGTTGTACTATATGGCTGGTAAATTCTCAGGGGGAAACAATATTTGTAAATATAACACATTTTGACACTGTTAGGCTTGTGTATATGGCAAGAATGTGTAACAAATAAGCAACTGTTACAGAATATGGACAACAAACGGGCAATTGTGACAATATATGAGTGACTCCCCCAAAGCCAATTAAGCCACCACCAAGAAATTATTTCAACTTCCCCCCAAGCAAAATACCTACCTCATTCCCCTTCTCCACACAGCAAAAAATCTACTCCCTACGTCACCCCCCC
>NW_017306270.1:5043497-5046127 GCF_000935625.1 Nanorana parkeri | reverse complement strand
CCCCCCAGCAGAAACCTCTCACCTTACCCTCTCTAGCAAATATTCCCTACCTCGTCCCCCACCCCAGCAGAAATACCACATTTTCCCCCCTTGCAAAAAATCCCCACCTAACCGCCCCTAGCCTAAATCTCCCATCACCCAGCATAGAGACAGGGTAGAGGCCCATTACTGTTATGTGGGTGCTTCTGCCGAGCTGCAGCTCTTCAGGGACTCCCACGTAGTGGTAATGTGTGGGGTGGGCAGGGGGTTCCATCCCAGAATTTACCCACTAAGCTGCATGTAGCCAGGTGGACCCCCCTTCCTTTCCTAGAAATCCAATTGACTGTTAACTACTTGCTCCCCTCACATATAGACAAGGCTGCACAGAATCATGTGTCCTTTTTGTTTTACAGTTAAACAGATCATCCATGTTCACAGTTCTAAAATGAACTACTTTTGGACCAATTAGAAGCACAGGATTGTCATATTTATATATCGTTTGTGGCCGCTGACTGCGTTGTGTGTTCTAAGATATAATACTTTCACAATGAGTCAAGTGATATAACTTCATGATTTACCAAGCGTTAATTTTTACATGTGAAACCACTACTTTGACATTTTGATATTCATCATGTCAGATGAACTGAGCTGGGAAGACAATTTCCAGCGATAAAAAAATGAGGTGCACTTTGGGTGCCCCCCGTTGCATGTGGTGCGACATTCCATCGGATCTGGACGATGTGAAGCAATTAGCAAAAAAGGGAGGAACTTGGCAGTTACATCATTAACAGGCAATGACATGTCCTTCATTTAGAACCAAATCCCTCTGTCCCTCTTTCCTTCTCTGTTGTCCCTCTTTTTGGTCTGATGTACAAATATGAAATGGTTCTATTTAACTACTCAGTTAGCTATTTCAAAAACCCAATATAAGGATAAGTGATGGTGGAAACAATTCTGGGTTTAACCAATGATTTTTGGTGTATAAATATTTAATGGCCCGCATAACTAGGGGTATGGCAGGGGTATATCCATTGCCTAAATACAGTGTGCTGAAAGGTGTCCCTCTTTCTCATCTCAGAAATTTGGGAGGTATGCAATGATGCAAGAGCCCGCTTAAACAATCCATTCAAATTATATCCATTCAGCTAGGCCCTCCAGCTAGACAGCTGTAATTACATTTTGTGGACCGTTAAAATCTAAAACCATGAGTGTCATCAGTAAAAGAAGACTAAGCTGATTGTGCTTGTGTTCTAGCTTGAATGAAGGGTGGTCTTCTGCCACCTAGTGATACTAAGAGGCAATGTAGGCAAAAAGTGGCTATTCGAATCTCTGCACATCCAAAATATCATGACCCTGCTAGCGGGATTCTCCAGGAAATTAAACAAGCTGAACTCCTGAAATTAAACAAAAGCTACTCTGTTAGTGCCACCCCCCCCACACACACACACACCGCACTGCAAGGGTTAAATGCAAATTTTAGCCTAGGTTTAGTGAAATGAGGTGTAGGATTTGCCTTATTCTACGGTCTGGTGGGCTCCCTCCATTTGTGCAAACATTCCTTGAAGCCTATTCTCTAGTTTTCTCAAGCATTCCTGTCGAACGGTCGCACATTGATGTCATCAAGTACAATGCGGGGCCAATAGCACTGCATTGTATGTGAGGATGGCGAGGAACCACCCACAACCCAAGGCACCAATAGGAAAAGAAGAGTGCCAAAGCCTACTGGAGCAGGGAAAAAGGTAAATATTATGCCATTTTCCTCTACCCCAAGGCAAAAACAAGCATTTAACCCTAGGTGTCATCAGTGACTCGGACCTCACCTTTCTTCCCCACATCCAATCACTATCCAAATTCTGCCGCCTTCAATTCCGTAACATGTCCAAAATATGCCCCTTCCTCACCAAAGAAACCGCAAAATTACTCATCCACTCACTTGTTATGTCTCATCTTCACTATTTTAACTCTCTCTTCATTGGCCCTCCACTACACACAGGCTATCCCCCCTTCAATTTATCATGAATGCTGCTGCTAGACTCATTCACCCAACCAACCGCTCAGTGTCTGCAACCTCCCTCTGCCAATCCCTCCACTGGCTTCCAATAGCCCAAAGGATACAATTCAAAATATTAACAACCAGTTACAAAGCTATCCCCAGCTCCGCCCCTGGATATATCTCTAACCTGGTCTCAAAGTATCACCCTAACCGTCCCCTTCACTCCTTCCGAGACCTCCTGCTTTCCAGCTCCCTCGTCAACTCCTCCCATGCTCGCTTCCAGGACTTCTCTAGAGTCTCTCCCATCCTCTGGAACTCTTTACCGCAACCTGTCTGTCTATCTCCTACTCTGAGTGCCTTTAGGCGATCCCTTAAGACTCATTTCTTCAGGGAAGCCTATCCCACCTCAACCTAACCACTCAACCATCACATTCTCAAACAATTCATCCCCGCACAGCTACCTCCTCATGTATCACTTGCCCCTCCCTTTTAGATTGTAAGCCCTCAGGGGCAGAGCCCTCCTTACCATCTTGCCTTGAATTGTATTGTGATTGTAATGTCTTCCTTATATTGTAAAGCGCTGTGCAAACTGTTAGCGCTATATAAATCCTGTATAATAATAAAATGAACCCTTGCAATGTGTGTGTGTGGGAGGAGG
>NW_017306270.1:5031584-5043479 GCF_000935625.1 Nanorana parkeri | reverse complement strand
GAACCCGTGCATTGTGGTTTTGGGGGGGGGGGGGGGGGGGGGGGGCTCCACTGTAAGGGTAGTTTTCTTTTTAATTCCCAGAGTTCAGCTTTAAGCATTGCCTTGTGCAACACAAATGATAAGTGCCCTACAAAATGCTTCATTAGTCTCCCGGCTGTAGTTTTCTTAGCCTTTCTTTGCGTTTATCTATGGAAACAAATATAAGTTGTCCCCTGACAAATGTTTCATTGACAGAACCCTTTCCTTCCTTTCATTTGGTATTGCAGTTGACTGACAGCTACGCCAACCAGTCACAGAACAATAAGCAGAACAGGTTTGCAGCTTCACTATAGAGCTGAGTTTCTAGAAGCATCCTCACCTGTCTCAAGAGATAACTGAATAGAGAAAAGGAGTTTGCAGTTGGTTCGAGACAACCTTTAATTATTTCTTGCTCTGTTCTGTTATTTAACAAAAGTTAATTGTTAACTGTGAATGGCAAAGATTAATCTGTAATGTACTGAGCTACGCATACACATGTTACTGTGTAATGTGATACACACCCATCACAAGGGAGGTTGAAGGTGACCTCCGTGTCAGAAAGAATGGTTGCATTAAACTCTGTAGTAGAATGTAGTGCTCATGTGTCTCCATTGGACGATTTCTCCTTTCTGTACCAGTGACAGCTATAACATTTTGGTTGAGAGTGATCACCGTGTCAAATATAGGGTGTGAATCTCCCATTGGGAATACAGACAGCAATAAAAAACAACAGAGGTTTTGAAACTTCCACATTGCACTGCACTGCCTCTGTTGCTGAAATCCTCCCACTGTGAGCTGCAGTGTCTGGGAGGGGGAGCATGTGAGACATAAATGATGGAGGATTTGTCTCAGTAAGGGAAGGTTAAAAGGAAGTTTTTGGTTTAATTTATGAGGCTGGTACATAATATAGTAACTAGATTTGGCATACCTCCCAACTGTCCCTAATTTGGAACAAAATGTCTCTGTCCCTTTTTCCTCCTCGGTTATCCCCAATTTTGGTCTGATGTACGGATACTGTATCTTGAAAAAGATTCTTCTATTTACATACCAAAAGTGTTCTTCTGCAAAAAATATTATCTTAACTCCTAATTTTCATGATTGCTATTTCGAAAAGCCAATATAAAGGGAAAGTAATGGTGAATTAAAAAACTATTCTGGGTTTAACCAATCATTTTTGTCATATACATTCTTAATTGTCACCATAACTGGGTATGTACATTGCCTTAATACATTGTGCTGGAGGGTGTCCCTCTTTCTCATCTACACAAAGTTGGGAGGTATGTCTTTGGAACTTGTTTAGACTGTTATTTAGGAGCCTGTCATTACATATCAGTGTAGTGTGTTATCCTAGCCAACTTCCTGGCAAATAGCTCCAATATCTGATATTAATATACATGGCATTTCAGTGCAGTGTGCCATCCTAGCCACCCTTCTTGGCTCCTTCCTCCAATATCTGATATTAACATTGATTACATAACATATCACTGCACTGTGCCATCCTAGCCACCCTTACTCGCTTCTTGCCCCAATATCTGATATTAGCATACACTCAAAACTGCAGCAGACAAAATCAAGAGCAGTTGCCAATGGCAACCGGTCAGCTTCTCTCTTCAGTTTGTTCAGTTAGGATTTGAAAATGAAAGGTGAATGCTGATTGGTTGCCATTCACAGCTGCTTCAGATTTTGTCTGCTCCAGTTTTGATGAATTCCTATCATTATATATCAGTGCACTGTGCCACCCTAGCCAACCTTCCTGGCTCCATCCTCCAAAACCTGATATTAACATATCGGATATTTACATAAATTGCATAGTAGTGTAGTGTGCCATCCTTTCTGGTTCCTTCCTTCAGTATCTGAGATTAGCAGACATCAGATACTTGTGTACTGTTCCATCTCAGTTACCCTTCCTGGCTCCTTCCTCCAAAATCTAAAATTAATATACATTATGCCAGTGTAGTGTGGCATCTTAGACACCCTTCCTGGCTCCTTCCTCCAATACCTGATGTTAACACACATGTCATGCCAATGCAGTCTACCATACTAAGCAAAGTTCCTATCTCCTCCTCCCCAATACCATCTTGCTTATTGTTCATCAGGTCATGTAATGATGCCACCCTTTTCCATCCTTGCTGGATTATCTGGAGAATTCAGGTGGGAATTTTGGCATGATCTCACTCAGCCTTGTCCTGAAGAACTAAGTACTGGGAGAAGGAGGTGAGATTTGTAGGAAACCCTCCTTTCTTGAGTCACTGAGAGATATATGACAGCAGGTATTTCAAATGGCCAACATCTGTTGGAAACAAATTGAGGGAAATTCACCGTTCATGGCATATATCCTTCTCAGATACAGCTTCTGTAGAATAGCTTGTAAGGTGACAGCTCTAGTTTTCCTGGCCCGGTTGCTTTATCCGTTCTTTCTATTATTGCTCCCATAGTAACATAGTTCTAAAGATCACAGTCTAATTGCTGGGAACATTTATGGCTGCTGCCAGTGCAAAGTTCACCAGGAAAACTAGCTACAAATATTAAATCCGGATGTGGATCTTTACTCGCCAGCAGCAGTCCTAACCAACAGGTGTGAAGAAAAGACCAGAAACTAATAGCGGGAATACCTAAAAAATGCCCAGCAAACAGAAGACATTGTTGTTCTTCGCTGGCTTTGTATCGAGCATCGGATCATTTGCAGCCATCTGTACATGCCTAGGGACTCAGCAATGGGTTTCCAGCAGGGTCCAGTTTTTGGGAGGGAATTACACAGGAGAAGCGCATGTAAACCTTGGACTGTTTGTTGTCGATAGCAGGAAGACTATCACAAGTGGAGTGGCATTGGACACCCAAAAGATCTCCAAACAAGGTACAGTGTGTCTTATGATTGCAGTATGGCAAAGTGGGGTGGAATAAATAATTTTGTCATGTTGAACACATTTCCCATGATGCTCAGCTGGTGTTCACAGTCCACCCATGTTCAGTCCCCACCCTCAAAATGCGGGGATGGTGATTTACACACCTCTTGTTTGCCAACTCCGAACCCTAAGGTGCCTTTCACAAGGGCCTTCCGTCAGTCCGTTTTTGACCTGTGATGAGACATATCAAAAATGGACTGCAATGTGCAGTGTGTATAAGAAACCAAATGTATGTGGATGTGTGTCCGTTTACATCTGGGCCCATTCAGGTTCCGCCAGACCATACATAGTATGTTTACTTACAGCTCCACTGTTGCAAACCTGACCAGATATGAGCTGCAGATGGACATCTGGCAGCCCATAGGGATTATATTGGTTCATTTTTCCTCCTTCACAAAATGGAGGAAAAATCAAAATGGACATGGATGTCACGTGTGTCTGTTCTGATCTCACTCAGTAGGGGATCTGTTTATGGATCCCATGCCAAGATGGAATGGAGGCGCCAGTGTGAAAGGGGCCTTCTAAAGGTGTAAGATAGCATTTTTATTACTGTTCACCCCGAAAACAGGGCGGTGGCTCCCAGTGCTAAGGTTCCAGTACAGTGTCATTAGGCTGTGACAAATCAGAGCAGACTATTCCGGTGCAGGAGGCTTTTCAATTCCTAATAGAGTTACAATATAAACAATGCTGAATGCAAAACAAAATTGTTGTGTGCTGTCATGCACATAAGTATTAATGCAATTTCCATTGTGTGTGGGCGCAGCAGGTCAATTGACACTCCTGACTCTTGTATCTCTTATAGGCTTTTCTGGTGAGGTTCTCTTGCAGAAGTTCTTGTTTCCACCTCCTCCCACAAGGCTGTAACAATGACATCACTTACATGTAGCTGGGTTGTGGGTGGAAAAATGTACAAACATACATACAAGAGGGCTAACCACTTCCATACTTTCCATATACAGTAGATTACTTGCAGTACATTACATATTATTTCAGGTATTCCTACTAAAAAACCTCATCCCTCCCTCCAGTGTTTCTAATGTAAGGTGTATCTGGTCAATGCTTGTTCACTCTTTGCTACTTTCTCATTTCAGTGTTTGACCTATTAAAGGAAACGAACAGTGTGAAGATCGCCCACATTATCGTCATATTATTCCTGGTGCTCGGTCTTGCTTGCTGTTTTATGGGATCAGTGACTACTTGCTTGAATAGTGTCAGCAATCCTTACATCACTTTTTTAGGCCCTTTGGGCGTCTATGTGTGGTCCTCTATCAATGGTAAGTGAATGGTAAGATATGACATCCTAAAGGTGGGAATGAGGCCCTGATAATCAACAATGTTCTTCAGGGGAGAGGCTTAGAGGGAGGTTTACCTCCAGGAATCCCCAATGGTAACAGGTTAGCACATGAATCCTTTGAGAATTACAATACAAATGACCCACATGAAAAACCTGCTTGACTGACATTTCAATTGTTATCTTTCATTATCACTTTCAAGTGTCTGTTGCACATTGTTCTATCTTCATAATCCACTCAATCAGCTGTTTGTTCTCTTTTCCCCTACACGTGCAGGCTAAGCAGATTGAATAGAGCCTGGGCAGATATGCAAAGTTTGACTTTCTGTCAAAAGTCAGCAGCTATGCCCTCCTCTCCATCTCTGACCACTCCCCATGGATGCTGACATAAGCAGACAGCAATGACGGTCACAGGAACGACAGGGGTGTGTTTCACAGTCTGGCTTCACCTTCTCTATGTTGTCCAAGAGGCAAGATGGTGGCAATCAACAAGCTCTCTGGGGACAGACAAGAGAACTTTCTGTTCACTTATTTTTCACCAACGGAAAGGGCTACTTTAATTTCATAGTTTGATATTGAACATTATCTGGGGTTTCCACCATTTCAAACAAGGGCCCTGATTTGCTAAAAAAATATATATATAAAAGTAACCATACTTGACCCAATAGCAGAAAGTGATCTGACCAATTCAGTCAGATGATTATCATACAGTTTTCCCCTCTCCAACAATACAAGGGAGTAACACAGACGTCTCACCACTCATGGCTAATGACAAGGCATCTACATATATGTGGAAGTTTAAAGTCTCACCCTTATAGTCATGTACCCCACAAATTATATTTGTGACTCATTTTTGCTTGAAAATCCCTTACAATACACCTTATTCTTAGCGAAAATGCTGGAGTCAGTGACTGGGGCATTGTTCTGATCACTGGTGGATTAGAAAAATGTCCATGGTTGTGGATTCTCATGGGCAATTTAGATGAGTCAGTATTCTAACTGGGCACAATAGTTTCCGTGACAGGCTACATGCAGGTGAAGGCAGGCAGGCACACGGGAAGTAGGTGTTACATCACCCATTCGGCCACAACATATATCAAAGCACACATAGTCACAGTCCTCCTTTTGAATAACCTTCATATACACGATACATTAAAAACAGCAAAAGCAAATGATGAACAGGCTTTCTGTTGTTGGTTGGAGCAGATGGGTGAGATCAGGTGCCGAGATCTCACCATTGAATTTCGTTCAAAGATGTTATGGAACTGGAAAGAGTGCCAAGAAGGGCAACTACAATTGCAAAAGGCATGGAGGACCTTACTTCTGAGGAAAGATAAACTGAACTGAATTTAGTCTCCCCTAAAAAAGAACAATTTAAGGAAGAAAATTATCACCTAATATAAATAAATGGGCCATTCCATGACAAATCATTGGGGAGTTGTCACCATAAAGAGGGCACTCTTAGTAAGAGGAGGAAAAGAGATTTAGCGTCAATCCATGGTTCCCAGTTGGCCCTCATTTAGAGGGACTGTCCCACTTTTGGACCCAAAGCACTCTGTCCCCCTGTTTCCCCAGATGTCCCTCTTTTTGGTCCGATGTATAAATCTCCATAAAAATACACCGATCAGCCATAACATGATGACCACCCACTAATATTGAATAGGTCCCTCTTTTGCCACCAAAACAGCCCTGAACCATCAAGGCATGGTCTCCATTAGACCTCTGAAGGTATGCTGGGGTATCTGGCACCAAGCCATCAGTAGCAGATCCTTCCAGTCCTGTAAAATGCGAGGTGGGACTTGTTTTTCTAGCACATCCCACAGATGATCGACTGGTATGAGATCTGGAGAATTGGGAGGCTAAGTCAACAGCTCAAACTCGTTGTTGTGTTCCTCAAAATGTTCTTAAACTATTTTTGCAGTGTGGCAGGACACATTATCCTGCTGAAAGAGGCCACTGCCATCAGGGGATACCGTTTCCATTGGGGTTGACTTGGTCAGCAACAATGTTTAGGTAGATGATAAGTGTCAAAGTAACATCTACATGAATGACAGGAAACCCAAGGTTTCTCCAGCAGAGCATTGCCCAAATCATCACGCTGCCTCCACCTCAATTCACCTTTCAGTCATCATAATGCTATGGCTGATCACTTTATATTATTTCAGAAGTGTTTTACTGTACTAAATAGTGTCATCCAACCTCTAAATGTTAGGGCTGATATTTTGAAATCTAGTGGTGAAAAAAAAACAACTTATGGGTTTCACCAATTTTTTGCATAGCTGGGGGAATGGCATGGGTGTGTCATGGCATGCGATGGCTTACATACTCTGTGCTACAATGTGTCCCTCTTGCCCATCTCAGAAAATTGGGAGGCACATGTATGCCAACGTACAGAAAGGATTCTTTACAGGAAGAGTCTTGAAAATGTGAAATAGAATTCCACAGGAGTTAAGGATGTTCCAGCCGACTCAACAGATTGTTTAAAAAAAAGGCCTGGGTGTGTTTTTAAATGCACAATAATGTCTTTTAAATGTAAGTAAAATATCCTTGTGGAATGTAGATCTAAGGCATATTCAATAGGGGTCAGGATGCATCCAGACTATATAAATATATAAGAAGCCAAGGTATAAGTCTGCTCTCTGCCTCCACATATCATTGAAATTCTCCATCAGTGAACTCAGGCTTTAAATGCACTTCCATTTGTCGTAATGATCTCATCTGCTTCAGTCATGTGTGTTCCAAGGGTGTGTACCCAGCATCAGCGCTGCTCTCATGTGATGTTATCAATAAAGATATAAATATTTTTCCATGTATCATGCAATAGGCTTGTTTATGACAATCCAATAAGTGAGAGCATATATATTTTTACAAGAAATTGTAATGTACGTGTAATACTAACATCAAATACAGGGGGGATTCACTTCAATCAGATGTCTTATCTGAGCAAATTAGCGATACAGAGGTTTATCAACAGATAATAGCACCTATAGCAAGCACTGACATTGCACCCCTTTCCAAAAACTGACACATATATTTTGGATAAATGTACCATAACATCAACTAAAAAAAAAAAAAAAACTTGCATCAAGTCCCACCTTACATCTTATATAACCCCTTATATAACTATCTCCAGCGTTCCCCTTTACATCAGAGTCTCCAGAGACCCCCTTATATCACTATCTCCAGCGTTCTCCCTTACATCAGGGTCCTCAGAGCCACCCTTACATTACCATCTCCAGCGTTCCCCCTTACATCAGAGTCCCCAGAGCCCCCCTTATATCACTATCTCCAGCGTTCCCCCTTACATCAGGGTCCCCAGAGCTCCAGATTTCCTCCTTACATCAGCCCAGCGTGCATTGTGATGGAAGCAGGCATAGCTAGAGATGGATTGTAGTTCTGGGTGGGCCAGTGACAAGTAAAGGAGATGCAAATGTACATGGAAGCTTGTAGGTGAAAGAGGCGGAGGTGGCTTGGC
Source organism: Nanorana parkeri (assembly GCF_000935625.1). Lineage (NCBI taxonomy): Eukaryota > Metazoa > Chordata > Amphibia > Anura > Dicroglossidae > Nanorana > Nanorana parkeri. Next base: position 5,035,792 of record NW_017306270.1, on the reverse strand, counting down.
TGGTTTTAGACTGCATAACCATTAAAGTAGCAGTAGGCATCATACATTTCAACCTAAACTGGGTGTCACCTTTAGCACCTATGCTATCCTAAATCATTACCTATGTGGCTTGGTGAGAAATCTGGCACTGGTAGCACTGGAAGCCAATTAGATGAGCTGCATGCAAATGAGCTGAAAAAGAACACTCTGATAAGAGTAAAGAGCAGAGTGAACAGAGATATGACCTCATCGGTCAGCCTTGGGTTGGGAGATGACACTACTGTATTCTTAACTGTAACATATAAAGTGGAGCTTTATAATTCTGAGCACTATATGGAGAGGAATACAAATCATTATTTAGTAAAAAAATTATTTTCACCTTTCTCCTAGCAATCTTTGTACTGCTTGCCATGATTGTGTTTGCGGTAAACATAGAGGCTAATAACATGCCAAAGAATTTGGCTAAAGCAATGGACATCACAAACGATGTATATGGGACTAGTACGAATACATACGGATACTCATACTATCTCCTGATCCTTAGTATTTGCCTGAACCTGGCCACCACAGGGATTATCTACTATTACCAACATATCAGATACAGCAAGCAGAAAGAACAGGAGAGACCCATGGAAATCGCCAGCAAAGATTCCATCTTATTTTAAGACTGGGACCCCACACCATGCAAGATTCTGCTTATTATGCCGTTACCACCAACTGGTCACAATACACCAGCAGGACCTTCTGGGAAAAATGCTGCTTCAGTGCTCATTGAATACTCCGATAACACCATCGTTATTAAATGGCTGGAAATGAAGAGGCTTCATTGCTAAACAGACTTATGGTGCCTCTGTGCACTCATGTATAATAAACTATCATTTTCATAGGTATAGTCTACAAATTGTGTAATATTCTAAGCGATGTTGAGTGGACAAGACAGGGTGGTATAGATTGTAGGAGTGCAGTAACAGTTACAAGGAAGTAATGCAAAGCACATTTTGGGGTACATTCATAAAAGGAGGCTAAACGAGGTTAAAGTGGAACTATGGGGTTGACTTTTTTAAAGGCAAATACGCTGTTCACTTTGCAAGGGAATTTTCCCTTATCTTGAATGAGGCGGAAGCTCTGCTTACTTCCATTACTTAATCATGTGCAAACAAAAAACATTTTTTTCCTTGTATAGGAATGCAAAGTGAACAGTCTATTTGCCTCTTGTAAATCAGCCCATATGGCATGGCAGTCCCTCCTTCTACATCATTTTATTACCTGTTTTTTCATGACCAGTAGTAGTTTTTTTCCACCTGCTGTAACAGGCCAAGCTGTCCAGCAAAAGTGACGGTTACAAGGGCTGGGCCAACCATATATCACTGATGGGGATGCTTAAAATGGCTAACTTTTATTCCTATGGCTAAGGCAGGGTTGGGCAACTTTGGCTCTCCATCTGTTGTGGAACTACAAGTCCCATGAGGCATTGCAAGGCTAACAGAGACAGGCATGACTCCCAGAGGCATATTGGCATGTGTAGTTAAAGCACAGCTGGGCAGCCGGCATTGCCCACCCCTAGGCTAACGGCTTGTGTTGATGGCATCAGTTTGACCTCAGTTTAAGACACTTCTGAGATCATTCAGAATTCATTGACAGATGCATTTGACCTGCCGTTGACCTTCTTCTGACCTGCTTTTGACCTATATCAAGCAGGTTTTGCATTCCCAAAGCATTCCCTAATCCTTTTTTCTATAGAAAAAACCCCGTTGCTGTAAGGCTTCAAAAGTGTTAGCTGGAGGGGGGCTTCAATTTGTTCATCGCATACCTAAAGGCCCCTCTGTGTAGTGTGGTTCTAACTTTAATATATGAGAACCTCCATATTGGAACATATAAAGCAAGAGATAAATTGAATACAGGTACACCTGGAGGTATATCTCTTAGCCCAGTCCTCTTTAAAGGCATAGGGATGCACTGGGGGCCGAGTGCAAAAATGTAAGCTGAAGCTCCCAGTGCATCCCCACACCAAATACAGCCAAGCTAAATAGAAACTGCCTGTTGCAAGCCCTTCCATGTGCACCTTGGTTTAAAGGCTAGTTAAAAATATGATTTGTGGTTGCCGTTTTTGTTTTGAAAAGTGTTGTCACCGTTTTACAGGAAGTGGAAAATATTGGATCTACTGGAAGGATCAACAGGTATGAAAACATTTTTGCAGAGCACAGATACATCTTTATTGAATATAGAGTTGAGCAAGCAGTGTAGAAAAAGCCAACGCATTTCAGGAGCTTACACAAATACCCCCTTCTTTAGGGCTTACTAAAGTAGAACATGTGTCAGGACTGTAACTGCTTCAAATTGGATACTGTTTTGTCCAGTGTATGAGAATGCACAGAGCTCTTCAGCAGCTGGTTTGGCAGTCAAGTCAGCTGAATATCAAATAAAGATGCAACTAGATTATGCAATGGAGTGTGGTGCTTCAATGCACAATCCTGCAATCCTGTTTGACACCACAAACCAAGAAGACAGTGGAGATCCTCTGGAATGTAGAATCTGTCTGCCTGGTAGTCTGATAATCTATATTGACTCTTTCACATCCTTAAGCTGGGTACACTGTTGAATCCACTGGCTGAACGAAAAAAAAATTGAATAGATTCTTCCCTCAACATTTAGGAGCATTGATGGAAGACTAAAATTCTCAGTTAAGAATTTTCCAACCTGCTTCGAGCAGCTGACCAAGGTATGCTGGGTAGAAGGGTGCCAACAGCGGCACCCATGCAGTGAATTTCGACTGGTTCATCAAGAACTGGCCGGAATTCAAAGTGTGCATAGCCTACTAAAGTGGCCAGCCACACCAACAGGACAAACCTTGCTGGTCCACCGCTTTTATTCCACTTCTTCCCAGACTGCATAATATATAATTTTTTATTTTGTCCATGGTACCAGTTTGAAGAACAACTAAACCCTAAACCTAAACTGTTACAGATTGTCTTTAGCTGGGGTGTTTCTTTTTCCTTTTTAGTTCCTCAAGGCTTCCATTTTTGGTTTTAGATGTCCATCGCCATGCCCAGTCCAACATGTTCACCTTGGCCATCAACTCTTTGATGACATCAGTGTTCCCAATATTCCTTTTGCTTCCCGCAGATTACAAGCTGCAAAGCTGGCCATAAGCGTAATAAAAATCTGCGCTTCTGGATTTAAATCACCCAAAAAGTTTGAAAGCTGCTATACAAAGACCCCAATAACTAATGTCCAACTGCACAGCGCTAAAAAACTTGCATTGGGAATAGCATAAATAATCAATACAAAATGTAGCAAAATTAATAAATAAGTAGTGAGACTGTTGTAATAAAATACCAAATAGAGAGATAATGGGGGTGATTTACTAACCTAAACGCACGCACCAGGTGCGTGTGCATTTTTACACAGCAAAACTTATTTATCAACCAAACACGAGCAACGTGTCACATTTTCACGCCGTTATGGTGCGTTTTTATGTATTTACGTACGTGCGCGTCATGTAGCATGCGCCATAGGCTACACACCGCTCTAATAGCGACATGCAAGTCTCTAAAAGCATATTTCCACTAATGCCATATATGGAAAAATCATGCACATGATGCATATATAATGCAGCTTCACAGTTTAGACAAAAATGGTTAGCCCATGCATTTACATTCCTGCATTCATCAACGCAAGCAACACAACGTAGAGCTAATTTACATAACATCACCTTGCAATTCATGCTTGGCTTTGCACAACACACCTGCTGGGTGTGTACACACTACAAAGGTGTCTAGATTCCACCAATAGATCATGCTAGGAGGGAACACACTACAGAGGTGTATACTTGTTCGTGGCGTGTTTATAAGGTTAGTAAATCAACCCCAATGTGTCAAAATATCAATTAATATAAAGTGCCAAATCAATCAATACATATAAGACTGATCGTATAAATGGAATAAAAATGTAACATAAAGCAACCAGACGCTACATGTTGGTTTTGGAGGACGGAGTTACATGTCAGTGCCGGCCGGTTGTAATTTAAAGTCTGCTATATTTTTTAATAAATTATTGTTTGGATGCTGCACCATGGAGGTTTCTTCATTTTGTCTTTGATATGGCTGAACATTTAAAACGAGCGCATATGAGAAGGAAGCACGAGGAAGGAGGACATTGAAAGCTGTCTCTGATTCGTATTCCGCTTGGTTGGCTGTTATTTGACAGTCAGGAATTGTGGTCAGTGCATA
>NW_017306270.1:4992055-5030887 GCF_000935625.1 Nanorana parkeri | reverse complement strand
TACGTAGATGTGGTCGGAGGCGGCTGCGGGGGGGGGGGGGGGGGGGGGCTTTATTGCACATGGAAATCACAGTATCTATTGGAATTTTGGGACTTTGCCACACCTATTTTGATGTCCGCACTATGAACTTGGAAAGAGTTCTTCTTTTCACCTGAAAAAACTTGATATATTATTTGCACTTTTGGACTGTCGTCTGATTGCTTTATGTTAAATTTGTATTCCATTTATATAATCAGTCTTATATGTATTAATTGATTTGGCACTTTATGTTAATTGATATTTTGACACATTATCTCTCTATTCGGTATTTTATTACGATAGTCTCACTATTTATTTATTTATTCATTTTGCTACATTTTGTATTGATTATTTCTGCTATTTCCAATGTGAGTTTTTTTAGCGCTGTGCAGTTGGATATAAAGCTGGCCATAGACTGGTATATTTTTGTAAGGATGTTTACATGAAAAATCAGAACATTCAATAATGCCATGAGAAACTTGATGAGTGTTGTTTGAAATTTCATTTGATTTATTTTTAACATTCAATTTTAGAATGGACGTAGCTTCCTGAATAAAAACCACAATCACTAATAGAATTTCATCCACGTGAGGAAGATTTTCCATCATGCTTTTTTGATTTTTGTGGTCACTAATGTTGAAAATGATCCTCAATTTGACCCAATTACCTATTAGAAAATCAAACAAACGTTTAAAAAACTACAATTTTTAACTAAATTCTAGCTGTGTGCACCCAGTTTAAGTGCTGTGTGTCATTAGATTGGCTTGGAGTAAAAAGGGAGCTACCATCTGATAGTAACACATTTGCTACTGCTTAGGGACCTGCTCAGTGAGCATTGTCACCCAAATAAAAGTGAAAAAGGAAAGACCGATGCTAGAACAAGTGAACCGTAAGCTAATATTTTGTAGTTTTAAGCTTTAAATCTGGAAAATGGAAATGTGCCTGAACTTTGTTTTATATCTATGCCCCATTTTTTTTTATTTAGCCACCTTTGATCTGCAGTAGCATTAAATTAGTTACAAACATTTGCATTGTTATACCAGATCAAGAGTTCTTCCACAATTATCCTGAACTGTATAGCAGATCAAGAGTTTATCCACCATTATCCTCAACTGAATACCAGATCAAGAGTTTATCCACAATTACCATCAACTGAATTGCAGATAAAGAGTCCTTCCACAGTTATCCTCAACTGTATAGTAGATCAAGAGTTCTTCCACAATGATCCGCAACTCAAAATGTCTTTACCGAGTGGGAGGAGGAAAATTATCATTTCCTTTCCTATAGAGGACAGGATTTGAACCAGAGACCCCCAGTGCTGCAAGACAGAAGTGCTAGCCACTACACCACTCTATTCGTAGATTTAATCCTGACATTTGGATGACATTAGATTTGGACAGAATTTAATCAATTCAGATGTCCTGTGCTGAATCTGAATTTGTCAGGGTTATTCACAAAAGGGTGAGGAGTCTGGAGAAGGCGGGAGAAGTGAGCAATCTAGGACAACATAGCTGATTTGGAAACATTCTCCAATTCAGCTCACTTTCCGGTACAGCAATGTTATCCTAGATTGTTCACTTCTCCTGCCTTCTCCAAACCCTTCACCGTTTTGTGAATAACCCTGTATGTGTTACTTTTTGCAGTTCGGATTCCCAAAAGGCTTCCTGGAGAAGTGACCAAAGTCTGCTCCAAAGGCTTTTATTGTCTTCATCTGCTGTTGACTGTGCTTCCTTAACTTGCCTGCTAGTGCTGCCATGTCCCATCCTCTTAGCATCCCTGCTCAGCAGTTTAAAGGAAGTTTCTTAGGCTGTTTTTTGGCCCCATCATCTTGTCAGGTCGGGGTGCCCGAAGTACCCAAATTTTGGAGATTCGAGAATTTACATTTTTTTTTCCAGAACTGATTGAACTTTTCAGAAAGTCATTCATCTCTATTTATCTATTTAAAAAAAATACACAATGTTTGGAAGGTACCACAGCACACGAATGTATCTAAATCATATAAAAAATTCAATTTTTATTATATTATTAAAGTCATAATAAATCAACATCTAACAGCATCTTGTTAGCAGGATTTAAATTGTTCCATCTGAAACCTCTAGTACTCTTTTTTAATAACTTTTTTTATTAACATTGTAAGGTCAAGTATGTGTATCACCACATTACGTACTGCTTGATGTTTGCATATAATGCTCAAATCTGACACAACACTTTGAACAAAATCGTAGTATTAGTACATAATTGGAATTGTACTTTGCTTTTGTGATTACATACTTAACCTGAAAGGATGAGGCGAGCCACTTTCTCTTCATTTTCAAAGCCTTTTCACAGTTTTTTAGAAGTTAAAAGAGGTTTATTGATGAAATCCTCCATCGGAAGGTAGGCATACATCAGCTTTTGATTTAACAATCTTCAAATATTTTGAATATGTTTTTAGTAGAATGTAGTTCTTTGATGTGAACCCTTTGAGGAGATCAAGGGTGAAGCTAGCTTTCCTGCTACATTGGTCTCCTTCACCGTTTTATTGTAATTGTTTACAATTCATTTTTAACAGTAATCACTTATTTTCTGTTTTGGGAGTATTGACATCTTTAGCCTAGAAATATATATTGAGCATATAAAAAACTATATAGAAATCAATATTTAGGATATACCCTAAACTACTTCACCATACAGACAGTCATCCACGTGAGTTGTCATAACTGTTCATAGCTCTTTATTTTGTGCCTCAACATGGAAAATAGTAACACATCGCAGTCACACGCTGTGTTCTATTTGGGCCTTTTAGGAATGGGTGCTGAAGCAACTAGAATGTTTCTGTCATGTCACATAATAGAAGAACATATGTCACCAGGACATCCTTATCCATCATTAAAGGGTTATTATACCCTTGCATGTTTTTGCATATATCTACTGTTAGCAAACAGTAAATATATTCAAAACGATAAAAAAGGGTTAATACTTACCTGCGTCTTTGCTGAGCGCTCCCGTCAGAACATCTGAAAACTTCTCGGGCGGCCGCAAAGGATCTTAGGGCGGGCGCATGCGCAGTTCAGAAGTTCCGCCGGGAGACGAGGAGAGACACAAGGTAAGTATATGGAGCAGCGTGCACCCGCACAGACACCATGGGTCATCAGAGAAGAAGAGTACAGAGGAGACCGGAGGATCGGAGACCCGCACCAGCGCTGGAGGGACAGCTGAAGAAGAAGATGATCGGCTTAAGAGACATAATTTAAGGTAAGTCCATACAGCAGGATTGGGAAGGGGGGGTTTGACCTTAATGTCACTTTAAGCAATTTTTATTGATCACAGAAAAATCACCATAATAGTGCAACTTTTAAGGACCAAACATGGTCACTTCATCAAAGCAATATGCAAATTGCTTGTTTTAAACATTTCATCATTTAAATTTCTCTAGACTAAAGAAAAGGAAATATTTTTTCCTCCACATCTTCTATTAGCATCCACTACTGAACAACCACTATGGTTGTGCCTATAAGTGATGTAAGACCACTAGCAAAAAGATCTTAGGGCTTGTGCCAATGGGCTTTGAGTGTGTAATGCTGCAATTGGTTTAACAGCAATTTAAGATGCTTCCGAGCTCATTTAGAATTTATTGGGAGGTGCATTTGACCTGCAGTTGACTTCCTTCCCACTTTACCCAAACACTAGAGAAATGTTCATTCTTCATTAAAGCGTTGTGAATTTTGATTACATTCAGATGTATTTAGAAACTCATTTGAACTCCTGGTAACTCCTGTTAAGTTTTTGCTGATGGAAAGAAATGATCAGTACATTTATATGAAAATGCAAATTTGAATCAATGTTCCTCTTATTTAGCTCCTCTGAGAATACAATTTTTTCCAATAAGAATGTCTGCAAGGAAACATGCAGTGAGGGGAATACGCCACGTGTTCTTTATGTAACTCCACTTGTGGGTGGATGAATTGGCTGCAGGGCCGGCGGAGTATCTACAGCTTGTAATTTTTTTCCTCCATCCTGCAGCTTAGCTGTTCTTGTATTTCTAAAAGAACAGACCGGCAATATAAGCAGGTAAGAGAACCCTTTTGAGGTGAGAGGAGTCAGGCATCATCCCACATCACAGCATTAGTAATTTTAAAGTCAATGTTTTGCCAAGCCTTTTGTTTTTGTAGGCAATCGATAAAACCCCTGTCACTTTTTTTGTCATCTGTGTTCCATTGGGAAGCAACCACTTATAGCAGAACTCTGGGATAAGCAAATATCTTCTACATACAAGAGTCATGTGTATTATTCCAGGAATCTTGGTGTGCTTTGTGTATTTCTTCCAGATCTGTGCAGTAATCCAGTGAGAGACTTGGAGCTTCCTGTAATAAAGACCGGTCATTGCTGCTCTCTCTCCTTGTGCAGCGTGACTGGTCTTGTCTCAGCCCCTTCCTGTAGTTTTCTGCAGGCAGCCTGTAGTGGGTGGGGCATGTCGGGTCCCTCCCTCAGCTCTGCCCTCTGCACAAACTATATGCAGCACAGAGATGTGTATACTACTTATACAAGAGCTTATAAAGGCACTTAATGCACACAAAGTGGCTACTGATGAATATATTTCAATGGATATTTCTGTGCCCGGTGTTCAGGTCTATCTTTATGTTCCATAAAAACCACAGGAAGTTGGAGGATGTCTCCAAAGCAAGGGAAGTCCTCCCACACAGTTATTACTGGAACCCTGTTGGAAGATTTCCCCTCTTTTCCTGTTTGTGTGACAACTCAAAACATGTGGCTACTGTCAATGGCATTGCAGCTACAGATGGCAATACAAGACTGATGGGGGTTCTAACCAGTCACCACTTTCTCCAAGGCTACACTATATTCAGGGGCATCCCTACACTCTTTGAGGCCTGAGCCTGGGGAAGGGGGAGATATGGGGGTGCTGGCGGTGCACATTACTGAGGGATGCAGGGCAGTTGTTAGTGGCACATGTTACTGGGCGTGGGGGGGGGGTTTGAGGGCATGGTACCTCTGTCCAGCATTGCACCCAGCTTACTGATGTCACTGATCACCAAGAGCTGGACGAGACCCTGGCCAGAGTGTTCCAGGTTTCTAAGAGCTGTTAGCAACCTGGGATGACCCACTGACATGCCGCCTGAGACAACCACCTCAGGCTCCTGCCTCATTATAGCAATGGCACTGACACTGATATTTTAGTTTGGTGTAGTTGCTGGCAAGTTCAATGGCTTGCTGGATTTTTACATCTCTTTGGGATTCTAGTGGCAGAATAACGTCAATGGAAATCTTAGTTGTTACCAAATTCTGTGTCTATTGGTGGTCAAGTGCAGAAGATGGTGACACACTTCCTCGATGAGTGGCGTAACAATAGCTACAGAAGCCCCCATGGCTGCTATGGGGCCTGGGGTAGGAAGGGGCCCCATTAGGGGAGCTCATTGGAAAAACTAAACTTGCAGTATAGAAGGGCAGAAGTCAGACCTCAGAATCTTTGAGTCACAGATCACCTCTGTGCAGTTTTATGATTTGCTTATCTATCTTAGCAGTGTAGATTTATTGTCCTGAGAACTTCTGCTACAGACTGAAATTAACCCTGTATGCCTCATGCAAGCACAAATCTCAGAGTTACCCCTCTCTTAAAACCTTATTGGAGGGCTGAGGTTTGCGGTTCTACAAAAACTTTTTAAGAAAACTAGAATTTTAAGAAGTTTGTGTTAGGGTTGAAGAGTAAGTGTGTGCAAGAGAATTGTTCATTTTATTGTGATATACAATAGGGATGCACCGATACCATTTCTTCTAGCCCAAGTACAAGTAATTTCCCTCAGGTACTCGCCGATACCAATTACCGATACTTTTCCTGGGTTTTAGGGCAGTTTCTTTATAATTATAATATAATTATGAAGAACTGTAACTCAATCCATGATTAAACTTCCTGATACAAAAAATAATTTTAACCAAAACCGTATTTAACCGTGCTAAGAAGCGCTTCTCATTGGTCAGCGCGGCCAACTGACTGCACTGTTGGGGGAGAGTTTGCCAGATTTAAGCGGGTAATTCCATTTTCCCAAATTACTTGGGAGAGTGAACCTACCCTTTAATGTGCATTTTGCGTTAGAGAGCGCTGCCGCCCCACTACCACAATATGGCACACGTTGGAATGAGGGCAGCACTCAGCTCACACACACAATGCTCTACACATGCATTTATTCGCATGCAGATGGCAGTGTTGGTTTGTATTTTAATTTGTATTTATTTTATCTTAGTTACCAAATTCTGTGTCTATTGGTGGTCAAGTGCAGAAGATGGTGACACACTTCCTCGATGAGAGGCGTAACAATAGCTATAGAAGCCCACATGGCTGCTATGGGGCCTGGGGTGGGAGGAGGCCCCATTAGGAGGGGCTCATTGGAAAAACTAAACTGTGAGGTTTGCAGTATAGAAGGGCTGAAGTCAGACCTCAGGATCTTTGAGTCACAGATCACCTCTGTGCAGTTTTATGATTTGCTTATCTATCTTAGCTGTGTAGATTTATTGTTCTCTGAACTTCTGCTACAGACTGAAATGAACCCTGTATGCCTCATGCAGTCACCAATCCACGAGATTCACCTCTGTTAAAACCTTATAGGGGGGTTAACGATTCTAGCTCTATAAAACAATTGAATGAAGCTAAAGTTTAAAGAAGTTTGTGTTAGAGTAAGTGTGTGCATCATAATATACATATGGGATGCACCGATAAAAAATGTTCAAGACCAAGCACAAGTACTTTCCCTCAGGTACTCGCCGATACCAATTACCGATACTTTTCCTGCACTTTAGGGCAGTTTCTTTATAATTATGATGAATTGTAACTCAATCCATGAGTATCCTTCCTGATACAAAAAATAATTTTAACCAAAACCGTATTTGACCGTGCCCTAGAAGCTTTTCTCATTGGTCAGCGCGGTCAACTGACTGCACTGACCAAAGAGTGCTTGCAATTTGCTATTGAAATTCAAAATCCATAGCGCAGGGCTGCATTGGACGGCAGTATGGGGTACAGATTGTACACCCATACCGGCGGAGGGGAAGGACCATTCACCAAAAGGTAAGTATAATGGTGGGTGAGGGGGGAGAGTTGGCCAGATTTAAGCGGGTAATTCCATTTTCCCAAATTACTTGGGAAAGTGAACCTACCCTTTAAAGTGCATTGTGTGTTAGAGAGCGCTGCCACCCCACTACCACAATATGGCACACGATGGAATGAGGGCAGCACTCAGCTCACACACACAAAGACCTACACATGCATTTATTCGCATGCAGATGGCAGGGATGGTTTTTATTTTAATTTGTATTTATTTTATTATTTGTTATTTTTTTTTGCACTTTTTTAATTTTAATTCTATTATTATTTTATTATTCGTTTTATTATTTTTGTAAACGTTTTTTGTAATCACTTTTTTCTTCAAATTTTCCAGATCTCAATCCAAGCGAACAACTGTGGGATGTGCTGGAAAAACAAGTCCAGTCCATGAAAGCCCCACCTCGCAACTTACAGGACTTAAAGGATCTGCTACTGATGGCCTAGTGCACACCTTCAGAGGTCTAGTGGAGGCCATGCCTTTATGGGTCAGAAGGGGGACCTACTCGATATTAGGCGGGTGGTCATAATGTTATGGCTGATCGGTGTATAACAGGTGATGCGATTCTCTCCTTTTACCACAAGATGGCGATAAAAGACCAGCCTATGAAATCTTCTCCATTTACTTTCCTATTGATGGTAATAGAATCATTTTAAAAGTTCTCCTTTTCCATGGAAACGTCTCTGTTTCTAAGTCTAAATTGATTTATTAAATTCATATCAGAGAAAGATGAATGATGATTAGTGTAGCAAATGTACAATGTTCTTCTACCCAGATGATTTAATAAACCGAGTGGTGTATTGTATATTTGGATTGGGTTGGTCTTTTCAGCCCCATGGTTAGGTTAGTAGTTGCTGTAATAGTATCTATAATAAATATCATTCCAAAATATTGTTACATTTAGAACTCCTCAACAGAATCTTTAATACTTTAACCCCATGAGGACTCTTTCACTGCAAAGGTCTTTTTTTTTGTTTTTTGCACACATGATATAATCCAAACTTCAGGCCTGAAAAATATCCAACCATATTGGCGCAACCCCTTATCAAACCCAAAAATGTAGTATGAAATGCACTTAAGTTAATTTTTGTGCCCCAAAATACAATAAAATACCCTTTGTTTGTAAAATATAAAAGATGAGGTTAACATGAGTAAATAGATACCCAACATGCCCAGGTTAAAAATGTTTGTGCGTCTGTGAAATGGCGACAAGATGCAGTACCCCAAAAAGTCCATAGACGAGGCTTTAAAAGCCCCTAAAGGTCATTAGTTTAAAAATACGCCTTAGAACAGGGGTGGCAAACTCAAATTCATCGGGGGCCGCATCAGCAGTATGGTTACCCTCAAAGGGCCGGTTGTAGAGGACTTGTACGGCTCTCACGGGGGACCCGAACGTCCCGGATCGCCTCTGTAGTCCGGCCGGTCACAATCAGGCAGCGGCGCTGACCTCTAAACAGGCAGATTAGACGGCCGCTTGCAGGGGCCTCCCGGGGTCCTAGCGAGGAGGAAGCAGCCGTCTAACCTACCTGTTTATTGGCCGCCGCTGCCTAATTGTGACTGGCCCGGATCGCATACCAAGGCGATCCGGCTCAGTCGGATCTATTTCAATTGGTGGTCCCTGAATGCAGTGGTGTATTGGGGCTGCCCTAGGCAAGGCAAAACTCGGGCACCCCCACTAAATTTACCCCACCCCTTCCTGTTTAATACTTTTTGGCAACCTTTTTTGGAATGCTCAGCTCCCATACACCATACATCCAGTATGAGACTAGAATTGTGAGTGTAGTTATGTCAGTTTTCCACCCTCATCATACCTTTGCATTGTCAACATACCAGTTACAACAGACTTCCAATTACTTCCTGTCTCATGCCGCTCCGTCCCCGTCTCTTTATCGCAGCCTCGATCTCACTCTGTCTCCGCCCCCTGTCTCATGCAGCTCCGTCCCCGTCTCTTCATCGCAGCCTCGATCCCACTCTGTCTCCGCCCCCTGTCTCATGCAGCTCAGTCCCCCGTCTCCTCCCGTCCTCTCATCTCCGCCCCCATCTCCCTCTGTCTCCACCCCCTGCCGCTCCGTCCCCCTTCTCCTCTTGCTCGCTCGCTCGCCCACCTGTCGACATTAGACAGCTCGGCTGCCTTAATGTTGTGGTGCCTGAACTTTGGCAAAATGAGGTGGCTGCTGTGCGGGCCACATTACAAGGTCCGGCGGGCCGGATTCGGCCCGCGGGCCTTGTGTTTGCCACCCCTGCCTTAGAATTATCGCTCTCACTCTGGTGTGCGAGGCAAGACCCAACATGTGTAGCACATTCAGCGTTTTTATACGTAGGTGCACCCGAAGTGTGTTTGGGTGAAGGCATGTGCGCTGGCAGGGTGCGGGGGACTTTAAACATTTTTTATTCTTTTACATTTATTTTATTCTACATTATTTTAATTACTTTAATTGCTACCAAATAGAGGGGCTTACAAGCCCCCATTTGATAACATATTGGTGGTGACAGGTCCTCTTTAAGGTGAAACTGGGGGCCCAAAAGACCCCTAGTATCACCTTTAAGCTTTAAATAATCTATTGAAGTGCAGATCGCACTTCAATCTGTGCAATCTGTGTAATAGTGCAATCTGCAATCTCATCCGGCAGTGCTGTAGGGGGATATGGAGCCGGCTTAACGGCCAATCAGGAAGCGGGTTGCGAGTAATGACCTGCCTCCCGGCTTCCTTATTGGCCGGGAAGCCAGCTCCTTGCTGAGTGGCTGGGAAGCCGTCTTCCCAGCCAATCAGAATCAAGCCAGCTGTTTGCTGATTAGCTGAGAAGTCGGCTTCCAGACCAATGAGCATTAAGCCGGTCAAACCAAACCACCAATCAGGAAGCCGGGAGGCGGGTCATTACTCGCTGCCCAGCTTTCTGATTGGCCGGGAAGCAAGCTCGATGCTGATTGACTGGGAAGCCGATTTCCCGGCCAATCACAATCAAACCGGCCAAACAACATGGAGCCGGCTTCCTGGGCAATCAGGAAGCCGGGTGGCATGTCATTACTTGCTGCCTGGCTTCCTGATTGCTCAGGAAGCCAGCCCCATGCCAGCGGAAGCACCGGTATCGGTACTCGGTATCGGCGAGTACTGAAAGCAAAATATTGGTACTCGATACAGAAAAACCGGGATCGGTGCATGCCTAGTTTTAACCCTTCGTTATCCACAACTAAAGCAAATCTGGCTTTAGATTACGTCTAGGCTAATGTGAAGAGATTAGGGATGGATGAGCACATCAATCTCCTGGGTCTGTCCTTGTTTGTATTGTAAACACAGAACTGAAATCACTTCCACTTCTTACCAATGGAATGTAAGAAACGGTCTGCAGGCGAAAGGCATCCTGAGGAGCGTTCAGCCAAGCTGATTAGCTGTTCTGCAGCACTTCAGTTCACTGCAGCAGCTCCACTGTACGCTTTGGCTGCCCAGTGCTAAGCACAATGGCGGAGGATAATATTTTTGACTAATAAATACAATTTCTCAACGAATATTTGGTGTGCTTGTTCACCAAAACATTAAATTGTAGGTTCCAACACTGAATTGTGATTCCCTCCTTCAGAGTTCAGGCACCTTTCTCCAGCGCTGCCAGGTGTGCCCATAGTTAAAATGGCCGCCGGTGCTCTGTCCCCACCTTCTCCACCACGCTCAGCACTCTGCAGCCACAATCACTCAATCACTTCCGCTGCGAGAGCTAAGTTAGCGGTGCCGAGCATTGACTTGCAGCACAGTGTTCAGCGGCGGTTTGCTGACTCGGCACTCGCAGCAGCTGATCAACTGACCGCGCCTCGGGTGTCAGAAAGGAATGTAGTAGCTGGATACTTTCTGACTTCAAAGTTAGCCGAACAGCGTTGTGTCTGTGGAATTGGCCGAAATTGGAGCAATGCATGGCTTCAGTTTGTCCCTTGCACCCCATACATGAAAACATAAGCACAATGCATGAGGGGTGCTATACATTCAGAATGGTGCCGCCCTCTCACCCCAATATATCACAATTATAAGAGCGAACACATCCATAACATCAATGCCAATTATATATCAAACCAGAGGAACATTCCTGAGCCCCTATTCACCCCTGAGCACTGTGTCCCGAAGTGTGACCACGCTCTACGTGAACAATCCCATTCTCTTCCATGGTGCCGGTTGGCCCCTGAGCACTGTGTCCCGAAGTGTGACAACGCTCGACGTGAACAATCCAATTCTCTTCCATGGTGCCGGTTCACCCCTGAGCAATGTGTCCCGAAGTGTGACAACACTCTACGTGAACAATCCCATTCTCTTCCATGGTGCCGGATCACCCGTGAGCACTGTGTCCCGAAGTGTGACAACGCTCGACGTGAACAATCCAATTCTCTTCCATGGTGCCGGTTCGCCCCTGAGCACTGTGTCCCGAAGTGTGACAACGCTCAATGTGAACAATCCCATTCTCTTCCATGGTGCCGGATCACCCGTGAGCACTGTGTCCCGAAGTGTAACAATGCTTAACTCCTATAGGCTGGCCTTGCACTATACGATTTGATTGCGCAATCTCTGAACAAACTCCTATAGGCTGGCCTTGCACTGTACGATTTGATTGCGCAATCTCTGTACAAACTCCTATAGGCTGGCCTTGCAATGTACAATTTGATTGCGCAATCTCTGTACAAACTCCTATAGGCTGGCCTTGCACTGTACGATTTGATTGCGCAATCTCTGTACAAACTCCTATAGGCTGGCCTTGCACTATACGATTTGATTGCGCAATCTCTGTACAAACTCCTTTAAGGTGCCCGTACACCTTACAATTATCGTTAGAAAAACCAATGCGATCCGTTTTTCGTGTGATAATCGGCCAGTTGATGGCAAGTGGACAATCGCATTTACTGTACAACTGGCAAAATTTGGTTGAACGGGCAATCTAGAAAACTTTCGTTGAAACAGACGATAATCAATGGATTAGTACTGTTTTCGTACAACAAAAATTTGCAACAAGAACACTGCACATGCGCAAACGGAAATCCGTTCTTTCAGTCGATGAAATTCGGCCAGTTAGTATTGCTGACAAATGATAATCGAAATCTACATTGGTCTGTGCATGATGGGGTATTTGACCGAAAGTCGGACGAGGGTGCGATGTCGGGACAAAAAAAAACATTGCACAATGGTTGTAAGGTGTATGGCTGCCTTTGGACGGGGTGCTTCTTTAACTCTAAACGTCTTCCCTCCCTTTCCCCGCCGATCGTTGTGCGGAGTGTTTAATGAAATCCATCCGGGAAAAGTGAATGTACTCGACAAACACATGGCAGGAGAGTTTTCATGGCGGCTGACATATGTTAGTCCATAAATAAAACAGTTACGGAACGTGAAGGCTTTATTGCGCCGTAATCCCGACGCGTCTTCCGAGGAGTGATGTGATCATGGGGTGTGGAGAACGTCTTCGTAACACTTGTCTACATCGGCGGAGCCATTCCGACTTTCACGCCGTATCTGTTCGCCGCGTAGCCAATCCTTCCTTCGTGGCAAATTTCCAACACTTAGGATCGTGATTTACGAGACGTCGGAGATCTGCCGCTGTACACTGGAGGTTCCCAACTGGTGTACTGGGACAGATCCGTGTCACTGGGGCCCTGTCTGCCCTCAGCTTCTAGCTGCTATAGGGGGGAGAACATTAAAATAGAGATGAGCGATCGGAATTACGAGAAATTTTGGCAAATCGGCAATCTCTAAATGTTGGTAATTAAACTTAAATTTGCTTAATAGTCAAGGGACGCAGACTGCCATAAAGACCTAATAGGGGTTCTAACCCCTCTCCCCTTCTTTATTTAAAGGATATCTATGGTCAATACCTAAAAATACTGCAAATCTGTATTTCTATATTGGATTTCTATCCCACTCCTAATAACCAAATCCACCTAAAACAGGGGTGGGCAGGTCCGGCCCTCCAGTTGTGCTTTAACTACAAATCCCATCATATCTCTCTGCCTCTGGGAGTCATACCTGTAACTGTTCGTCTTGCAATGCCTCATGGGACTTGTAGTTCCACAACAGCTGAAAGGCCGGAGTTGCCCGCCCCGTTCTAGAGTGTTGTAAACTTACTTATTGAGGATGCCCATAGGATGTACTTCCTCAATGCACTGACACCATTTCATTCACTGGGGTCCCCACTCTCACAGAACCGGCCTTCTGAACTACAACTCAATATCTGAACAATGTGACATTATCACTGCTTGCTGGAAGCAATGCATGATGGGATAGGTAGTATTGCAAAATGGAGATTGCATCACATCAAGCAGCAGGGAAAGAGATGCGAAGCACACTGGGAATCCAGGAAGTTGATGGAAGTGATGGGCAGACGGAAGGCAGCACTCACTACATAAAAGGGAATTTTTTCAGGTAAGGTTTGATTGTATTATCAGAAACACCTCTACTATGTATTCCTATTACAATGCTGATAATATAACAGGAGAGGATATGCTGGGACTTTAGAAGGAAAATCTACTCTCTTTTTTTTAATTTATTATATTTTAGGCTATTTCTATTACTATCTGGTGTTCTTTCAGAGCTCCTTCAGCCTATTTACTGCCACTTCCTGTCTCCATAGACCCCAGTGATGACTGCATCCAAGGTGTGCATCGCTTGAGAAAGGGAACCTGCGAGGTCCCAAGATGTCGGCAGGTGGTGCCTGTTGCTTTATGTAAAAAAAAAGGACAAGACTATTACTAAACCTCAGTGTGCCGGTGATCATCTCTAGTTTCCTATTTTGCAGGGCGGGTCTCCCAATGGTGATAACAGTGAGGCGGCTGCTTGTAGTCTGCATCGGAAGCCCATGTGACAGGGTGACAACACAGAAGAACGATTGGGAGACAGGGACAGAGTGTTGTCACCCTATAACAGGAAATGCCTGAATGAGGAGCTTTGTGGCATGATCTGTGAATATTATTTTAATGGAAGCTGCATATTTACAAATATTGAAATCTTCTAAAAGTACATTAACATGTTTATCATTTTGGGCCCGCGATACATATATGAGTGTCACCGTCCTAAAGTGGTCAAAACCAAATTCACGGCTGCAGCAGGTATAGCTGTAGAGCCGCCCAATCACTTGTATGCATAAAGGGTGCTTACGTTTCCTCCATCACTGCTGCTGGCTATCTCGGGCTGTGCTGTTGGGATGTGGTCAACGATTGACAGGTCCACTTTAAGTCTAAAAATGAATTGGACAGGTTTTGGCGTGATGAGTGTCCTGCATCCATCTCTATACGTCTGTTAAATATGTGTAAGGTGAGAACGGCAAACCATACCCCCTACCGCTGGAGGATATGTAAGGTGTGATAAAAATCTGGGTGACCCGCAGCTATCCCTGTCTCTGCTTTATCTGTCATGTGATTGGCTGAGCCTGATTGCTTCTCTGCCTGATTGTTTATGTTATAAGACAAATGATGAGGATTCTCCAATCTGATGCAGTACCAGATAAGAAAGCTGAATGAATATTGTCTAAATACAAGATGCATGTGTGTTCTTCCCCGGTGAGCTTTGTGTATTTCTTCAGGATCTGTGCAGTAATCCAATGTGAACTTCCTTTAATAAAGATTGGTCACTGCTGCTCTCTGTCCTTGTGCAGGGTGAGCGGTCTTGTCTCCGCCCCCTCCTGTAATAAAGACCCGTCACTGCTGCTCTTTGTCATTGTGTAGGGTGACTGGTCTTGTCTCCGCCCCCCCTTTTAATAAAGACCAGTCACTGCTGCTCTCTGTCCTTGTGCAGGGTGACCGGTCTTGTCTCCGCCCCCTCCTGTAATAGAGACCGGTCACTGCTGCTCTCTGTCATTGTGTAGGGTGACTGGTCTTGTCTCCGCCCCCTCCTGTAATAAAGACCGGTCACTGCTGCTCTCTCTCCTTGTGCAGAGTGACTGGTCTTGTCTCCGCCCTCTCCTGTAGTTTTCTACAGGCGCTCTGTAGTGGGTGGTAAGAAGCTGTTGTTATTATTATTATTTACATTAGAATGTATTGCTGGGACTTGTAGTCCTGCATAGCTGGTGGTATTCTGCATTGCTGTATAATGATTATATAACAATGCAGAATAGCACCAACTATGCAAGACTACAAGTCCAAGCAATACATTATATTATTAAGTAGGGATACACCAGTGCCAATACTGGGCATTTTCACGAGTACTCGTGAAAAAGCCCTGATACTACGCGCAGGCGAAATGACCAGGGTCGCAGCGGTCACATTTGCGACCGGGCCGCGGTGTTCAGCCAGTTGGGGGGAGCCCGGAGAGAAAGAAGAGGGCCCGCCACATGCAGCTGCCTCATGCTGTCCGCTGTGTTTTTGACACTTGCGGACCGCAGTTCAGACAGAAGGATGGTGAAGACGCTGTAGTGGGGAGGGGTGGTTAGTCAGGGAACTCCATTTGCATGTACTATTTTTTCTCACCGCACCGGAACGCAGTCATTGATTTGCCATGCGTTCCGGTGCAGGCGATCGCACCGCGGTGCCATTGACTTTAATGCACCGCCATGCCCCCTCCCACCCCAGGTTGTAGTGAGCTGGCCGGGATGCGATCCAGTGTGTTCCAGCACCAAGTCGGGCCGGAACGCACTGGAGCTGGTGTGAACTAGCCCTAAAAGTCATAACATACATACTGTTTATTTCATGGAAAAAAAAAGGTATCAAAATCAAGGGGGGCTTAATGATTTCTTGCTCCGGGGGCCTTGAGGTTTCTAGTTACACTTCTGACGTCAGCCGGCAGCCGCTGTTAAAATAAAAAAAACCCAGAACATATAGCAAGGGAAGTAGAACCTCCAGGTATCCCGGGAAGTTGTACTCTGCTAGATAGAGCAGGGTAAACCTCTCCAAGATCAAATGTTTCTCTTGCGGGCATCAGGGAGCCGCCATCTTATAGCGGGAGACTCCCGCAACGACCAGGAGAGTTGGGATGCCTGCAGGTCTGGCAAGGTCAGAGAAGCTTAGAAACATATGATTGATTCCTGATGAGACTGACTGCAAAACCAATCATACAATTACCGCTCTCTTCCCTCATTGCAAGCCCACCAGTCACATCTGACTGAACGAACACAACGCCTCATCAGCTATTGACCAGGGGGGTCTGAGTGATTGCAGTGAAATACAAACAGCCACTAAAGGGAGAATCTAGCAATCTGTGTATATAATAATGAAAATACGGGACAGCAAGCATGCAAGCGGTAAACGTTCCGAAGGTGAACATCACAATAATAGCTGGAAGTGTGTACTTGGTGAAAATATATAAAAGTTACATTTTTAATGCATCTTCAAGATGCTGATCTCGGCACCATTATCCCAGACGAGAGACTTCACAGGAAACGGCGCCATTTGTTCTGGGAAATTTGTTGCCGTCATATCATGGCTACAAGAAGTTTGTTTGTGTGGATGTAACCTTTAATGAGACTAGCTCTCCCTTACACATCGGATACACGGCAGATGGAGGGGAGAATATGATCCTTAAATTGGTTAACTAGTGTATTGGAGATGAAAGCACCTTATGACACGCCATCTTCGCTTTATGCCTGAGGATAGTCTTGTGTGGTCCTGAACGCTGACATCTCAGCGCTGCCTTGAAAAGAATTAATCGCTGTACAGACACTGGAACATTTTCCGTAATTACTTCTTTACAAGGATCCCTCTCCAGTCGGAGTTATTAAATAGCACAATTATTTTTGTAGTTCAAAAGCTTTTTCGGCTGTCTGCGCCGGTGAGGGAACGTTCACGCGGACAAATGTTGTATGTTCGCTTCACTTTGTTGTGCGGATGGATACAAATACAGGACGCGAGGCCAAGATTGCTTTGGTGGCGATGCGCTATGAAGAACCATGCTCTGATTAAAGTGTAACCCCGGCCAAAAATTGTCAGTGGTGGGGAACATTATTTGTTAATGGCGCCCCAAGCAGGGCAAGCAAGATGCATTTCTTGCAGCGCACATTATTGCATGACAAACACGTGAACATGCATGCTCATAAACTGCTGCATGAGCTTTTTTGAAACGCTGCTTTGAAGCTTGGTGTCCAAATTGTGGTCCAAGGGCCCACGTGCAGCCCTTTGGTACTTGTGCGACAAGGTAGCTTCTAGGATCCTATTAGACCATTGGAATTACATGTTATGGGGCTGGTAGGATACCATGAGGACCAGTTTGGATCAAATCTGAGTCTAAGGCATCATTCACACGAGAAAAGGCCGGCGCGTATAGCTCAGTGCTGCGTGCAGGGCCGTATCGGGCAGCTCCCGGGAAGGACAGGTGCTGCGTGTAATTAGTACGCAGGCCGTATTTCTCTATGGGAGTATGTGGCCACACGCCGCCCTACGATAACCTCAAGTGCAGGTCCGCACGGGTGCGGGCATCCTGGTTTGGATGCAGATAGGATCCATCCTGTCATCGTACGAGTACGGACACCCGCACCCACACGGACGTGCAGGGCGGGTGAGCGTAGGGCGGCGTATGGCCGTATACTCCCATAGAGAAGGACGGGGGCTGTGTACTAATCACACGCAGCACTTGTCCTTCCCAGGAGCTGCCCGATATGTCCGTGCACGCAGCACTGAGCTGTACGCGCCGGCCGATTCTCGTATGAATGAGGCCTAAAGCTCACCACACTTGTTAAAATCAGTGTACAGTCTACCAACACGTATCTGGTGCAAGGGCCTGCCTGATTGTATACATCGTGTTCAGCTAGTTTACATAGTTCCTTATGTTGCACAGTTTTGGTAGATCTAAAGCCAATTGTACAGAGATTGTACAGTCAGATTGTAATATGCATGATGAGCCTAACGATCACCACCCACGTTACAATCTGAGCATATATACACTGTGCAAATCGATTAGATCTACCAAAGCTCTTCACATCAGAATCCCCCTCTTCACATCAGAATCCCCCTCTTCACATCAAAATTGACCTCTTCACATCAGAGTTCCCCTTCGGTACAAAAGCGCTACATGGTAAAAGAGTCCAAATCACTTTAATGGTTTGCACATAGAAAATAGCCAACATGTTTCAGGGGCCAAAAACACTCCCCCTCAGGGTTTGGCACTCCTTCTGTTGGTGTAAGTGACATTCTAAGTACCCACTGGAGGGTAATTCTTGCTTCGTGTGAGCTGTCTAACCCAAACGTTTTGAACTAGGGTGCCTTCTGGCTTCCTCAGGGCTGCATCAAACTTTTCACAAAGTGTCATGTCTCTGATGTGAAGAGAGGACCTATTGTGAAAGAAAAGTGACTCTGATGTGAATAAGGGGGGCTATGATGTGAATAAGGGGGAGTCTGATGTGAAAATGGGGGACTCTGGCATGAATAAAAGGGGAGTCTGATGAGAAAGAGGTGGAATCTGATGTTAAAAAGTGGACTCTGATGTGAAAAAGGGGGACTGTGATGTGAAAAGGGGGGTTCTAATGTAAAGAGGGGGATTCTGATGTGAATGTGCACATAGGAAAAATAGCAGAGGGGGGAAGAGTTAGGCCTCATTCTCTATATGCATTCAGATGTGATGGTCTGCAGATAATTGCAGTCTGCAATTACATGCAAACAGCTGCAGGAGGTGGCAGCAGATCACATGAGTCTCACAGAGGAATTTGGGACACTCACACATTAGCAGGTGTACACAGGGCCTTATCACCTCTGACACATCCAGGCTAACTGTGTTTTCAGAAGGAAGCTTGCAATGGCAGCCCCCCTTTAAGACAGGTGCACTTTAAAACAATAGCCTGCTTTTTAATTAGACCGAAGCCTTAAGACCGATCCTATACAGCTAGTTAGAGATTGGTGGGATGTATACAGAGAAGAAGACTCAGATCTTCATTTTCACCCACAGGCCGTTTGGTCACAGTCCAGTGGTGAGAGGGTGATTATAAGGGAGAGGACCCAGGGATGGCGGAGGGCAGGGCGGCCTCTCAGGTAACCACTAAGGCGGTTTTACACTTTCCAAAGGAATTCTCTATTAATGATGATGTGGATAATAGTTCTTGGAAACTTTGCTGGAGGCATCTTTCTGCTGAGTGCACAACCCCTGTGATGCACATACTCATTAATATATGGTATATTCATCTATTGTGTCATGAAGACCTTAAAGAACCTGCTTGTATGACCAGAAGGTACCTCTGGGAAGCATGTGATACGTTGCCTGCCTCCCCACTATGCAATGATTGGGGCCTGGGTGTGCAATTGCCAAGCTGCAGTGTGGTCACATAAGGGTGGGGATCATGCTGTTCAATGTGGTGTTGTTGACTATACCAGGTATTGTAGACTCTCATGATGGACTACAATCTCAGGTTTAGTTAGCTAATTTGTATTGAAATTTTAGCCAATTACAGAAGCGAGCTTGGAGCGTTGGTTACTTTACAACACACACAGGAACCATGGGGAATAAAAGTAGCCCCCTCCAGAAGGAAAGACAGTGTCAGCACCAATTCAGAGGATCTACAGCTGAGAGATACACAAATAAGATACTTTTATGTTAATAGTTATGGTACTTGAATGCATTTTTAAGTTTTAACTCCTGAGTTAAGTGTCACTTTAACCTAACCTTTAAAGTGAGTCTTAACACTTAAAAATGGTGTCACTTTGCCCATTCAGGGTAAAGTAATAAATTCTCTTGACAGAACAACCCTCTCCCATTGATTATTTCCATCCCAGTGCTCCCTTTCTGCTCAATTCCTCCATTGGATTTTGGAGTCCAAACCCTATGTAAGCTCCATGTGGGATGGCATCAGAGCTTACACGGTGTTAATGACCTCATCACCTGTGTCACGTGACACCATTAAATTCTAGCGATTGGCTGTTCAGGCCTGACCTCTGCATCCTGGGATAAGGACATATGCTCCGGGTATTTCCCAGAGGTTTTAACAAAGCCGAAAGGGAGCAAGGCAAGGTAAGTATCAGAGGTTAGGCAGTTGTTTTTTCACCGGGTATTTCCCAGGGGTTTTAACAAAGCCGAAAGGGAGCAAGGCAAGGTAAGTATCAGAGGTTAGGCAGTTGTTTTTTCAAGATAACCTGTGACAGAGTCTCTTTAACCTCTACACTACCGCTGATCCCCTAAACCTAAGACTAACCTTAAGCTATGCCCTTGCACTGAATAACCCTTTTCTAACCTCATCCTGTATTGGGATCCTCTGCACAAGTAGCACGCTGTGTCCCACGCCAAAAGCATGTCAGCCAAGATCTCTTCTCCAGACCTATTTGCATACAAATGATCAGTTGGTCCTTTTTCTTCATCATGAACTAATTTGATATCCATTAATGTCAAACTGGCCTTGCAATACTAGCTTAGCATTGACTACCTAAGAAGTGGCTTTTATAAACGAGAAAGTATTTCTATTCCAATGTAATACAGATGCCAACATTGAGTACAGTACATAGTGATTGGTGATCCTCTGAATCGTTACTGTGTCCCTGGAACGCGTTTCAATATACTGGCGCCTGTAATAATGTGCTTTTGTTATTATATATAGTGATATAGTTCTTCCCTTCAACCTCCAGCTGGTGATAACAGACAGTCAACCATATGATGGCTATAAAGCTGAGCTGCAGCCAAGAGTGATGTATATCTATATTTTCTTAACCTTTGCTCCCCATCTTCTCCATTTTACACTGATACTCAGCTGTGCAGACATTCAGCGGGAGATCTGATGATGTGTTTTTAACACTTGACACGTAAAATATTATGGAGGTAAAAGGTGCCGTGTGTAGCTGGACTCTACAGCACACTGCAATTATTCCTTGGTACGTAGCCATATTTGGGCCAACTGAAACAGGTTTTACTAGTTGCATTAACATGTTTAAAACGGCACATTAAAAAATATCCTGTTTGCTGCATCTTTGGTGTTGTTTTTATAATTACTATTTAATGTATTTTTATATAGCCATCAATGTACACAGTGCTTTACATACTATACATTCACATCAGTCACTGCCCCCAAGGAGCTTACAATCTAAGGTCCCTATCTTATATGCACACACATACAGTATGTGATCAGGGGTAGGGAACCTCAGCACTCCAGCTGTGGCAAAACTAAAAATCCCATCATGCATCTGGGAGTCATGCCTATAGCTGTCACAGTCTTGCATTGCCTCTTGGGACTTGTAGCACCACAACATCTGGAGTGCCAAGGTTGCCTACCCCTAATCTAGACCAAATTAGACAGAAGCCAATTAACCTACAAGCATGTCTTTTGAGTTATAAAGGAAACTGAAATACCGGGGATGTGCGGTGAGGTCAGTGGCAGGTAAGCCACCCCCCGGTCTATTCCAGCCCCGGTTACAGAGCTATGTGTGGAGGAGGGAGAGAGGAGACAGGGAGAAGGCTCCCTGTCCCTCACTTGCTCATCACTGTTGAGGCATCTAGATGGATGCCTTCAGTGTTTTTTTGTTTTGTTTTGGGTTTTTTTTGCCATTGGTACAAGCCATCCACAGAGCTCTGGCTCCAAGTCAGAGGCTGTTGTAGCTCTGACCTCGCTGTGTTAGGTTACACACAGCAGTGGGGAATCTGGATTCGAGACAGGAACCTCAGTGCTGTAAGGCAGAAGTGCTAAAATATACTTTCCATAGGGATGAAAATAAATGTAAAACATACTGCACACTAACAGCAGTGCATAAAGAATGCAGATCAGTGACTGTAGCCAAAGGACCATGTCACAATGGCGATCCTGGCGCTGACAGTGCTAAGGGACCATTTACCTACTTCTATATAGTCGCTCCCTCACTGGCACACAGACCAGCAAGATGTCACTATGTCCCTGCCATCTTGCTAGCAGGCAAGCTTCTGTAGTGTTTGTTTGGGGCAGCAAGGTAATGACACATATTAGGTCTCAGTTGCACTTTGGGGATTGTGACATATGGCCCTTAGGCTGGATTCACACTTTTTTGCACTTTTTTGTACCCTTTTACATATTGTATTGCAATGTGCGTTAAAACATGTCTGTAAAGCATGTTGATCACATTTTCATGAGCTGTTGTTGTCATCAATAGTCCATTTAAAGCATATGTAAACCTAAATACTATAGTTGTGTAATTATGCATCAACCTGCATTAAGATGCAGATTTCAATGCACATTAACCCAGAAAGGTCTGAATGGGCCTTTTTAGATTTCCTTTAAGTAAATCCCTGTGCCTCTATTAAACATGGCTGTATGAACAGGACGGGTCACAGCAGGAGGTAGAATGTTCTGGTGATCCTACTGTGGTTCTCAAAGATATAGATATTTACGGGCATATTTCTACAAATGATGTAACTGATCCTGTGCACATAATAAACCTACATTAGCCATAGATATCATGTATGGACAACATTCTCTATGGTAGGATTCAGCTCCGTGCAAGTCATAATTCATAGCTACATTGTAAACCTGCCATAGAAGCAGATGATATGACAAAGGTTCTTAGAAATTGTGGTCCTGTGAAACAGGCTCATAGGAGAGCAGAGCTGCCGAATGTCGCTCATTTGGAGAGACTGTCCCTCATTGTGGAGCCAAATCCCTGCACTAAACCTTTTATCCAACCTCTGTATTATGAGATTAGTTTTTTTTTTAAAAGCCAGTGTGATGGAAAGGTAATGGTGAAAAAATACACTTGTGGGTTCAACCAGTCAGCTTTTTGCATATTAATTATTAATTATTTGTGGCTTGTATTGGCATGACAGGAGTGTGTCCTTTACCCATGGCTGTCTCTACACTAATCGCCGCTTGAGTCAGGGGGTAGAGAGTGGGTAGGGGGCGCTATCAGCTGATGGTCTTTTCTAGGAGTGGGGAGCAGGGCCTCCAATTATTCTACCCTGTGTGTATCAAAATTCAAACTCCTAACCCTAATAATAACCCTATGCCTAGCACTAACCCTAACAGTAAACCTAACCCATTGTTTATACAGTCATGTGATTAGTCAGCACTGACATGGCAATGCATGGCTTTGTTGATACAGCTATGTCACACGGCATCAAGGTCTTACATTAGTTTATTT
The DNA here is from genome assembly GCF_000935625.1 of Nanorana parkeri. Taxonomy (NCBI): domain Eukaryota; kingdom Metazoa; phylum Chordata; class Amphibia; order Anura; family Dicroglossidae; genus Nanorana; species Nanorana parkeri. Next base: position 5,007,815 of record NW_017306270.1, on the reverse strand, counting down.
ACCAACAAAGTGCTGCAAAATTGGCTGCTCATCCCTACTCACAGCACAGATTTTCTTTAACCAGTTTTATAAAGGATATGTTACTGCCAATTGTGTATGGCAGGGCAACCTCGGCAATCCAGCTGTGATGAAACCACAAATACCATCATGCTTTTGTCTCTGGCAGTTCTGCAGAGTCACTAGCAGAGTCTTGCCATGCCTAATGGGACTTGTAGTTCCACAACAACTGGAGTGCAGAAGTTGCCTACCCCTGGTGTATAGCATTGTTGGAACACTTAAACAGCAGCTGCTGCCTGCTATGTTCAAAGAACAATAATTTGAATGAGCAACTTATGACTTATTTGACAATATATTCATGCAGCATTATTTTATTACCACCCAATTTTTCCTTGTTTTTGATATAACAGTTTTATTGCATTAGCCTTTAATATTGCTATTGCAGTAGATCATTAGGGCAGTCACACTTCACTGTGAACGGTTATGGAAATAAGTCCTCCAGGTCAGCATTTCTCAACCTTTTTCTCACGGCACCCCTAAAAAGTATGCAAAATCTCAAGGCAACCCAATCTAAAAGTCCTTCCTTCAAATCAGGAGTCCCCTTTTCACATCCTCCCTTTCACATTAGACGCTCTCCTTCATATCAGAAGCCTCGTTCACATCAGGAGCCCTCTTCACATCAGAGTTCCCCTTTCATATTGGAATACCCCTATACATCAGAGTCTCACCATCAGAAAATATTGAGGCACCCCTGAGGAAGCCAGAAGGCACCCCAGTGTGCCACTGCATCGTGGTTGAGAAAGGTTGCACTAAGTTATAATAGGCTTACTGTACACTGCTATGAAGTGGGCAGGGCGCTGAATGTATCTGGTGATGAAAAAAAAAATGGTCACTCCACCTCCAGTGCTAGAGCTTTCTAAAACAAGTGGTGAGCACCGATTTAAAATAGCTCTTAAAATTGCTGAATTTGAAACCTTCCATTATAGCATTAGTGCTCCTCACTCCTAGGACATTACCCATCTTGAGTGTCATTTAAGAAGAATCTTGCCCTGGAGGCAGTCAGGAGAGCAGAGGTGTAGTATAACACTCCAAGGTTAAGTAAGGCCGCACTCTGCTCAGAGAAGGTGCTGAAGTGCATTGCCGCCTCGGGCAGAATTGTCTGAAAAGTCCCGCTATCTATAGCTGATTAATTGTGGAATTGACACAGAAAGTGTCGACTAGTAAAGTGAGCTTGTTCAGATGAATGTTTGTTTTGTCTTATAGTCTATTGTAGTGATGATAAGAAGAGGTCTACATAAAGAGAGTAAAACACCCTTTACCGGTGTCTGTTTTTTGTGTTGTGTGGGTGCACTGCTGGCAAGAAAAAATAATAATTCCCATAAAGGTTGGAGCCGCTGTTTCGATCTAGTCTTGACCCGATTTACCTATCATGCATATTATACACTGCCTGGCCAAAAATAAAGTCACCTCCTGAATTTTGGGCAGTGTTATGAGCTGGGGTACTTCAGTTGGTCAGGTCTATGTTCAGCAACGTTACTGAATGTCACCAAAGAATGAGATCAGCTGCCTACCTGAATATACTGAATGACCAGGTTTTTCCATCAATGGATTTTTTTCTTCCCTGATGGCACGGACATTCCAAGATGACAATCCCAGAATTCATAGGGCTTAAATTGTGAAAGAATGGTTCAGGGAGCATGATACACCATTTTCACACATGAATTGGCCACCACAGAGTCCAGACCTTAAACCCATTGAGAATCTTTGGCATGTGCTGGAGAAGACTTTTTCATCCGACTTTCCCATCATAACTACAAGATCTTGGTGAAAAATGAAGGCAACTCTGGGTGGAAATAAATGTTATGACATTGTATACGCTTATCGAAATTATGCCACGAGGAATGTGTGCTGCAAACAAACCTAAAGATGGTCCAGGGAAATATTAGAGTGTGTGACTTTTTTTTGGCCAGCCAGTATAAATTGACTACTGACCCCCCCCTTCCTCTAAATTAACACCTTTAATTATTGGCATTGCTGTACCCTGGCACATGGAGTATTGGCCTCAGGAGGTCCCTGCAACGACATGAAAAATTGCCACCAGGGCCCTTTGATGGTTTGTATTGTGTGGAGTGCTGCTTTGGTATATTGTCCGCTAATTAGCAGTTTGGCCTTTAATATGAACCAGGGAGCAAATCAGAAGCTTCCTACCTGCCATTAGAGGGCACATGGCATACAGTTAGGCAGTTGCTCAAATATGACCTAGTCCTGTTAACTTGGATGAAATTCGAGTTGTGTGTGGCACTGGTGGCACTGCTTTGTTGGACAAAATTTGATTTTTTTTCAATCAACGTTTGTCAAAGGAGTTGGGCTGAACAGTGACTGTAGCAAATCAGCTGCAGTCACTGATTGGGTATTCTAGCAGTCAGCTGTCAGAACACGATAGCCCTGCAGGGAAGATTTCCCCATTTATGCTAAACAACAAAAAATGTCAAGTGTGTGGTATAAGATTGGCATTAAAAATGAATGATAGCTTTGATGGTTCTGCATTTTGTTAGACAACGTGTAAAGGTGCCCATACACTGCACGATTCTCGTACGAGAATCGCGGGAAATCCCGCGATCATACGAGAATCGTGCAGTGTATGGAAGGCGTGCGACTGTTTCTAATGTACGGTCGCACGACTTTTGTATTTCGAGCGTGTTGGAGAACCAGCCGAGAATCGTACGATTTTCGGCTGGTTTTTAACATGATTGAGAGATGACTGCCGAACGGGCCGGTGTGTGCACGCCACACTGCCTGTTCAGCATTGCAGTCATCGGAAGCCCACCCCTCAGGGGGGCGGGCTTGTGATGATCGCAAGTACGATCTGCCTGTCCAAGATGGGCAGATCGTATGTTTTTTTAAGTACTTTACAACCCTCGCAAGACAAAAGTCTTGCGAGGGTTGTAGAGTGTATGGGCACCCTAAAGAAGATAAGGATGGGGGAATGGAAAGGAGATGAAAGCTAGGTCAGTAGGATTGTCAGGCAGCATTTGTAGAAGGACGTCAGCAATAGTAACCGCTATATTCCTCCCTGAAAAGGGTTACTTTAAACTGAAATGCTGGGATAATGATCCATTTACAAAATTATTTTCTACTTTTGAAAACTGTAAAAGCGTTGGTTGTAATTGACAAAATGGCCACTTTGCCTTTTACCTCCCTAATGCTTGAAAGGCTATGATTTCTTAACAGCAGGAGGAGTCCCAGATTCCCCAATACTTATTAGGGCAAGATCAGATAAAATCACTTATACACATTTCAATAAGAAGCTGTCACATGAGGAAAAGTATATATTCATAAAGAAGATGCATCAGTGCCATTGCCCCAGTCTCATAAAGCAGATCGAAATCAGATTGCTAAAATTAGGCCTCGTTCACACGGGGTGTGTTGCCCTCTACAGCATGGGGGGCTGGTTGTTGATGCTTCTGGAGCTAGGGTAATAAGTGTATGGAATCATAGGAGCTGTGCGCCCTCATGCTGCTTTATGCAGCTTCAAATTTTGACGGCTGCGCATAGACGGTATGCATCCTCGGATGCAGACATGATGTATCCAGGTCTGTACATCGTCTGTGTCCGGCTATCAAGAATCAGAGCTGCAGGAAGCAGAGTGTGAGGACGCACATCTCCTTTGTCTCCATAGAGTAACATAAGCTTCTTCCCACAGCTCTGGGTACATCAACAACCGGCCCTAATGCTGTACGGAGCAGCATGCCCAGTGTGAATGAGGGCTTCCTTTTAACATATGTAATTTGAAAAGCCAGTTCAATATTTGTAATTCTTCAGCCATAAAGGTTCTTGTTCAGGTACTTCCTGTTACACTCTGTCCTTGTCACATTGCACAAGCATGGTCCACTGCTGACACCAATCAGGAAGCCCATTCTAAGGCTGACCATACACCAATTTTTTTTGTCCAACCTGCGGGCTGAATGAAAAAAAAATTAAACTGATTCCTCCATCAACACAAGCAGAGTTTCGATCGAGGAATCCCGCTGTTTACATTGTATTCCGACAGGTGCCGCCAGCGTCTGTTAGAATACCTGATCAAAACGGGCAGCTTATTGGCTGCCAGGTATGAACAAACAAAAATTTTCCAGCAAAAGAGCTGACAGCCCCACACATGCGCAAATTTCAAAAACCGGTACATTAAAATCCGGCCAGAATTCGAACAAACGTATGGGCACTGTGGCAGTGCCACTGTGTAATCTCCATGTCTGTGTCCATATTTTGATAGTGTCCAGCACATGCTGATGGCACAGGTGTACACAGCCTTTAAAATAAAGGTATTGGGAAGGGTTCAGGGCTCCATCTGGTAGAGAGGAAAGCTCCACCCAGGAGTCAGAGTGGGTTCCAGTGCAGCAGGGTGCTGCGGATTGAAGAAAAAAAAAAACAGTTTGCAGGTTAGCACACGACTGAGGCTGCCAGAAGGAACAGACAGTGGCCCGGGGCCGGAGCAGCGATGCTGCAAATGCAAGGGGCTGGATGGGCATGTGCTGCCAAGAGATGCGAAAGAACCCCTTTGAGGGCAATTGCTTTATTTTGCGAAGTTTCATTTAATGAAAGTGGGCAAGGAAGCCCTTAGATGAAGATTTCAGCGAGTGGATGTGTCCTTAATGCGCTAATGTTTGGAGCGAATTCTCACAGTAACGATGTGAAGCAGACCCCGGAGGTAGAGCATGTAAAAAGGAATGGATTGAAAAGAGGTTAAAGGCAGTTTTTATTAAAAAGAAAAAAAATTTAAGTGAATTTTGAACTCAAATAATGCTTAGTGCCCTTCTGACCGATTACCTGTAAAATGATCATTCAATACAACAGTGTATACGGCAAGGTTTAGAACGCAACCACAGTAAACTGCAATCTTCCTCTTTATTCCTTACTTAATGCACTTTTTTGTGTGTTCAAAGGCTGTGCCTGACATGTCTCTGGCCTCAACAAACCAGATAAGAATGTGCCAGGCTGCCCTTACCATGCCACCACTACTAGCACTGACAATGAGTGGTTGTAGAAGGCACCATTCAGGCCTGTGGCAATTACACAGCTACCCTACAGCGATCCGGAATTATTGAGACGCTCGATTAAACCTCAGATTTTCCTGCACAATAACAGACATCCTCGTACTTGCGGGCCAAACAAAGACTTGCTTTTATTCTTGCGAGGGAAAACCAAAAAGTGTGGACACGACTGAAGTTCATCATGCTTTGATGGGCTACATCATCGCAGACTGGAATGTCCAGCAAATACAGCGAGAATCAATAGTAATGGAACTGTTAGACTGCCTATGAATGGAGGGGAGGAAAGGGTGTAATTACATTAATAGCAGCAGTGGCGGACCTAATAACCAAAGGGCCCTGGTGCGAGGTCGGGGGGTGTTCTTGAGCGGATCACACTGGCCCCCGCACCCCCAGCGGTCTCTAATGTTGCAGTAGCGTGCTGGACTTACCTGAGACCCTGCAGAGTACACCATAGATCCAGCATAGCCCACCTCTCTATGGTGGGCTCTGCAGGGTCCCAGGTGGGCTGGTCTGGTCGCCAGGGTCCCTTTCCCTGTACCTCCTCCCAACTCTTCTTACCTGCTGCTGGGGCCCAGCCTCCTCCACCCCCTCCCCTGTCACCTCTGCCATGCTGCCCCGGTACAGTTGATAGCCATGTAAGAGGCTGCCCAGACCCCTCACATGGGTACCGGCCATACCCCCCCTGACGGCGGTGTTCTATCAAAAGGTTGTGACTATGTTAGAATGTGTGACCGGTGACGTGGTCACACATTTTAACGTAATACCGCCCAGTTTTTCGGTGGTGGAATGTGTGACCGCCAATAGGTGAAGCATTCCAGCGCTTTCCCAGAGCAGAACGGCATCGCAAATAGCATGGGCAGGAGAACCGATCTGCCCTGAAACAGATGATCGGTCCTGAAATGTCACTTCTCTCCGACTGCGATCTCATATTCCACCGCACTCACAAAGTCGGATCAAAAATAAAAAAAAAAAAAAAAAAAAAAAAAAAAAAAAAAAAAAAAAAAAAAAAAAAAAAAAAAAAAAAAAAAAAAAAAAAACGACAAAAAACAAGATTCCTTTCAAAACTGCTTTATCTTCCATAAAATTACAAAAAAGGACTACAAAATACATTTCAAGTGCAAAAATAACTTTTCAAAATAAATCTTTGTACAAAATGGTAAAAACCAGATTTCACAAATGGAACAAAAGATAAAAATCATAGTCACTGTTCACCCGATAAGCTTTTAATCATGGTTGCTAAAAGACTCGCATGGCATTATGAGAGCTCAGTGCTTGTTCCTATTAAAATCTCTCAAGGGAAACATAGAAGCTGCAATTGCATTATAAAAATACTAGTTGCTTGGCTGTCAGGTCTAGCTTCAATATTTTAAGTTGCGGACCTTAATAAGTATCGCCTGACTTCACCCTACCTGGAGTTTCCAACTATACATACACACTTGTTCCAGGTCAGTGACTTGGCTTTCATGTCGACCCATTGTCTTGTTAACTTCCAAGAACTAGCATTTCATAACATGGACAGCAATTTCTCTTACACTGACCGTACTGTAAATCTGACTATACAATCCCCTTTTGATCTACCATTAACTATGCAATGATTTGATACAAACTAAATGGATTGTTCAAATGTGTTCTCATATTACATGGTTTTGGTAAATCTAATGACGGTATAAATCAGTTAGCATAGTATGTGGTTAGCTTTAAAAAAAAAAAAAAAAAGCTGCTAAACTTAGGAGTTAGGCATTTCAATGCATTTGAAAGGTTCAACTATTAACAAAAAATCTTATTTGTGTATCACTTGACTGTAGAGCCTCAAATCATCTCTGAATTGGTGCCGACACTGTCCTTCCTTCTGGAGGGTGGCTACTTTTGTTCCCATGGTCCCCGTGTGTTGTAAAGTAGACACCGCTCTAAAAGATCACTCCAGTGATGGACTACAATCCCATTGCAAATTAGTAAACTGGTGAGATTGTAGTCCATCACTGGAGTGAGCTTGGAGCGGTGGCTACTTTACAACACAAGAATATTAAGTAAATGTCACCAGCACACCAAAAGTAATTCAGCAAAAGTCAATTTATTGACACATTGCCATTCAGTACTTTATAATACAGTACTTTTATAATACTCCAACAAGCCTTTTCTCTGGCCCTGTCACTATTACTAAGAGCTTTACAAAGTACCTAAAACCATCTGGGGCCCAGCACACCAAAAGTCATTCAGCAAAAGTCAATTTATTGACGCATTGCCATTCAGTACTGAATGGCAATGCGTCAATAAATTGACTTTTGCTGAATGACTTTTGGTGTGCTGGTGACATTTGCTTAATATTCTTGGGTTATGCACGGTGCCGTCCGTGGTCGCTACAAGCACCCACCTGCTTTTGCAGGTCTTCTATTTTTTATTTTACTTTACAACACCATGGGGAACAAAAGTAGCCACCCTCCAGAAGGAAGAACAGTGTCATCATGAAGTCAGATGATTTTAGAATCTACAGCCGAGTGATAAACAAATAAGATACATTATTGGTAATAGCCAAGGTATGTGAATACATTTTTAAGGTTTAACTCCCGAGTCTAGTGTCACTTTAAGGAAAGATTTACTTTACCAATGTAATTTTGCAAGGGGTTACCCTAAAAGCGCACCACATACGTTACAGTCTGATTGTACAATCTCCTTTAGATCTGCCAACAACTATATAGTGCAAGGACCTGCCCGATTTGATACAAATTGGATAGCTTAGGTAGGTCTTCAGATTACATAGTTTTGGTAGATCTAAAGTTGATTGTACAGTCAGACTGATGTGTATGGTGAGCCTAAAACAGCCAATTTGTCCATAACACCCATGTATGTTCTATTGTTCCAATGGAAGTTTAAAGATGAAAGCCTAACGGGTACTCATAGCAACACAGTTATTTCATATATGAGGCCTGGATTCCTCTGGTAATGTCATCCTGTTCTCTTCAGCAAGGATGGCCAATGCTATTTTTCAAATACTTCAATTGGTTGCACACTCCCTATAGTTTTCTGCTTGTATGTTTCTTAGAACAACAATTTTGGTTATACAATTTATCCAAGGAATTTCAGGAGGTATGGCTGGTTAATTGAAGCCTTCACAGTGCTTTTCCAGGTAGCATATGGTCTAGATTAGATCCACTGATCGCGTTAGAGTTCGATAAGGAGTAAACATAACACAATGTTATTTAAAAAAGGCACAACAGTTCAAAAACAGAAGCTGTGCATGTCCATCACACTTCAGCTTTCTGGTTATAGAGCATGTGACGAGTCTGGAGAGGACCCACAAGAGAAGAACACAGGTTGCTTTGATTGGTTGGGTAACAGTGGGGTCGGAAGTTGGCATCCCCAAGCTGCACGGAGTTGTTACCGATTGGGTAAGTGGCCAGTCCGGTAAAATAGCACTTGGAGGGTGAGAAGTCCCCAGAGATCGTCACAGAGGGCCAGCTGCCCATCATGGCAGATGTGAAGCTGGTGAGACACTGACTTGTGTCCAAGGGTGGAGACAACTCAGGAGAAGACTTGACCTTGATGTCGGAATGTCCCCCAAGGCTGCCTGACCTTTGGGATTTTGGACTATTCTTGGTGTTCATCTTTTCATTGAGTTCCATCACTTGACCAGTAATTCCATCACACTTCTTCTTCCTCTTCCGCCTGAATGTTCCTTTATCAAACATCTTCTCACAGTTTGGATCCAGCGTCCAGTAACAGCCCTTCCCTGTGAACAGATTGCAATAAAAAGATAAATATAAAGCCTACCTTTGCTTGGATTTAAAACGCCATCTGCAAAGTATATTCTGTTTTACATAAAACATTTTAAGTGTGAGATTTTTACTTTTACATACAAGCCATGCCATGCAAGGCCATGAGGCAGCCTGAGACAGTTGCCTCGGGTGGCATCTCATTGGCTCAGGCCAGAGCATCCAGTTGCTAAGAGCTCTTAGCAACCCATGACGCTCTGGCTGGCGTCCCACCCAGCTCACTGACATTACTGGTTCCCAGGAATTGAGCGAGATGCTCTGGCTGGCATCCTGCCCAGCTCCTGGCAACATGTGATATCAGTGGGATGGGCAGGACATCCAACCCAGAGGCAGCACCAGCACCCCAACCTCCCAGTAATGTGCACCACCAGCAATGCACTGCTAGCAACTTTCACATGTACAAGAGTGTATTTCATATCCTGATCATAACATTGGTCCCTTCAGAGGAGGACCATACAATCAGTATCCCTGCTGAAAGTCTACAAAGATCAAGTCAATTGCAGGATAAGTCACACGGTATGCACGGTTACCAGTATGGCCTGATCCAGGGAGAAGAGAGTGGAGTGCAATATTAAAGCCCAAAAGTAGTTTTCCCATAAACAATACAAAGTTAAGTCAGTTTCTATCTTTAATGCTCCCTCAGTCCCAGTGCAATACTCATATGGCTGGCAACAACGTGCAAATAAAGATCGCTGTGCACTATGTGAGAGCAGAGGTCTCATCCCCCCCAACCTTGTCATAACTACAGTCCTGCAATCAACAATCATGCTCTGTGCAAACTGCAGCGTTATAGCCCAAGTCAGCAGAGGCTATGCCAGACTTCTATAGAGAACGCTGCTCTCTGAGCACAGCAGTATTTCGCTGCTGGCCATAAAGGTTTGTGCAGGGTTAGAATTGGGGGTATTGGCGCTTCAAAGTACAACGCAAGCAAAAACTTCACCATGTTCCTGTGGGGATAACTTCTTAACCTGGTGACCACACAGGAAGTGAGGGAAAGTTAGACAGCAATTAAAACCTCACAGATAATTTTTACAATAAAGCACTGGTGTCCCAGGATCTACCAGCACAGGGTTTGTTTTGTGTCTGAAGCATGTGCATGCTCATTGGGCAATGTGAGTTGTGGTGGGCTGATGGAAAGGGCAGCATTTTTTGTTGTGTAAGGCAGCCTATTCAATGTGCTGTCTTAACGCAACACATTACATGCGGCTTAACGAACATGCACAAATGTAGTGCAATGGTGAGAATGGGCCCCAGATGGTTTTAGGTACTTTGTAAAGCTCTTAGTAGTGACAGGGCCAGAGAAAAGGCTTGTTGGAGTATTATAAAAGTTCTTAGGTTGTCAGACACAGCTCTAGATTGCCCAGGAGACCCATTTACACCTACAGTCTACATTTCCTTAAGCCTTTTACTACTCTGGGAAGCGCTTTAAAACCATTATCCATGTTCAGTAATAGGAATGCTCTCCCGGGCAAGAAACTGGCCCTAACCTCAAGACTTCCCATCCCTAATGAAACCCTCTGGTTGTTGTCGTCAGGAATTATCAGTTACTACTGGCAGCAAGAATGTTCCTCCTAAACAGGCGCTTTGATACACAAGGCTCACCGAGGGCCATTTATCAATACTACAGGAACAGAAAAACAGTTTGTTGGTTTCACTGTTGAAGTAGACCTAAAGCCAAAATGTTTTGTCAGGTTTGTTTGCCATCTGTGTCCCATTGGCGATGTTTCCCCTCACTACCTTTCCGATATCTACAACAAGAAGTCAGAGGAAATTCCTCCAAAGTGAAATAAATCCCTGAAGGTCAGCAGGGTCACCAGAACTAGTATCCCCATTAGAGAATTTCCCATCTTATTCTGTTTTGGTGAAAACACTAAATTTGGGATTTTCTTTTAGTTGAGGATGGTCACCAGGATAAACAGGGGATGCATTTCCCGAACAGGGACACAGCCTGCAATAAAGACCTAACAGGTGTTCTAAACCCTCTCCACTATATCCAAAACTAGGGGGTTAGGGATTTGGCTTCAGTTGCACTTTAGGCCCATCTCCAGGTGTAAAAAAAATAAATAAAAAAGTATCCTTGCAGTGGGGCTACATCCATTCTGAAAAGGTTAAGTGCTAGTTTATGTCTAGGGGGATGGACTAAAGCAGATTTACATTCCTGATTCTGCCAGGCTGCTAGACTGGTCCTCACAGCCTCTTCACCCCCAATATATTTAAACACTGCACCCCCGCTAAATAAAAAATATCCACAAAATGCTGCCGATTTGTTCTATTACAGAGCTTTTAAGAACCATTCTGCCCTGAGTTTCCAAATTCTGTCAAGTTGCTAAAGGATGGTGAAAAGCATCATTTGCTATTGGCAACATTAACATTGTCCTTTATACAGGCGACAGGTTGGGCTGCTGAAGAGAACTCCAGTTTGATATTGCAAAGCAGGGAAATAGGGTCTGTGAATCAGGGTCTGTGAATCAAATACAACTAAATTTGTTTTTAAAGCAAGCCTGCTGCCCACCCCTAAATTCTTAAAATGCCAACTGCCTGGCTGTCACATTGATTTGGCATCACTACTCTAAATGAGTATATAGATCAGAAGGTGAAACTTTGCCTGAACTTTACTGGCCTCGTGCTCATTTTGGATCTGACTGATTTGATCTGGCAAATATTGGGGCCCATTTACACCACTGTAGTGCTTTAATGCGAGTCGTGTTTAAGCATTCATTTATTAGGATGCCAAACAGAAAAAGTGCATGTACCATTTCGGTCAGTGCAATATACAATCAGCAAGGTGCATTGGTGTGCCATGCAGAATTAATGAATGGCACATTATCTTATGTAAGGTTACCTCAATGCAACAGTGTAAATAGGCCATTGATGCCATAGACAGGACAGCCAGATATCTAGCATTTCCACAAGGTTAGGGAATAGCTGCATCTATATACCGCTCAGTACAGGTTTCCTAAAATGTACACTTTCATGAGTTTTACATGGAGGCAGCCATTGCTAACCACCTTTTTCTGAAATAAATAGTTGTCTGGCTACCATGCACATCCAGTGGCTTTAATAATTCCCCAGGATAAAGGCCAATCAAACCACAGCATTGTAGTAAGTCATGCCATGTGCATTGTGGTGCCATTCATTGTGAATGGCATCTCAGCTCACCTGCATTGCAGCACATGGTAAGGCACTACTACTGTGCCTTGGAGTGCAAAGCAAAATGCAACAGGTCCTATTTAGCTTTATTACTCATTTGAATATGCTCCTTAAACACACTGCAACAGACCTGACTTGGTGTGAACTAGAGTCTAAATTTGCAGACCACCAGATCTAACTTTGCTCTCATTGATCTGCATCCTTGTTCCAGATCAATGTCTCAATATTGAAGACAGAGAACCAGGCAACTAGCATTTTCATTAGCAGGTCAGCAACTGAAGTATTCAGATTACATGGGCACAGGCACAAACCTCCAGACCCTGGAAAGGCTTAAAAGGAACAAGCTACACAAAGAATATTATGAAGTTGGTTATTTTTCTGGCCCAAATTAAAATATCAAACAAACCAGAAATATATTCTAAAAGGTGGAGCAAGACAATTAAATAGATACTACATATAATAATAGAACTAAATGACATCATACCCTTAATTAGAAGTTTACCCCCTCCCTCCACTTTACCTGGGTCATTGTCATCCCTTGCCACCTTCTTGAAGCAGTCATTTAGGGACAGGTTGTGCCTGATGGAGTTCTGCCAGCCAGCTTTGCTCTTCCTGTAGAAAGGAAAGTTCTCAACCACATAGCTGTAGATCTGGCTGAGGGTGAGCCTCTTGTCTGGACTGTTCTGGAGGGCCATGGCGATCAGGGCAGAGTAGGAGTAGGGTGGTCGCACCATCTGGATCAGTTCCTCCTGGTTAGGGTAGGAGAGCCATGGCACCTCTGCTGGACTGTACCCAGGCGGAGCTGGCACCACCTGAGCCTGGCTGCCCCCATAGCAATGAGATCCACCACCATTCAGGTAAGGAGAGGGGCTGATGGTCGAACTGTTGAGCCACCAGTATGCGCTGCCATTTGGAGGTGGGTAGTCACTGATGCCACCATATGCCGGCGTGTGGGCAGCTGTCTTCTGTGGCTGGTACAGGCTCTGCGGATAGAGGTTGAAGTTGTCACAGTAAAGTGCTTTATCCAAGTCCTGGGCATAGGTGTACCCTGGCTGGGGGGTAGAGGAGTGCTGTCCATACGCATTCATACTGCCTCCACTAAGTGCTGCTGAGTATAGACGGAGGTGTTGAGCTGCGAGCTCAGGATCAGCATTGGAGACACTTTATTATGCACAGCTGCCTGTCTATCTGCAATCAAAGCAGGACCAGCTGAAACACATTGGAGTAATGAGAAGCCTCCCACCTCCAGACCGCCCACTGACACTTCGACGGTCCTGGAGGGAGAGCAGTCCGGGGTCTCTGGTAAGTGGAGGGTGCAAACTTTGACACCTCACTTCCATTATCCTGCATATCTGGGGACACCTTAGCTTTCACTCACTCTCATTATCCAGGATATCTGGGGACAAGTCAACCTCACTACACCATCCTGGATGGCTTAGCTCTTAAAGTTCTCCTATCAAAGGGGGTTTTATCTCTCCTGTTCTGTCCAGTGAGGAAATGATCAGATTGCAGTGTATCAGTTTAAGAATCCAGAAGGGGAGTAGGATTTCATCTTATATCTATCATATCTGTAAAATCTAAGAAGACATAAAGAAAGACTGATTCATAAAACTCAAGAACTAGCAACTCCCTGGTTATAAAAATACAAAAGTATACAATGTATTGATAAATGATATGTAATACAATGTATATACAAAATAAAACATCAGATGGGTGCAAGTTTTATATTTGTGATGGGTGTGCACCCAGGTGATGTTTTGTATCAATACAATGTATACTTTTATATAATCATAATCCTTATAGATTAAAATAAAAACAATTAATAAAAATAAATAATATATACATTGTATACTTTTTTATTATTATAATCCTTAGTGAGTTCCTATTTCTTGAGTCCCTTTTATACAATCTGTATTCCCAGATTCAAATACATCTATATATACATTGTATACTTTTATATAATTATAATCCTTGGTGAGTTACTAGTTCTTGACCCTCTTGTAAAATCTGTATGCACAGATGAAATCTATATACTTTTGTATTTTTATAATCCTTGGTGAGTTACTATTTCCTGAGTCCTTTTCAACGATGGTGGATTGGCAGAGGGGGGATGCAGACACTGAGCGGTTGGTAAGGTGAATGAGTCTGGCAGCTGCATTCATGATAGATATAAGGGGGGATATTCTGTGTAGTGGAAGGCCAATGAGGAGGGAGTTACAATAGTCAAGACGAGAGATAACAAAAACTGGAGCAGATAGTTTCCTTATGGTAACCAATCAGCATCTCTCTTCAGTTTGTACTATTAAGCTTTCTAAATGAAAGACAAAACCTGATTGGTTACCATGGGCAACTGCTCCAGATTCTGCAGACCGTGATCAGCATGTTGCTTGCAGGAAGAGTACACTAGCTGGTTATAGATGTGTAGATAGTATTTTGCTACAAATAGTGCACAACAGACACAGTGACATCTGGCTCCAGCTTTATTTTTTACTGGAATTTGTTTCTATCTGTCCAGTTGATAGAAGTAGATCTAAATGCAATCACTACAATCTCATGGGCTCACGAGTGCCACCCCCTGTGTGCAATTTCTGACACACACACTGGTTACATCTGACATTTTACGTCTGAGAGCATGCACAGGTTTATGTAGTGCTGATGTATACATGCAACAACAGTGTACAGTCTTTGACTTTAATATGAGGTTTTATGCTGCACCTGGAGGTCTCTGCTGCGGACGTATGTCAGCATTTTTGGTGTATGGGCGCCAGCGCCGATACAGTGGAGATGGGTTGGAACCCATGTCAGGTTCAGTATCTTGCTAGTCGGCCCGGCTGGCTGTCAAAATACCTGAACCATCTTATTGGATGTAGGCACTGCTCAGGTGATTTGTGAGCCAGCGGGGAAAGATACTGAAGCTTTGTCTAGGGGAAGATTCCTCCGTCCGCACAGTGTAGCGTAGATGGAGGAATCTGTTGCACTTTTTCCATCTGACCATAGAAAATCTGCAACATTTTTAACACACTCACTCACACGCGTTTCACTAGAAAAAGTACATGAGCTACTTCAATGGGAAATGCCGGGAAATGCGTTCGAAGCATTTTGTTGCGCCTTTTTATTGCGCCTTTTGATGCACCAAGTTTCCTATTGAAGTCTATAAGAAACAAATGTTGTAATCTGCCAAAAAGTGTCTGATGTACTTTTTCCAGTGACATGCGTTTTTCTGCTTGCGACAAAATGTTCAGGTGTGGACAGGAGCCATAGAAATGAATGGGATTGCTTGTCTTGAGCATTTTCACGTGCTTTGCTTTGAGCTACAAAATGTTCAGGTGTAAATGGAGACTTAGGGTGACCTGCAATTGTACTCTCTGATTTACTTCCGATCTGTTGCGTTGCGATCCGTTTTTCAACAGATGTGAACAGAAGGGCACTAAAAAATGAATGGGTGTGAATGGAGCTAGTTCACACTGGATCCGTTGCGCTGAAAAAAAAGTGCATGTTCTACTTTTTTTCAGCGCAAAATAACGTAACTCAATGGAACGGAGCTGTGTGAACTAGCCCTATTCACATCCATTAATGTTTCGGTGACCATTTGGAAGAAAAAGGGGTTAACATTGAAATTTCTTATAAGCTGTATGCAACCTGTATACAGGGCCGGATTTACTCTCCCTGCCGCCCCAATTATTTTTTAATAATTTGTTTCTTATTATTTTTTACTTTTTAATCACCCTTTTATTTAATTATTTCATATTATTTTTTTTAATTTTTATTTATTTAATTTTTTTTAAAGGAGAACTA